>NW_022900936.1:63756491-63823164 GCF_012274545.1 Fukomys damarensis
GGAGGAGACTGAATCATACTATGGAAAATGGTAGAGGTTCCTCAAAAAATTTCAAATCCTACTATATAAGCCAGATATCCCACTTCTGCATACATATTTTGAAAGAAAAAAAAAAAAGAAAAAGAAACTAGGATCTCAGAGAGACGTCTCCATTCCCATATTCACTGGCTATTACTCCATTATACACAACAGCCATGGTACTGCAGTACAACTCCGAACAGGTTGGGAGTGGCCTAAATGTCCATCAATAGATGCATAGATGAAGAAAATGTATTTATATGCAATAGAGTACTACTCTACCATTAAAAATGATAAACTTGGGCCAGGGATTTAGCTCAGTAGTTCTGGTGCCTGCCTCAAAAGCACAAGTTTGATCCCTGGTACCAAAAGAAAGAAAAAAAAAAAGATAAACTTGTGTTATTTGTATTGAAAAGTACAGATGGCCAATAAATACATGAGAAAAATGTTTAACATGGCTGGCCATTCGAGAAATGCAAATTATAACAAAACCGAGATTTTATCTCACTCCAGAAAGAATGGCTACCATCGAGAAATCAAGCAATAACAAATGCTGGAAAGGATGTGGGAAGAAAAGAACCCTTTTCCATTACTGATGGGACTGTAAACTGGTATAACCACTATGGAAATCAATGTGGCGATTCCTCAAGAAACTAAACAGTACAAGTTGCATTTGACCTAGCTATATCCCTTTCTAGGTATCTTCCCACATGGGTTAAAAGATCACAGTGATATATGCATACCCATGTATGTATAGAAGATTCATATTAGCTAAATTTTGGAAATAGCCTATATGACCATCAATAGGTAAACTGATTTAAAAAAATGTGGTATTTATACACAGTGGAGTATTATTCTGTCATGAAAAGGACAGGCCTGGGTCATTGGTAGAAAAATGAATGCACCTTGAGACCATAATGTTAACTGAAGTAACTCAAAGCACAAAAGCTTAAATATTACATGCTTTCTCTTACATGAAAAACTCAATATATACATAAAGTACAAAGTAAGACAAATAAGTGCAAATCAAGCTGATGATGAGATACCACTCACAATAGGCCGGGTTTAATCAATAGATAATAGCAAGTGTTTTTGAAAACACTGAGAAGTTTCAGGGCTTCTATGCTGTATGGGATTGCAAGATAGTGCTACTACTTTGGAAAATAGGTTACAATTTCCTCAAAGTGTTAATTATAGAATCATCACCTGACCTAGAGATACGACACCTAGGTATATATCCAAGAGAAATGAAAATAAGTGTCACTAAAAACCTTGTACACAAGTGTTCATAATAGCATTATTCATAATAGTCAGAAAATATAAACACTACAAATGTTCATCAGCTAACAGATAAATATGACACAATTATGCAATGGAATATTGTTTAATGAGAATAAAATAGTAATACATTATATAACAGACAATAATCTCAAAAATACTACTGTGAGAGATGGGCCTGGTTGTATGTGCTTGTAACCTCAGGTGGTATAGTGATTGTCTAGAATGTATGAGAACTTCTACTCAATCCCCTGTACTACAAAAGCAAAGACCGAACAAATCATTGCAATTGCAAGAAGCCAGGAATAAAAGATCCTATACTGATAATTCCATTTACATGAAATGTCCCACAGGGTAAAGTCCATAAGTACATTAGTGGTTTACAGAGCCAAAAGTGAGGAAAGCATGGGGAGTGCTTCCTAATAGGTATGTATAGTTTCGGTTTGAGGTGATGAAAATATTCTACAGTAAAACCGATTAACTATAAACTTCAAGACTGAATTTTTGGAAGACCACCTTTGAAGGGGGAGTTAAGATTTTGACAGGTGCAAGTAGCAGTTAATAGTCCCCGTACAATCTGGAAGCAGGGAAGCTGGAAAACAGCTACTCAGCAAGAAGAAACACTCCAACAATCAGTAAGAAGATAACAGGAAAGCTAAAAATCACACAGAAACAGAAAAATGCGCAACGGGGTGGGGGTGTGGAGGGGGGTGGGGGGGGGATGAGAATGAGGGAATGGTTGTGACTCCACTAGCCTAAGGTAAGCCCAGAAAGGGCTGGCAGGCTCAGTGAGAAAGGCAGCAATAACCCCAAGAAAAATCAAAGGTTATTCCAAATTGTAAATCCAGTGTGGGGATTTACTTTGAAAATGACTCCCAATGGCAGGTTAGCTTTGGACAAGAAATCCACTGTAGTACCTGCCATATATTGAAGTTGGATAATCAGAAACTATCTTAAATAGGGGCTTATTGTTTGAGATTATACACTTTGGGGATGAGAAGACACAGAAAAAACAGTAATTCAGGATCACCCTGCTACATAAGCAAAGTCATGGAAAAGGGGAGAGGCTACCTGAAGACCCCTGAGAAGTTAAAGCAGTGGGGAACTCAGGCTGTGGAGAGCTTGATGGTCAGCAGCACCATACTTTCTGGTGAGGAGCAAAGCCATCACGTGTGGTCTTTTGAGGGGATTGGTTCTAACGGTGTCTGGATCAAGCCCAGTGGATTTCTTGGCTCCCTTGTTAGCCACTTCCACCACAAAACTTAGTGATTTATTTGCTTTCCCTATTCACTAACATAGTTGGGAATATACATGCCTTTGACTCAATGATTACCACATCCCCAGATACATGGACAGGGTGGCCTCGGGAACAAATAGAACACCCTCACCAGCCTATAGCCACAAAGCTATTTGGGAATATCAATAGCCTGGGGTAAACATAAGGACATAAACACTAACAGTAGATGACTTTAATTCTCTCACCGGTGTCTTCCAAATCCTCCCCACAAAAAACTTTGAACTACACTTTAGATCAAATGGACTTAACAAATGTTCAGAGAATATTCCATCCCAAAACTACAGAAAACACTCTTTTCTGCAGCTCCTGAAACAGTCTAAAAATAGATATTTTGGGCCACAAAGCAAGTCATAACAGATATAAGAAACTGAAATAACTTCTTGCATCTTATTAGATCATAATGGAACAGAAAATCAACAGCAAGAAAAAAGTACATAAGCTATACAAACACATGGAGATTAAAAATATTCACTTATGTTCAGTGTATCACTAAAGAAAGCACAGGACATTAAAAATTCCTAGAATCAAGTGAAAATGGAAACACATCATATCAGATATCTGGGATACAGCAAAGGCAGTTCTAAGAGAGAAGCTTATAGCTATTAGTGTCTAAATAAAAAACAAATCAGAAACCTCAAATAACCTACTGATGCATCTCAAAGTCTTAGAAATAATAACAATCCAAAACCAAACCCAATAGAAGGCAAGAAATAATAAGCATGAGAGTTAAAATTAATGACATAGAGATTTAAAGCACAAAACACAAGGTGAATGAAAGAGTTGGTTCTTTGAAAAGATATGCAAGATTGATAAACACTTAAGCCAAACATTCCAAGAGAGAGGGAGAACCCAAATCAGTAACAAACACCACTGAAATCCATAGGATCACTATGAGCTATTCTGAAAACCTATATCCTAATAAACTGGGAACTCTAAAAGAAATTAACAAATTTCTAGAGACATATGACTTACCAAAATTGAATTAAGAGGATATAAAAACTTAAACCAATCAACAATAAGCAGTAAGAATGAAACAGTAACAAAAAGTCTCCAAACAAACAAACAACAAACAAACTGCGGGACAGATAGATTCATTGTTCAATTTTACCAGAAGATTTAATACCTCCTCAAACTATTTTATGAAATATAAAAAAAAATAACACCAAAACCAACCAACAAACAAAACCATACTAAAACAAATGCAAAAGTCCTTACTAAAATAACAACCTGAATTTGTTGGTTTCATTCTAAGGTTGCAAAAATGGTTCAACATACACAAATCAATAAGCACAATATACCATATAAATACTAGGACAAAATTCAACATTGTTTCACACCAAAAGACCAGAAAAAAATAAAATAGACAAGGGTCACAACTCCATATAGCAAAGGCTATATGGGACCATCCCACAGCCAGCATTATTTTGAATAGAGAAAAAGAAAGCATTTCCTTTAAAATCAGGAACAAGGCAAGATACCAACTCACCACTCCTGTTCAATATTGTAACTGAAATTTTAGCCAGAACAGTTAATCAAGAGAAAGGAATAAGTCGGGCATGGTGGCTCACGCCTGTAATCCCAGCACTCGGGAGGCTGAGGAAGGAGGATCGCTGTGAGTTCAAAACCACCCTGAGCTACATTGTGAGTTCCAGATCAGTCTCAACTACATAGTGAGACCCTGTCTCAAACTGCCCTCCCGCAAAAAGAGAAAGGAATAAAAGGGACATAAATATGAAAGGAAGAAATCAATTATCCTTATTTACAGAAGATATGATCCAGCACCTGAAGACCCTGAAAATTCTACCAAGACGTTCACAGCTGATAAATTCATCAGAGCAGCAAGATACAAAAGCAACATTAAAACAAAACAAGCAAAAAAAAAAAAAAAAAGAGATTTTTTTTCAATATACCAAAAAACTAGCTGAAAAGGAAATCAGAAAAAGAATTCTATTCAAAGTATCTTTTTAAAAAATGCTTTGGGATCAACCTAACCAAGGAAGTGAAAGATCTCTGCAGGGAAAATTATAGACCACTAAGAAATAAACTGAAGATACTAGAAGGTGGACAGAGCTCCCATATCCATGGGTAGGGAGAGTTAATATTGTTAAAATGGCCATATTACCAAAAGCAAATCTACATATTCAATATAATCCCTATCAAATTTCCAACAATATTCTTCACCAAACTAGAAAAAAAAAATCCTAAAATTCATATGAAAACACAAAAGACTCAGAATAGCCAAAGTGATCCTAAGTAATAAAAGCTGGAAACATCAAAATATGCAATTTCGGGCTGGGAATTTAGCTTAGTGGTTCTGCTGCCTGCCTCACAAGCGTAAGGTCCTGAGTTCGATCCCAAGTACAAAAAAAAAATGCAATTTCAAATACTACTACAAAGTCATAGTAACTAAAACACCATAGTACTGACACAAACAAATTGGAATCAAGTACAGGACAGAGAAACAAATCAATGAAATGTTGTACAACCATCTGAATTTTGACAAGTCAAAAGCATATAATGGCAAAAAGACTGCTTCTTTAACAATTGTGCTGGCAAAACTGAATATCCATATGGTGAAGACTGAAACTAGATCCCTACCTCACCCTGTACAAAAACCAATTCAAAATGGATGAAAGATCTGGCTATAAGACCTGAAACTTAAAACTATTAGAAGAGCTGAAGCAGGAGAATAGCTCCAAGTTCGAGGACAGCCTGGGCTACATAGTGAGTTCAAAGACAGCACGAACTACATAGGGAGACCTTGCCTCAAAAAAAAAAAAAAAAAAAAAAAAAAAACCTACTAGAAGAAGACACAGGGGAAACATTTTAAGTCACAGGCAAAGACTTCCTGATAGGATTCCCAACAGTACAGAAAGTAATATGACTCTACAAATGGGTCTATATACATTTAAAAAGTTTCTCTACAGCAAAAGAAACAACAGCGAAAGCCTATAAAATGGGGGAAAAAAAATCTGTCAATTATTTTTCCAACAGAGGATCAATATCAATACAAACTGGATTCAGTGGTAAATGCTTAAAATCCCAGCAGTCTGGGAGGTTAAGGAAAACTCAGCAAAACCCTGTCTCAAAATAAAAAATTTAACAAGGGCTGGGAATGTAACTTATGTGTGATGATCCTGGGTTTAGTTCCTAATACTGTGGGAAAAAACAGTTCAAACAATAAATGAACAAATGTACCAAACAGACACTTCACAAAACAAGTACAAATGGCCATTAAGTATATGGAAAAAAAATAACCAACATCTTTAGCTATGAGGGAAAGACAAATTAAAATTACAGAGATTCCAAAATGGCTATCATCGGGAATATAAAAAACAATAAATACTGGCAAGGATGTAGGAAGGAAAGTACCCTTCTACACTGCTGGTGGCAACATAATACAACCACTGTAGAAATCAGTATGGAGGTTCCTCAAAGAACTAAAAATAGAACTATCACATGACCTAGCTATAACAACATATCCAAAGAATTAAAGACAGCTATCCATGTTTACTGCAGCACAATTCGCAACAGTCAAAATATGAACTGGCCCATATGTGCCCATTAGCAGAGGACATGTGGATCAAGAAAATGTGACATATATATATACACAATGAAGTACCATTCAGGCACAATGAAGGACAAAATTATGTCATTTGCAGGAAAATGGATGAACTGGAGATCACCATGGTAAGAGAAATAAGCTGAACTCAGAAAAACAAGCACCTCAATGTTTTCACTAATATGTAGAATCTAAAAAGAAGACACAACATAAAGAAGATAATTACTAAACAATAGGGAGAGAATAAGGTAGAGAATGAGAGGTATAACAGAGGGTAACAGGAATGCATATGATCAGAATGTTGCATGCATGTATAAAAATGCCACACTGAAACCTAGTACTTTGTAAAATATATGCTAATATATTTAAGAAATAAAAGGTTAAATAAACAGTACATGAATTCTATCTTAGTAAAAATCTTGTTAAAAGCAGGTAATTACTCTGGACTGTTATAAAAGTTTTAGTGAACCTAGTAAAAAAAGGCAATTCTTAACTAATATTAAACTTATTACATGTATAGGAAATTTGCAGCAGTATAAAGAAGAAAATTTGAAACATAAACTTTTATCAAGTTTTATTTCTTTCTTTCAAGCCATTTTAGCCACAGTAAGCGAAAAAGAGGACCCTTCAGGACCAAATATCACACCTCCACAGCCAAAACTCCCAATAAGGTAGATAATAAAATTACATAAATAAAATTTTAACCAAAAATCAATGGACCCCTAATAACCTTTGTATAGTTTCTGAAAATTAAATTATATTTAGTAATATGTATTTCATTCATTACCCTACCTATAAAACAGTCTCTATCCTTAAGAAGCTTAGGATGTCAATCACAAACTTGAGCTTTCAGGTTTCCCACTGCAAAGAACATTAGTGCCATGGTCTCCGTTGCTAAGTTCTCAAACTCATTCTCTCGCAGAGGCCAGGCCAAGCTTCCTATGGGCTGTTCCTCTCAGTAACTAAGCAAGGCAGGCGTACTTAACAGAGGACTTTTTCTGGGGGATACTGTACTCCCCCAACAAGACAACTTGGATTTGAGAACACTTGGCAGCTTTGCTGTTAGTTTCTTAGAGCTGTGGGGCAGTTCAAGTTTTTTCTATCCAACTTGCTGCTGTTCTGCCCTTTTTTCTTCTGCCTGGTTTTTAGTTTTCACTTGACAATTTTCTACGAGCCAAAGAACATTGCTACACAAGGAATAAAGATCATAACTATTTCTTTGAAGTTATCTGTCAGTTTTATCCACAAATAAGCTTCCACAAATGATTTAAATTACTATTATAAACAATTAAGTGCCTGAAAATAGGATTAACAAATAAAAGCAAAACAAATGGGGAGGGCGGAGGAAATCCCAAGTGATCAGCAGACTAGCAATTTGTAGTGATTCAGATCCTTAAAAATAAAAATGCAGATTAGTTATAAGGAGTTACATTTATCTCCCCTTACCCCCGGGGGGATTAAACTCAGGACCCTGTATTTGTCAGGAAGGTGGGGCAATGCAGAGCTACATCTCTGGCCCTAAGGCGTTTTAAAATAAAGTGTTTTCATAATAATTTGTTTAATTTCACACAACAGTGAATGAGGGGAAGGGGGGAAGGAGCCTAATATTGAGTTCTTTTTGAGCCAGAACACTGCTATAGTACTGACACTCATTTTATAGATGATGCAACTGAGACTCTACATATATTAATGGATTATGTTCAATTTTTCAAAAATACTAAATAGTGAACCAAGGCTGGCTTCTTCTATACTGTTTCCAGAATGGAGAAGAGAATAATAATTGTAAGAATCAAAACCACATATTATCTCACCTCTCTTCAGAACAAAATATATGAAGAGTAGGACTACACTCTCATTTCACAACAGTCAACACTTCACGCCCACTGCCCGCTCCCCACCCCAACTGCAGAACAAATGAAACTAGGCAGGAGATCTGAAACCTATCACTTACTTCAAAGGAGAACTAAAATTAATAGTTAATGAAGCTAAGATCACTAATTAATGAAAAATGTAACTTACTGATTTTCTAATTAGAAAAGCTAGCCTTAGCAAGCAGTTTGGGGTGTGGGTATATTGATCTCCTTGTTCTAACATTAAAGGTCTCCTGCATTAATTAGGTATCTAACTGAACTTTAACCCCACAGGACAAGCATTTTCTATCAAACATTTCCCAACTGCCTATTTATTTATACAGTCTATTTTGGTTAAATAATTTGTTACCATATGAGCAACAATTCAAAGTGTAGGTAAGACACTACCAAAATAAAGCTTGTTAAACCATAAATTATTTTAAAAGATCATTATTTAACATATAGCTAATGTGACTACTGACAGAAGCAACTATTCTTGGTATTATTGGAGAGAATGCTAATTACTACAATCCTTAAGGAGGGGAATTTAGCAAAATCAGACAAACTACATGTGTTCATGTTTTTGACTCAGAGAAACAGAACTCTATTTCTATTAACCTCGCCTGATGTTATGCCTCTAATACAAAAATATATCTGCAGAAGGTTACCACAGCAGGCCTCTCTAAGACTGCAAAAACAACTTAAATATCAACAAACAGGAGAATGGTTGAGTCATCTATGCAATAATATACTGTATATAAAAGAATGAGAAGACTCTCTGAAATGAACTGATATGAAATGATTTCCAGGAAACAACAGTTAGAGTATATTGACTATGCTATCTTTTGTGTAAGACAGAAACTAAGAAAATTATATTACCTGCTATTGTGAAAAAGAAACCCAGGAAAAAGTAATCAGAACATGAGATTAGCTATCCAGAGAGAATGAATAGAAACAGAGCTGACAGAGATAACACTTGTAAATTTCTGACTTTTGGAACTATGTTAGTGTTTCACAGAGAGAAAACATGCTTTAAAAAACAATGCTTTTACATTTCTAAGGGGGCAAAGTTCCAAGAAAGGATACATACAGAAAAAGATGAGGCAAACAATTTCAAATTAATGAACTATCCTAAGAAAAAAATTTTTTTTGATAAACTAACCCAAATACTGTCCAAACAGTAAATACAGGCTCATAATGCCTTTTAGAACAAAGGAAATAAAAGAAGAAACAAATACTGGCTCCTTACTAGAACAAATGCTGCCCCAGAGGTATGTATGAGTCAGCAGTTCTGAAGCTACTTTGTGAATTCTAGGAATGAACAAATAAGTAAATATATTGTGCATAATGGGAATCAGGTTTTTCACTTCAGGAAAAAGTAGATACAAATACAAAGAGAAAGGAGATAAAATTCTGTAGCATTCTTCTGAATTTGGAGGTATGAACTTTTTAATAGAAAGACATACAGAAAAAGACATAAACACAAACATATCACTACCGCCTCATTTTACTGAATAAGACTTAGATTCAGACGGCCTTTCACTGGCCAATGCTAAAACAATTTAAGTATCAAAATATTGTAACTCATTTAATATGAGTCTATGATATATGTTCAAATAAAGGGAGAAAGTAAAACATCTTCATTACTTATAATCCTTACTGCAGAATCTCAACTAATAAAGAATAGGGTTTGAAAACTACCATTTGGCACTGGTTCAAACAAGACTCATCAAAGAATGTATACCAAATTAAGTTGGTAAAAGTTTGGTGAATAATGGGTGTTATTTATATAAAGTATCTTCCCACAGAATATTTTTGAATGACAGAGGGAAACAAAGTAACTCTACAGGAAAAAAACCTAGCAGACATCACCTTAAATGATGGAAGTCAACGTTAATAGTAATGGGACAGAGAGACACTTGGGCCTTGTGGAGGACTGATTAAATGGTCAACTTGTAAGGCCCAGCTGAACTAAATCAGCGTGGTCTGGGCATGGAGGATCCAAATGAAGAATGTTACCAACCGTCATAAAAGAGAACTGGAGAGATCTTGGCCCGTTGATTTTATAGGAGAAGTTTGCCGCAGGTGATTTTCCTGATGCAACTTGGCTGTTTTGTTGGGGGTCTCGCTCTCCCTGGAAATGGCTGCTGTTTTCATCAGGGGAGCGCTGATCCTCCCCTTGAGCATCACTTCCTGGCTCCAATGTGGATCCCTCAGCTTGGTGGCACAAATCCTTCATCTCACCAGTGTAGGTGTTCTGGCTTCCACCACTGACTTTTGGGTTTTCAAAGTGCATATCCTCACTACAGACCATTATGAAGCATTGCCCATGGGTGGTAGGCCACTGGAGGACATTGCCTTGGACACTAAACCTTTTGCTGGACTTGTGTGGGAATTTGCTGGGGTCCAGGCCCTTGGCTGGATTCTTTGGTCCCCTAGTGTGCTGTTAATCTCTTGCACTCCTTTGCATTTGACTTTTTGGGTAATTATAATAAAATAATCCTTTATGTGTCCTGTAGTAAACATATTCCCTTGCTAACACCCTGAATACAACGGGCCTCCTGACAGGATGCATTAAGAACAAAGTAATTCTTTAGTCTTCCTGACAAAAATATTCTCAATTTAATTACAAACATTAGACAAACCCAAAAGTGGTCTACAGTGTTATGACGATAACCAAATACTACTGACAACTGTTATGGTTTGTGTCTCGATGTCCCCCAAAGCATTATGGACTCTTAGAAGGGGCTTTTTTAGAGGTGGCTGAATCTAGTGATTGATGCATGGTGCAATGCTAAGCTTCGGGGGCGCTAGGAGTAAGGGTGTAAGTGCTATACGACCTAAGTAGTTTGGATAAGATAAAAGGGGCAGAGGGCAGAAAGATGCTAAGTTCGCTTGCTTTTGCTGTCTTCTGCCTGCCATATGCCTCTCTGCCTCGGAGCCAGCCAATTATGGACTGAAACACTGTGAGCTAAATAAACCTTTCCCCTTTAACTTAGGGTGTCAGGTATTTTATCCCAGCAATGAATAGGACAGCTAAATATGTGACCCAGGACTTGCTTTTGCTACACAGGCCATTAATGGAGCAACCAGAAACACTAAAATAGGATCTGTATGTTAAATAACAGCATTGTATAAATGTGAATTTTCTGATTTTCACAATTTTATCTGTGGTTATAAAAGCAAGTGTCCTTAAATGTGGAAAATACACATTGACTAATTCAAGAATAAAGGGTTTGCCGGGTATGGTGGCGCACGCCTGTAATTCCAGAACTCAGGAGGCTGAGGCAGGAGGATCACTGTGAGTTTGAGACCAGCCTGGCTACATAGTGAGTTGCAGGTCAGTCTCAACTACATAGTGAGACCCCATCTCAACCCCCCCCAAAAAAGAATAAAGGGCTATTAGACTTCAAGTTATACCCAAGTATTTTAGGAAACAATATGTGTATACATGCAGAATAAAGATGATAAACCCCAAGTGTGGCAAATGTTAATATGCAGGAAACCCAGATGAAAGTTTTAAGGGAATTCTTTGTATAATTTGTCCATTTTAAGTCTGAAATTATCTCAAAATAAGGAGTGACAAGAATCAAGTATCTGTACATGAAAGTAATTTTTAAATTATAAAATATTACATAAGAACATCATTGTTTTAAAAGTTTTTTTTAAATTGAGTTTATTGGTACATTTTAGGTATACAGTACAGTTACACTCATCATTGGGATCTTGTAACTTTACATGACAGGTCTTGGTTCTCATTTTTTCCCCTTGTCCCTGCCCTCCCTTCACCCCCTCCTCCCCTCCCCATTTACAAACACTTTATTTCCATTTTCTCCTATTTTTTTTTCCCTTATTACCTTTCCCCAACCCTTCCCACTTTCCCTACACCTTTAGCCCTTTTCTTCCTATTTCACATTGTCAATTAAAGAGATCATTGGACATATCTGTATTAATTTAGTATTAAATTAATTAATTGATAGTAGACATGCTCACCTAATTCTAGCTGGGATGAGGGGCAAGTATCATCAAGTGTCCATTACTATTTTTCTTAAATGCACTTTATTTTTAGAAAACCTAAATGACATGTTTTGTTTTTTTCCCTAAAAAAACAATGCCTCCACTACAAGTAAATCACAGCCTAAAGGAAGTGTTCAAGAGGACATCAGTCCCATTTGTCTAAAATCCCAATGTTGTGTGGATGATATGCAGCAACCAGTTATGACAAGATAGAGCAAAGGTAATTGCTGAATCCATTAATATTTTTGTTTCTAAACTATCTTTAAAATCACAAATGGGGTCATACCATCCTTACGGTAGTTCAGGAGAGCAACCATATCATCTGGATTCATGTTTGAACCAATAAAGAGCAACAGTTTTTGAAATTAGCAAGGATGTGCTTGATTTGTTCTGTGGCCCCTGTCATGAAAGGTTTTACTCTTTCTAGTCTTTGTTCTTCAAGTTTGCCTTTGACTGATTTCACATAATCTTTGATGTACTTGTAGGCCTCTTCTGTGAAGCTGGTTTCCTGCAAGTGATGGTTCATGACAATATCAACACCAGTGACTACTATGCTTTTGGTACCTTTGCCTGCCCAGCCTTTTGTGGAGGCATTTCCACTGATGAGTGAGTCATCAATGTTACCCTTTGTTCTACTGACCATCTTGCCCTCCACCTCCAGGCACAGCCCATACACAGTCTACAATCTCCTGGATCTTGTAAATGTCAGAGAACATCTCATAGTGGCTGATAAGGTCCTGACAGATAATCATGATAGTGGCTGAAGGGAGACACTAGCTAAGCAGGAGCCGAGAACTCAGAGCTAGCACAGTGCAACTGTAGAGATGCTGGGGGGTGGGGTGGCAGAAAAGCTCCATTACTATTCTTAAACTACTATATAAAGTTCCCTTCATCAAAATATGAAAAGAGGACAAAAGCTTAATAAAATATCAGACCTTGCTATTGTGTTACCTTAACCTTTCTTAGCCTGGCTGGTTTAAGAGATACAGACTCTTCTTACATATTGTTAAGGGGTAAAATTGACCCATGACATCTGCAGGGTTAACAATGAAGCATGGTTATTTTTCCCTGTCAACACACAAACATGTATAAAGCCTACATAGAATCTAATAGTATACAACTTTTTGTGACTCAAGGCTCTGGGGGGCTCTCTTTACCTTATTTATCATTATTTCCTTTTTCTGACATTTTTATATCAGGCAAAGCTACCTGTTCCTCCTCTCCAATGATAAAAAAGGGTTCAAATTCTAATAAAGACAACCTTAGTAACAGCGTGTGTCAAGTTTCGACTTGTTAGGTGCAGTCAGTCATCTGTGAGCTATGGTTGGAAGGTGTGTTTTAAACTGTGCTATAATTGCAGCTGACAAACAGCGTATTCACACAAAATTTTGTCAATTCGTTGGACGTGGGTGACAGTGTCACTTCAGATTCCAGCCTTTTATGAAATTTCTTAACAAGTAATGAAACTTGGGGGTATAGTTACGAAGCTGAGACCAAAGTTCAGAATTATCAACAGAAATTACCCAGTTTTCCATGTGCAAAAAAAGTACATCTATCAACATTCAGCTTAAAAGTGATGTTGGCTGCTGTTTTTGATCTCAATAAAACTGTGTGAGCAGAGTTAAGTACCGAAGACACTAGTGTGAACTCTGAATATTATAAGAGCAGTTTAGAGCATTTAACAATGTGCACAGAAAAAAGCCTGAGACATGGGCAATTGGTTTCACCCTCCCATCACTGACAATATTTCAAGTCACATATTGCTTCTGGTATGGCAAGTTCAGTCAAATAAAACATTACAATGTGCCCTCATTCATCAGATCAGGTACTGTGCAACCTGTGGCTTTTCCCTAGTCAAAATGATCATGAAAGGTAAATGTTTTGAATCAATTCAGGACATCTAGGCAACAATGGGGCTGCAACTAAAGATACTCTTTAAAAGAAGACTGAAAACTACTTTAGAAAGTGGCAAGAATAATGTGATAAGTGTGGTCAAAGGGAGGGGGAGTATTTTGGGGGAGGAATGATTGATAACAATCAATAAAAATTCACCATATTGAATAGAATTAGAGGATACAGTAAACAACTCCAGGCACATTGACGAAAGGGTCCAATGCTTTTGCCAGAGGAAAGATGGCCTCTTTAACCAAGGGTGCTGGGAAAAATGGCTATCCACACACAGAAGATTAAACCTAGACCCATATGTGCCCTAAAGTAAACTCAAAATGGATCAAATATCAAAACTGTAAAACAGAAACAATCTGCTGGAAGACAAATAGGTAAAACTCTTGAAGACATAGTCATAGGCAAAGACTTTCTAAACAGAACCTCACATGCACAAGACAAGACATCAAGAATCAACAAATGGGGCTAGGGATATAGCTCAGTTGTGCCACGTCTGCCTGGCAAGCACAAGGTCCTGAGTTTGACACCCAGTACCCCCTCCAAAAAATCAACAAATGGATAATATCAAATTAAAAAGTTTCTGCACAGCAAAGGAAACCACGAAGAGAGAAAAGACAACCTACAGAATGGGGGAAAATTGTGCTAGCTTTTCCTCTGACAAAGGATTAATACTTAGAATATATAAAGAACTCAAAAAATAAGACTGCCCAAATGTAAAGATCTAATTAAAAAATAGGCAAATGAAATTAATATATACTTTTCAGATAAAGAGGTACAAATTTTGGGCCAATAAATACCTGAAAAATGTTCAACATTACAGGCCATTTGAGAAATACAAATTAAAACAAAAACGAGATTCCATCTCATTCCAGAAAGAATGGCTATTTATCAAGAAATCAGTAAAATAAAATGCTAGGGAGACTTGTGGGGGGCTTCTTTTCATTGTTGGTGGGAGTGTAAGATGATACAATTACTATGAAAATTCCTCAAAGAAAGTACAAATAGAAATTCTATCTGATCTAGCCATTCCTCTCCTAGGTGTCATCCAGTCAGTGGTTCTGCTGCCTGCCTCTCACGTGCAGGGGCTGGAGTTGAATCCCAGTACCAAAAAAAAAAAAAAAAAGAAGAGTTAAAGACATCATATTACAGTGAAACATGTATACCCATGTTTACAGCAGCACAATTTACAGTACCTAAATCTTGGAAATAGCCTATATGTCCACCAACAGATGAGTGGATAAATAAAATGTGGTATTTATACACAAAGGAGTACCACTCTCCTGTAAAGAGGGATGAACTTGAGTCATTTACAAGAAAATGGGTGCACCTTGAGGCCATAATAAATGAAGTAAATCAAACACACAAACTTAAATATCACAGTTTCTTTTACATGAAAAATTCAGTATAAAAATGAGAACCAATATCTGTCATGTAAAGGTACAAGATCCTAATGATGAATGTAACTGTACTGTATACTTAAAAAATACTAATAAACTCAATAAAAAAGAAAAATTCAGTATATAGATAAATTGCAAAATAAAAGAGAGACAGTAGGAAAAAAAGAGTTACTGTGATCCTGCATGGTCAATGTACCTAAAAGTGTATCTTGATTCAGTGTAATTGTCCATGTTTTATACTTTTTTGGCCTGTTACTCTGATGGCTAATCTGTGCTTATAATAAGTAGCTTGATAAAGACTTATAAAACAAATAAAACTGATGCTAGGAAAAAAGATTTACCATATTTTTTTTTATTGAACTTTGTAAATAGAATTTTTTTTTTTTGTACCAGGGATCCAACTCAGGATCTAGTTAGAAATTGTTATTTTTTAATCTCATTCACAAGCACAACAACAACAAAACTACAAAGTACCTCCAAATAAAGAGAAGTTTAAGACCTACATAAATAAAGCTATCAAACTTTATATTTAAATTTTTGATTAAATAAAGAGAACTACATTATCAAATTGAAAGAGTATTAAAAATATATACATTCTTCCACAAACTAATTTAGGGACAAAGGGACATCATACTTTAAAGGCCACACTCAAATATTTCAGGAAAAAAAACAAAATATATATACACTGGTAGAAAGAAATTTATTCCAATAAAGCACCTACATACATTGCTAAAAAAAAAACTGTCAATAGCTGTCAAGAGAACTGTTATCAAGTTAATTTAGAACCCCTGTGTTTAGGTTTCTTCATCCAAATAATAAATACAGTATCAATCTCATAGTAGAAATTACACAGACAAAATTAAGACTTGTCACATAAAAAAAAAATCATACAATAAGGATTTGCTAAGTATTTGCTATTACCATTAACTACTAACCAACACCTCAAAATCAAATGTGGTAGTGTCCAGGAGAAAAACCTAATATATAGAGAGATGCTGTTATAAAAAAAATATGGAATTTCTTAGTGAAGAAACAATTACAGCTCAAGTAATTTGAATAGGAAAATCTGCACAGGTAGCTAGAAATTTAGAATATGGAATAACTAGAAAATTTCAGAGAGGAAAAATCAGAGATGGGTGTTCATATATGCTAATTGTTTAGATAGAAGGAAAGTTGCTGTGGTTTGATGTGCTAAAGGTTCATGTGTTGAGAGCTTGGTACTTAATGGTGTTGGGAGATGGTGTGGAACCTTTAAGAGATGCAGCTTAGTGGGAAGTAATTAGGTCACTGTGGATAGCAGCCTTAAAAGGAACTGACACAGTTCTTGTGGGACTGTAGTTATTTCTCAAGAGATAGCTTTATAAAAGATCAAGCCTACTCCCCTAGTCACTCTCTAGCTTCCTCCTGTAACACAACCAGATGATACAACCATCTGTAGCACAACCAGATGCTAGCTCATGCTCTAGCAATGGTATCATATGTCCTAAGGTAACACAGATACAGGGACCCTCACCAAAGATTACACCATGCTGTTTAGACTTTCATTCTCCAAGAGTGAACTCAATAAACTTCTCTCATTACAAATTACCCAAGGGAAAAACATGCCTAAGCAGGAGTGGAGGAATATGCTGCTGGTATACGAAGGAGTTGGAAGGAAGAGACAAATGTAAATGCTTACTAATGGTTAAGACAAATAATGAATAGGTCTGACTAGGGATGTAAAAAAGAGACAAATCAACAGAAGAGTGAGGGGGAAGAGGAAAATCAAGTTTGACAATGAGTGGATATTAAAAATGAGAGAATGGAACAGTCTCAATAATATGTTAAGTGAGAAGCTATTAGAAGGAGAAAGCAAATCCTAATATCTGGAAACCAAGATGAATGCTTTCCACTGGGGCTTAAAAGCTGTCAGTCAGAGTTAGATAAGAAACCCTGCCAATGTGAGATAATACTAAAACAATCAGGTATCAAGATCCAGTAGACATGTGGCAACATGAACCTAATGGTTGGGGAAAAAGGTGAGAACTGGAAATAAAAATTTTAGAATTAAAAAACAAATGCCTTCAAAATATTCTAGAATAGATACAAACTAGATTATGTGCTATTTTAGAATAGTGGTCACACCTTACTTAACCACAACAAAGAGTGACATGAAAAACTGCCATGCACAGGATCCTTTAAGGAAATAAAAATAAATGACAAAATTGAACTTTAGGGATTACTAGTTTCTAGGGGTAGAAAGAAAAAAGAAAGAAGGGAAGATAGCAAAGAAAGAGTTATGGGGAAAAACAATAGCACTGTATCACAGATTAGAGGATATTTTTCAAGAACAGAAATACAGCCAACTATCAAATACACATGTCACAATCAATGTTACTCTTAAAACAAAAGGCACAATGCAGAGAAAGATGGCTATTTTGAAGAATAAATTAAGAAATTTTAACTTCACTTTCCATAGGATTGTATATACATGTATCACTCATGGCAGTGGTAGCAAAAGTATTAATCTTTAGCATTTTTAATCTCTATAAAATATACAATTAGAAATAAGTTACTATAGTTTAGCTGAACAAAAATGAACATAACACATGAAATCTAAAGCAAAAAGAAGCAACTGAAAAAAATAATCAATTAAGAAAGCAACAAAAAACATGAAATACCAGAAGTTTTACCTTAAATCTCTTGTCTTGCAATACTTTCTTGATGGCCACCAGTTCTCCTGAATCACAAAGCTTGGCTTGATACACTACACCAAATGATCCATTTCCAATCACTTTGGTGTCTGTATAGCTGACTTCTTGTGGTCTATCTGGGCCCTGCCCAGGAGTTGCCACAACTGTGGTCACCTTGCTGCCATCCTTGTCTCCTAAAGGGAGTGAACAGAATTAATTATACTGAGAAAATTGTCAAGTTATACAAAATAAACTATTTATGTTCTTTACTACAAGTTATTTTAAACGTTTATCTCAATTTATCATATTTTAGTATGTTTGAATTATAAGCAATTTTAACCAGTTTATTCAATCATCTTATAAATTAGTTTATACACATGACATCTTTCCCTACATTAAAAGTAACAGGAAAAATGTTACATCTGCCCAAAACCAAATTGCTAATGGTGGACCAGTCAAGGTTTGCCCTTACGTGTAACACTAAAGGTCCTAAAAGGCCTCATTATCTGAAAATAAAATGTGCAAATAGTAAATTCTAAATACATCAAATTCTAGATCATTCTGTCTTTAGGAAAGTGAGGTTTTGAGTTTTTGCTTCTTTATATATTTCTTTTGAACAAATTAGTAATAATACCTCTCAGAGAACAGTCTTATGGGGAAAATAATGTTAAGTTGGGGTTAACGAGTATAAACTTTTAAAATTAATCCAATTCTGAATTGAGCCCCATTTACAAGCAGCTTACTGTATTAGTCTTCTACAGACTCTCTTTACCATGTCTGCCTTCTTCTTATTCCTAGCAACAGTCAAAGCTGCTCTTCAATTCAAGATCAAGAGCCATTTTGACTAGGCATAGTCCACAATCATCTTGTTTCTGAATCCTTAAAACTATTCTGAACTGCACTAGGGTACCTAGGCACCTGATTTTAGAAAACTTTAAACTGTTTTAGTAATTTCAGAATACACACAGCTTCTATAAACTATAGTTATTTTGAAATAGCAACTGTGTCTCCTGATGCTTCTCTCTTCCTTGGCAAATCTAATTGTCAATACAGATAATTCTCAGAGCAATTTTCAATACAAGTTCTTCAGGCTGACTGAACTTTATGTTTTCCCTTGGTTATTCTTCCATTACATCAATTTTATCTTCTCAGCCTGAATTTCTAAAAATAACTTCTTTTTTCTGGTTCCGGGATCCAACTCAGGTCTTTTGCTTGTGAGGCAGGCGGCAGAACCACTGAACTAAAACCCTGGCCCTAAAAACAACTTTTATGTCCGAAGTTTGAGAACAAACTACAGAAGGTAATACATCACAACTCCAGAATTCAACATCTCTTCATTCTAACCACTAACTGTGGGAAAGTCTATCCCAGAATTGTGACTTGCAAAGGAGAAAAAGCACACATGAAATAATTCTGCTAAAATACTAAAACCAGAGTAGAAAGATCTACTCAGACACCTCTCTAAGGTTTCTTAATTTAAAACTGAGATTTCAGCTGGGTGTGGTGGTGCAAACCTGTAATCCCAGCACTCGGGAGGCTGAAGCAAGAGGATCACTGCAAGTTCGAGAACAGCAAGGGCTACACGTTAGTTTCAGAACAGTCTGAACTACATGAGACCCTGTCTCAAAAAAACACTGAGATTTCATGTGGACCAGGACCAATCCTTTCACCCATTTATACAACTGTGGGAAAAAGTAGTATCTTAGTAGGAACTGAAAGATTTAGTATACTTTCTCTCAAGCAGTTAGAGAAACTACAAAGCTATCTTATAGGCTATGCTCTCTAACATGAAATGTCTAGGTATATCAGAAGCAATAGCTCTCGGGCTTTCTACAGACCTCAAGCATCTTAGAAGTTTTATTCCAAAATCAAGCTCTTCAATCAAACTGCTCTACCTAAAATACCACAGCTGAAATGAATAGCAAGGTATAGTCATACTTGGTATAACTATTACCAGCACTGCTAGTCAGTAGTTTGTGCCAAGGAAAAGCATGTTATTATTTAGCATTATAATCAACCAATTTAGCAATATGATAACTGAAAAATTGTCATTGTTTATGAAGAAATTTCCCATTGTCGCACCTACTTTAACAATTACAAAAACAAATATATTATGTCTAATGTGCAAATGAAGAAAGACTAAGAAAGATTAACATAAAACTTTAAACAACACTTTACACGGCTCTATTATATTTTACAACTTTCCTACTAGTGCTGAAAGACTAACTCCATATGTTTTCTTATACTTCCCTAATAATACAAAAAGATAAGCTCCATAGTAACAGGAAGGAAATAAATGAACAATCTTTACAATGAATTTATGTCCACCATTCATTCCTTACTAGAAAAAGAGCTATTTACAAATAAATTGGTATGGTTAGGTTTCCACACTTATCCCAAAGCAAAGGCACATGACAAAATTTTAAAACAACTGATTCTAGGACAGCCAAACAATTTACCCTTGTCACTAGAAATTGGATTGGGGGGGGCACAACAGAGAAACACTGCTTTCAAGAGACCAAAACCCTCATGAAAACATACAAATCATAACAAATCTTTTTCATTAAATAACCACTTTGCCCAATAATAAATTTCCCAGAAAGCATAGTATAGTGATTCTCATACTATATATATGACACAAGTCATTATAATAAAATTGGTCTTCAAAAAACTGCCACTGGGCCGGGGATTTAGCTCAGTAGTGCCACCGCCTGACTTGCAAGCATAAGGACCCAAGTTCAATCGCTGGCACACACACACACACACACACACACACACACACACACACACACAAGCCACTGTCTCTCAGGAACAACAGAGCAGAGGAAATTAGCTTACAAGCCTTCTCTCGCCAGAGAACTCCTGGGAATAGTTATTATAATTAGAATCCACTTACATGGTACAAACTTCCTGATAAAACTAGTACATAGAATTATATCCTTTACTTTTTACCCCAATATAGAAATCCCAAATCACAACAGACTTAGGAAACAATGGAAAAGACTTTCTTTTGAAGACTGTTCAATGTAGAACATAATTTTCACAAAATCCTTAGCAAATTTAGGCTTATCTATTATGGTTAATTGTGGTTTCAACTTTAATGGATTAAGAAACACCTAGCAGATAGCAGAGCACAATTCTGGCTTTGTCTGGATCACTGCCTTATAAGCTGCAAAGTGAAGAGGGAAAACCCAGCTGGGATGTGGATGACAACCAACCAATAGGCTCGTCGCTTGAGTGGAATAAAAAGTGAAAAAAAAAGTCTATGCTTTTTACTTCTTCAGGAGCTCTGGTCTTTGCTATCACCTTTGGACACCAGTCTCCAGTTCCTTCAGGCTTCCAACAAAAACCCTTCAGCTTTCTGATACCTGAACTCTGCAGTGAGCTCAGGCCTTCAATTTTTTGGATAAATCCTCCAGCTCTCTAGCATGCAGATGACTCTCTAGATTCTTCCAATCCTAACTCCACAGTGGCCATTGTAAGCCTACTCTGTAAATCATATATATTATTTGTTCCTCTAGGGAACACTAACTGACATGATACACATAGCCTAGTTCCCAATGTTTTAAACACAGGGTTGTACCTCTAAGGAACATTTTGTAGTCACATTTTTGGGGTCTTCTGAAATTAATCTTCAGATCAATCACTCTGAGATAAACAGATGTAACACAGTGGCAAGGACCACATCCAAAGTAAGAAGTGACCATCCAAATATCAAAAGGCCACTTCAAAGATATTTAAATATTTTAGAAGACCTGACAATGACATTCTAATTTTATATTAATGACAAATCTTAAAGTCACATATACTTTAACAAAGCCATTAAGGTGATGCCTTGCTCCACAGTTTTTTGTATGTTTGCATTATTGGGTATTGAACTCAGAATCTTCACATTGAGCTACATTCCCTAGCCATTTTTACCTTTTTATTTTGAGACAGGGTCGCACTAAGAAAGCTGCCCAGGATGGGCTAGAATTTGGTGATCTTCAGGACTCAGCTTCCCAGAGTGCTGAGAATACAGGCTTGCATCAACATGGCTGACTGGCTTGGTATTTCTTTTCTTAAAGACTATAGTTCTTAAAATTCAGAGTTGAGAAAATGCAACAAGTAAAATACTTTTTAACCAAGAAGGTTTTGAAGACTACTTGAAACAAACTGAGCAAAGTCAAGACCCAGGATCCAAGAAATACTCTGGTGACCTTGTTCTGGGAGGCTGCTCTACCTCAAGAATAAAGTCTTTGTGTATAAATGACAAAAACTTAAAAGACTACAACAAAAGTCCAAAGAAACCAGCATACCATTTATGACTACTTGGAGTATACAAAGCATTTCTACATTTTCTACCTAACAAAAGTTTTAGAGAAAAATACTGTAGCATTGCCTATAATTTCTCTATCATGTAAGAAAACCAGCTATTTTCAGGTAAGATTAAGGCTGTCGGAAGACTTTAATCCCCAGTACCAAAAAAAAACCCAAAAAACCCCCCAAAAAACAAAAACCTGCTACAAGCATGAAAACACAAAAATTAATTAGCAAAGGAAGTAAAATGGACCTGAGGCCCCAGAATTAAAGTCTAAACTAAAGTTACTTTCATCGTGAAATAAGTAGGGGATCTGTTCTACACTGTGGAATCTAACCAGAGTCAAACTGCTCATATATGTCGGAGCAAATGAAATATGAAGAAAAGAAATACCAACCATGCAAGGAAATTAATCAAATCAATTCTAATATCAACAGTATGATAAAACCTCCGGACAATTCCTAAGTAAACCTGGTGTGATAAAATCTTTCTAATAAAGCCTTTTTTCTTTATACACTATTCCCAAATGATTCTAAAGATTTGGGAGAAAAAAATTTACCAAATTTTCTTGGGGACAGGAATAGTAAATAAGAGGGGCAGTGAAAACAATGGGCAGATGTCACACAGTTGCTACCTTATCTACATGCTTCCCTGTACATCACTTCTTGAAAAAGAATGGAAACCATAGGGAAGACAGAGATGAAGAAAAACTCCAGTCTTTTTCAGTCACAAGGAATTATACTAAGGAAATTAACTAGTATCAATTCTGATGAACTATAAAATTCTTCCTCTTAAAAAAAAAAAAAAAGTTGGTCATGGCACTGCCACCTGCCTTGCAAGCACAAGGTCCTAAATTCAAATCCTGTTACTGAAGGGGAGAGGTATCGGTAAGTTTTCACCTTTAGAGAAAAGCATACAGGTATAATGGTAAAAGAATATGGGCTCTAAAATCATACCAAGGTTTGAATCTCACAATTCACCACTTAATAATTAGAGAGAGAGAGAGAGAGAGAGAGAGACTTCATAGGATTCTTGTGATTAAATAACATAAGTTAGGTAGTTTTTTTTTAAAGTGTATGCCCCATAGCAGGTGCTCAATAATTACACTTTCTCAACTGTGAATTATTAACAGGAGAAATAGAAGAGAACATTATTCCCTTGTGCCATTAGGTTCTTTTACACACCACATACCCGCCACTGCGGTGCTCCTCAAAACGTTCTATAATTACTAAGGGCCTGAGTTCTTCACTTCATTATGAACCCTAAGGAAAAGCTAACATCAACAGCTTCTTCTGTGTCTTCCTACTGCTTATCAGCACACACAAGTGTTTAGCACAATGCAAGTGCTCAGCCAATGTTTGTTACTGAATTTTATGTAACAATCTTTCAAGTAGAAGAACTGTTAGGGTTTGGGAATTGACTATTTTATGCCAAATAAAAGTAGTGCTTTTTATTCTTTCTATGCTTGTACTATGGTTTATATCTCAAATGTCTCACGTATTTGGAAGGTGAGTAGATGATAGGTGTGCTCTAGGCTGACTTGCTTTTAGGAGAGTGGGGCCTGGTTGGATGTGGGTCTCTAGACGCATGACCTAGAAAAGAATATTCTTCTCTGGCTCCTCTCTTCTTTCTCTGCTTCCTGGTTGCCAGGGGTTGAACAGCTTTCTTCCACCACACCTTTTCTACCTTGGAGCCAGCCAACCATAGACTGTAACACTTACTAAAAATATGGTGATAAATAGCCAAAACAAATGACCCAATTTGATACATGTGGGTTTATTCTTTTCTAAATAATTCTGGTTTGTTTGGAGCATTGATGTGTTAACAATGGGCAAAAACTTGACAGGAGATATATTTAAGGTCTTGGGTACAATTTACATCAATGTTTATATAAGTAATTACTTAGGAACTGCTTCTGACTTTACGAGCTACACTCACAGTGGGCACAGGAATTACCTGGAGAGTTAAAGGAAAATGAGGATTCAACAACTTTGTCCCCAAAAAGGTCAGTAGGTCTGAAGTGGAGCTCATGAAACTGTATTTTCAATAAATGCTCTCAAATAATTCTTAATGTAGTTCCATCTACATACTTTGAGAAAACAAAATTTAACATTCCATTTAATTTCTATAACAACCTTGTGACACAGAACAATCATTAACAAATGGGAGAACCAAAGGTGTTCAAAAAGCTTGCTAATTTACCCAAGGAAACC
This sequence comes from Fukomys damarensis, assembly GCF_012274545.1. Lineage (NCBI taxonomy): Eukaryota > Metazoa > Chordata > Mammalia > Rodentia > Bathyergidae > Fukomys > Fukomys damarensis. The sequence continues at coordinate 63,781,001 of NW_022900936.1, forward strand.
TTTCAATGAAACATACCCATGATATTCAACTATTTATGCTAAATCCTACTATATTCCATAAAGGTAACACATAGTTGTTTAGGTCATAAAAGTAATTTCCTGTGTTCAACAAAACTAAACTTTTCAAATATTTTACAAAAGGTCTCAATAAAATTATCTACTAGCTATCCAAATTTTTGCTATGAAATATCCAACCTTCTTTTGAACTAATTTTAAATGACTTGATTTTTTTTTATCTTCTCTTAAAAATCTAATTTTATTATAGATCAATAAAACAGAATGAACATTTTCAACCACGTGAACTTAAATACTATTTTACTTAAAATCCATGAATTGGAATCAAGCATATTTACCTTTTAAAAAAACTTTTATAAAGAGAAAACCAAACCAAACCTCAAAATAAATAAATATTTCATTTGGTCTAAACTGTCGTTTAAAACAATATCCACATGCATTTAAAAGCATGTATTTTTCAGGCAAGTCTAAAAGCCTGTGGAATGAATGTACACAAAGATCTTCAACTTTCAGAGTTTTCATTAGAATCTGTTAAGTCTTAAACATGTTTATCCACTTGACATACTAAAAATTGATTTGGAAAGGCAGTATAGCACATTTAAACTTTAAGAAATAAGTTTATCATGTTATCAAAGAAATAGTATGCTATGAGTAGAAAGAATAAAGGGTACTCAGACTAAAGAAGCTTGATTTTAAAAATACAATGAATCATAAATCCAGTGGTCACACTGGCAACATCTAGAAGAAAGTTAGAAAATAGCTCTTACAAAGCTGATATATCTTATTCTAGTCGTTAGTAAATATAACTCCAAAATCAATGAGCTACAAATTTTTTAATGGATTTGGCCTGTGTTGGCTCACCACACATCCTTTGATCCTGAATATTGCCTTCAGCAGCCTAAATGCCCACAATGTAATTGCTTGATTAATCCTGTCCTCCCTTGAAATATGCAAAGATATCCATCTCTATTATTCCAAACTGCTTTTCCCATACCACAGCATACAAATTTATATACATTACTAAAGTAGATTTTATTAACTAAAAACTGCTGTTAAATTTCAGAAAGTGTTGGGAGGAGAATAAGATTTCTTTCAAAAGACTTACTGCTTACTTACAGGTTGGTTCTTACTAACAACTGATATCCAATCCATGAAGGCCAAAAGTCATGTTTTTTTCACATTGTTTTCCTCTGGGGTAGCCATATTTAATGCCTATACATACAGCTTGCTGGTAAAGAAACTGTTTACTTATAATTAAACACATTTATGCAGGCTTCCACTGTACTTCAGAAATTACTAAAACCTTTAAGGTCACTGAAATAAACACCTCTAAAATGACACTATAATAACCATCTGAAAAGAATTAGATTTCTCATTAGTCTTAAGATAAGGCAAAGACCAGATTCACTTACTTGACAATTTTCCCGGGACTATTCACCACACGCAATCATAACAAAAAACCGCCTATTTATAGAGCACTCTATAGTTTACAGAACATGTTTACTCACATTACCTCATTTTATCTAGGTAACAGTCCTACCAGGGAGGTAGAACCAATAAAAAGTCAAGAAGGAAGGAATTAAAGCTCAAAAAGTAAGTAAACTTGGTCCAGACCGAGGTCATCCAATTCTCAACTTTAGTAAATGCTGCAATGCCTATAAAAATGGAAGTGAATTGAGGCACTTATATAAAATCCATAAAAACTCAGCACAATATAACCATTTTGAATAAGATTCCTTACAGTTTTTAACATAAACTGCAAAAACCTTTACAAAAAACCCAAAACCTTTACAAAAAGAACCCAAAAATTGCATCATTCTGTCTGAGACAGAGCTACCTGAGAGATTATCTCAAATGAATAAAGGGAAAGCCAGGACTCCTTTAATATAAAATCAAATCAGGGAAGAGAGAGCAAACATTTAAGTACTTGAAGAGAATACAAATAATCCACAGCTTAACAGTAGCTGTTACTTTTGCAGGAATAGAAGGAACATTTCCTGCTTACCTCCTTTTTGCACTACTTTATATTAAACATATTGGGGTGAGTTGAAAAAGCAAGGAAGTATGACTTGTAATCAATAAAAAAAAAGGAATATAAAGACCAAGTTCCTCCATATCACAAGTAGTTTTAAGACTCTCCCATTCCATTTAGCTAAAGTACAATATTTTACTCTTCATAAATTTAACTATTATTTGATCATTTACTACAGAAAAATACCCTAATGTTTATAAAGCTATCTAAATGTTTTTGGTGATTGCTGTTTATTGTCATGAAAAACCAACCTTGAAACAGTTCATGTGAAAATAGCAAAGTAGTGGACTGTTCCCCAATCTAAACAGCTTCCAAAGATACCCAGAAGCAGTTACTGAGCAGCAAAAGGACAACCAACCCAACAAACTTTTCTTAAAATCACTTTCCTTCTATTCCATCAGCAATCATTCACATGTCTTCCTTACATTCCCCTAAACTTGCACTGTTTTTATGGCAATTAAATCTATTCCAAACAAATTTTTTCAAACGCACATGCTATATACATTATCCTGCCTTTTTTTTTTTTCTTCCCCAAATCTTAGTTACCTGACGAAACTCTTTTCTTTGCCCTTTCCATGGACTTCATTCTACTCAACAGCTAGAAAATTACCTCAACCAACACTAGTGAACAAAGCTAGGACAGCACACCTGCTCCGTAGCAGTCTCAATAAAAAAGTGTGACACTATCAGCCTACAGTGCTCCTTGAAAGCTTATCAGGGTCCCAAGTCTCCACTCATTATCTTCCTTTGACTAATCCTTTTAGCATTCAAGTACCAGCATCTGTGAGAATTTTGCAAAATTAATTCTTACAGTCTTTTAATTGTTTAATTACTATTCCTGCAAAATTACTAGTACATGTTTGCTTCTGTAGGATAGCCAAGGAACCTATGCAGGTTTATACATTTATAAAACTTCCTATGAAAAAGTACATTCTAATTTGCAAGATAAGTAATAAAGTGTTAAAACATAAATCTGTTTATAAACTAAAGCTCGGGAGGGAGTTAATGTTAAAATGGAGATAGAGTACCTCCCTAACAGCTGTATAAGAATCTCTTCATATTAGCTATGGAAAATAAAACAGCCAGGTGACAATTAAATGTTCTGTCATTAATTGCATTTCTGCAAAGAAATCCATACATTTCCACCATACATTTTCAAATAGTAATAATTTTTAGTTTACAACTATATGAGTAATGATGTTATGTTAATAGTTAATATACAAGACATGCCTAAATGAAAAACACTAGTGTCCCAAATGATTATTTCAAATCTAATCCAGTTTTTTTTTTAATTTGCCCCGTCTTCTATAAGATGGTTTAGCCACTCTACCTCTATAACTGGTTTAGCCCCCTATTCTCTACTCACAAAAGACTTTAGAGAACTTAATGTCATCGAAATGCAGCAAGTTAAGTCCACCTCTCCACATTTTTCCCCACAAAGCTCTGCTAGAAGAAATGCTAACTGGACCTTATTAAATAAAGGCCACTGGAATGACACATTACTACACTCATAATGTGTTTACAATTGGTTCTACTGCCACTGCCTAAGAAGTACAACTGACGATCCTCTTGTTAGTGAGCCATGCAAGAACACACTAGGATACAGTACCAATAAGAGTATCTCCCACACTGATAACTCATTATTTGAAATGGCAGAAGATGAGAAGACATAAAGATGGGGAAAAAATGTCTCCTGACACAGAGCTTTTGTCCTTAGAAAACTTCAAATCCCCAAGCTGTCCTTTTCAGAAAGTCTCTGTCATCTCCAACCACATATTTCAAATGAAACTGAAGTGAATGGGAAGTGAACAGTTTTTAATTAAATAGATTATAAAGTTAGATATTTTAACCATACTATATTGAGAAAACAATGATGACTATAAACAAAACACATGCTGTTTTAATTTTTAAAAAATCATCTAGCTGAGGATGCAAAATATATCGATATCATTACACCTTTTTTGCCCTGTAACAAAGAAAACAAGAAACTGTCCTTTACTGGTAACTGTCTTAGGATATATTCTTAAATACAGTATAGTAAAAACTGGAGCATGAAAATGCCATAAGCACCTACGAAGGGGCTGCCTGTAGAGGGAAGGGAAGATCAAGGAAAAGTTTCCCACATTTAATGTTTTTACCAAAAAAGGGCCCCCTATTCATCACTTGCAAGCCTACCATTTTCCAGGCTAATGTGCTAAGTTTAGAAAAGAATGAGTACCTCACAAAAGTGAAGTGCACCCCCCTGGACATGGTGATGAAATAATTCTTTAGAAAAGACTGCACTAGTTATTTTTTATTGGTACATGTCTGTAGTACATAATGATGATGTTCCTTGTATGGAGTTGATACATGTACATAACACATCTTTATTCTTTTGTCATCCCCTTCTTCCCTCTATCTCTTGATCCCCCTCCCATTTTGAGAAAGATCCACTTCCTATTATCTTTCATTTTGTTGTTTTTTATATTTTGGGTTTCTCATAAGAAAATATGTAGTATTTTAGTTTGTGTGTCTAATTTATTTCCCTTAATATGATTTCAAGGAGGACTGCACTAGATTTGGAAAACATTATCTCACTAGCACAACCTCAAGCTATTGATTAGTAAATTAAAAAGATACATTCATAGAAAATAAAAGATCTAAGATAATATAAAAAGTTGTCACTTGGCACTCAGTGACAGGATTCTAATCTGAGTCAGCAAACAATTTATTACGGTCTCTGTGCAATCAAACCTCTCTGGTAACATTAATCTTTTTTTGCAGCTGCTCCCTAATGCTAGCACCACTGCTCCAATTCCACCTCAGATCATCACATTACGTTCTGACAAGGAATGTGCAACTTGCTATGTTGGCTAAACACTCCCATGAACAGAAAAAAAAAAAGAAAGAAAGAACAGTGTTTTCTGCTTTGCTAAAAGATAAGAACAGGTTTCAAGATTTTTCAGAAAAAAAATCCATTTTTGGGGTATATTTGTAACTCCATTTTTAGACAATATAACTACATTCCCTGTGACTTTTTAAATGTATAGAGGTGCAGACAGTAAAGTAAAACAAAAATTTGATCCTGTCTCTTGAGTAGACTTTTGTAAGACAGATCTTTCAAGAAAAAAATATCCCTCACTTTATAACACCATCTTCATGTCATTGCTTCTGCCAGTATGTACATTTTTGTAAAACATTTAAGGATGAGGCACATGAATAAAATTAAGATTAAGAATTTCTGAAGAGCACCTTGAAAACTTACTAAGAATTATAACCACTTCCACTGAACAATGCACTGATGCAATAATTTCACAAAAACAAGGTCAAATATCTCATGAGTTTTATGTTTATGTGGTCTTCTCTTTTTTAAATGTTATAAAAAAAAATAAGGCTAGGCATGGTGGCACGCGCCTGTAATCCCAAGACTCAAGGGACGAAGACAAGAAAATCACAATGAGTTTGAGGCCAGTCTGGGTTATATAGTGAAAACCTGTCTCAAAAAAATTAAATTAAAAAAATAAAGGAAGTTCTGTTAGTTACAGAAACTATACATTTTATACACAGTCCAAGAAAATTCCTCTTCATCCAGTGTAGCCCTGGCATGCCAAAAAGTTGGACACACAAGCTCTACAATGTTCTATATTGCTACACTATGATGTTCTGTTGATTAGGTATATAAAATATATTTGCAACTACCTATACTTTAAATTAACAAGCAAGTAACTCTAGTCTCAGAAGTATCTCTATTACCTAATTAAAAGTAAACACTCGGGCCAGGGGTTTAGCTCAGTGGTTCTGGAGCCTGCCTCACAAGTTTGTTCAATCACCAAATGAAACTTTCTTCTTGTTATCTTCCTTTCTATTTCCTAATAAGCATTGAGGAAGATACAATTCTCTATGAGCATAGCCGTTTGCAATTCAAAACATAATACACAAGGGCTGGGGATTTAGCTCAGTGATTCCCCTTCAAGGACCCGAGTTCCATCCCTGGTAGAAGGAAAAAAAAAAAAAAAAAAAAGTAAACACTCATGGTTAACAAGAGATACAATAAAAATAACTTCCGCAAACACAATATGGTGAGGGAGGATGCTGTAGATTGAACCTAGCCTCTTGTGTGCTAGGCAAGTAAGTGCTCTACCCCTGAGCTATTCCTTATCCCTCAAATAAATTTTTTTTTAATCCTTAAAATTATTCCCAAAAATTAAACAAAGAATTTTTGAAAAACTCAGTGATTTATTAGGAGCAATGAAAGTATACCCACCCAGGGTAAAAGTAGCGAAAAGTGTGAGAAAGGACTGAAGATAGTTTGTAATGTCCAGCAGAAGTACTCACCAGATGAAGCAAATACATACTGTAAAGATATATAATTACAAAGTAGTCTGCAACTCTATATAAATCAACCACTGTTGGAACAGAGGAATAATGTCCTACTTCCAAATACACACGTATTTTTAAATATGAGATTGTCTGATTAATAAAGTAAAAGCTAGAATAGCAATGACCAAGCCCTACTCTTTAGACCAGTATTTTCCTTTACAGGAATATGGCAAAAGAAAATGATCAGAAACTAGGAGAAAATAATTTTTGAATATTCATTAATTTCTAGGTACAATATTAATAAATTATAAGTAACTTATTCAATAAGGAAATCATTAGGTAACTTATGACATGGTCACGCTGAACAAAATATTAAAATTACAGTCATTAATATTGCACTTTCAAAGATTATTTACTGTTATAAGAAAATAAAGATTAGATGAAAAAGCAGTCTATAAACTGCTTTTTCACTGGGACAAGATCCCAATGTTCTCCTTGCTCCCTACTGCTATTTTAAAATCATTATATTCTGCCAGTTCATCCCCTCCCAACAATAACTCTATTCACTTGAGGTCTCCCCAAGCTGGCTCCTGCTCTAACTCAACTGTTGGAGTTTTTCTGAACTTGGTCCTAGATTACCTTTCTCTTCTGTCTGTACTCTCCCCTAGATTACTTTATGTATTCCAAGAACTTTAAATACATGGTATTTAAATTATTATAACTTGAGACTATTAAACACCTGACTGCTCTTATGTGCTACATTAGACCCTATCAACTTCACTGCACCTAGTTTTCTCAAGTATAAAATGAGAAGGTTCAACTTGACAAACAGAAGCATGAATCACAATAGCAGGGTCACTTTCAAATCAAAATTTCTTTCTCTTCTATATGAAAGTAAGTTTGAACTAAATATCTGAACTAAAGGTGTAAGTCAGAGGTAGAGTGCTGTCCAAAAAATCCTCAGCAGATATCCACCACCACCCACCTCCCCAAAAAGACTTATAAACCAAATGCTCTCTACTCATATTAAACCTACTAAATGTATGCAAAAAGAATTTATTATTTTCAACTAAGATGATACAAAAAGTCCTACAAATGAAAGCCAAGATCTTATGAATAATGTCAATTTTTTGTATTACAATTCTCTTGCCACAAGAACAAGCATTTAGTCTTTCACAACTATTTAAAATATTCAAAAAATCATCAAGAGTATAAGTTAAGAATCTAAGATAGCTATAAGAAATCAGATACTTTTACGAAGGCAGTCCAATAGAAAGTCTGCCATTATCTCTCATGGGACACAACTTTCTCCAATTTCCTAACACTCACATAAGCAAAGGTCATCACAAACCAAACCCACTGCTAGCCCATAGTGAGCATCTCAAGTCTTAAAATTGGTATAAGTATACTCAGTGTCAAAAGTCTCATCACAGAAAACTAAAATTAATCATTTATCCTCAGTACCTAGTACTAAAACAGCACCTGTGTACCATAATTAGTGTATAGAACAGCTATTTTTCAATTAATTTATTCAACAAACGTTACTGAACATTTACTTTATGTCAGGCACCATGCTGAACAGAGTGGTGATCACAACCAAGTTTACACTCTAGTAGAAAAAGCACACTAATACAAGTTAATACAGTATTATGTACAATTTTAAGTGAAATAAAAGAGTGATGGGGGGCCACAAGAAAGCCTTCTGGAAATGAAAACGTTCTATACTTAACTTGATATAAGTGGTAGTATATTAAGATGAACATTTAAACTTTATGCAATCTGTCATATAGAAGTTGTATTTTTCTAAAAGCACCTGGAAGACCACTCTTATCCAGCTCCAAAGATGATCTGTTTTTGCTTATCACAATAAATATACTTCCACATAGAGGGAGTATATCTCCTCAAAATTATAAAATTACAAGTTCTACAGCCATGTTAACAATTTTGTATTTCATTATATATGTTTAACTTTCTGATTGTAATACACTTGTCATCATCCCTACAGTTCTTGGCTTAAACTCACCTAAGCTGCGGGATACAAGGCAAAAACAAAACAAAAACAAAAATTCATGGCGCAACTTCTGGTAAAAGATAATATAAAACAATATTAAAAAGAAGTCTTCTAGCTAATAGTGACAAATTTAAGACCACCTTCAACCATTTAATACTTTGCTCATTTCCCCTGTTGATTCAAAAACCCCATAGTTTGCACTGAAGAGGAAAGAGAAGACAAAGAATATGCTCTTAAAACTGTTCCATATAGCCGGGTGTGGTGGTACACGCCTGTAATCCCAGCACTCGGGAAGCTGAGGCAGGAGGATCGTTGTGAGTTCGAGACCAGCCTGGGCTACATAGTGAGTTCCAGGTCAGTCTCAACTACCTAGTGAGACCCTGTCTCAAAAAAACAAAAAAAGAAGGGGGAAAAAAACCCAAACTGTTCCATATAAGTGTATGTATGTATGTATGTATGTATGTATGTATGTATGTATGTGTGTGTGTCTACAGAGATTTAACCATTTTGGGTCTCTGTGCCTCGAGTTTCTTCATATGTAAAATAAGGATAACAAGGCCTCATCTCATTTGGCTGTTATGGAGAGTGAGTCAATTTTATGAAATGTGCTTAAAACAATGGTTGGCATGTAAAAAACACTAGCTAGGTGTTTGTTGCTGTTGCTGCTGCTAGTCCTACTAGGAATCTTAGCAGAGGTATCCCCAAATGCAAATTAATCTAATAAAGAAACAGCATAGATAGCTAATAGTTAAAGGAACCAGAAGCACTCCATTTCAAATGCTCCCACTTATAGCTACACTAACTTAGCACTTTAGAATGATTCTGATATATAATAATGCATTAATTTAGCACATTCCATCTAAATTGTTCCTTATATATGCACTGTGTAGAACATGTTATAAAATATAATAACAAATTATTTAATAATCCATCAATTTCTCACTACAAAAAAGAAAAAAAAATGCCTGTATGTGACAGAGGTAAATGTTAACAGTTAGATAGTAGATAAACAGTAAAGGAAGCAAGTCCCTTTTTAATGGGCTTAGATAGTCTTACTACTTTGATGATGCCAACCCTCAACAAAAGGAATTCTTGTGTACCTCTTTAGATGACAATTAAAATCAGTAATTTAACAAATATCTGTAAATACATTGGATTTAGTATCTCCCTAGATAGAACCAGAAGATGCAGAAGTGCCCAGACATAATGTGTACCTTTGATATTCTAACTAGAAAGAAAGTAACACAAAAGCAATTTATTACTCAGTCAACACACACATCTTGAAGGCGGATTCAGCATCAAGCTCTAGGCTTAGACCTGGCTGATTTTAAAACCTACTAGGGAGGTTCGAAGATTTAGCTCAGTGGTGTTGCCACAAGGTCCTAAATTCAATCCCTAGTATCCCAAAAAATAAATAAATAAAACAATAAAATCTACTAGGGGAATACTGTCAAATGCCTAAAACTTTACAATAGATTACATTAAGTATAACAAAAATTGTAAAATGGTGTGAAGGAATCACAGAAGGAGTCATCTGATATGTCAGAAGCCTTCCTAGGAAGCTATCTGTGGTAGATTTTAAAAGACAGATAAATGTGCCAGAGACAGAAAATTGTTTCAGGCAAAGGTAAAAGTATATACCAGAGATCAAGATGCCTTCTGAACAAAAAAATAAGCTTTGGTAGGTAGGCAAGAATTTTACATTATGATAGAAGTCTTTAATTTTTATTTTGTAAGGGATGAGTGTTAAATGAAAGACTTGCATAAGAGAATGTACAATCTGACTTTTGAATATTTACTGGGGTGAGGTGAAAGGTAGACAACGCTAGTGCTGTGGTTTATATCTAGAGATCCCCCAAATGCCTCAAGCACTCACAGGCGGGGCTTTTAGAAGGTGAATGGATTATGGGGTTTATAGTTAGGAGGTGGGGTCTGGTCAGAAGAGGCAGCTCACCACTGGGTATGGCCTGAAAGGCTTTGTTTCCCTCCCCCTGCATCCTCTGCTCTGAGCAGCTCACCTCCGCCATGCCTCTGCCATACTGCCCACCTTGGAGCCAGCCAACTATGCACTGAAATCTTTACAGACTTGGAGCCAAAAATAAACTAAATTTTGAGTGTTGGGTATTGTATCCCAGCGACAAGAAAGTAACTAAGACAGACAGAAAATAATAGTTCAGGGCTGAACAAAAAAATTTCTATAAAGGGTGATACAGTAGATATTTTAGACTTTTCAGGCCATACAAACTGTTGTAACTACACAATTCTCCCTTTGTGCACAAATAGCCACAAAAAAAAATGAAGACAGAAACTTATTGAGCAAGGTTGTACTCAAGTAATACTTGGTTTACAAAATCAGGTGCTATTTGTATTTGGCCTTGTGAGCTATACTTTGTCAACCTCTACGCAGTTTTGGTTTGGTTGCAAACTTAAAAGTAAGGACTATTGAACTGAAGATGAAGAGATTCCAGAGACATTTCAGGGATAGCCTTAAGATGTGCAGAACTAGGTATGAGGAAGAAACAAAAAAGGTGTAAGGAAGGAACTATGGAAAATAGATACCAAAGTAGAAGAGAAATAAAGAAGAGAAGGAAAGAACAGCATGCTTCACTGTTTCAGGAAGGACAGGAGGTGAGAAAAGAAAATATCTGTTTTAACATACTTGATTTAAGATAGTTACAGAGCATCTAAGTGGTAATTCCAACAAGTGCAGAATTCTGAAGGTATCTTCGCTAGGAGGTTTGATCACAGAAATAATTAAGGTCAGCCAAGGAGAACTAAGGTGGGTAGAGTAAGAACAAAGGGCTGAGTTCAAAATAAACATTAAAAAGGTGAGAAGGGGAGCTGTAGTGCTACCAAAGTTAATGGAGTAAGCTATCCTAAAGACCAAGATTTTCTACCCATTAATGTTTTTCTATACCAAAAAGATTAAGAATGTCAACATACTGGAAAGTACTTAATATAATAGTACAGTTTTTTCAATAAATGGAAGAAAAGAATGACGAACAATTGTCAAATATTCTAGATAATTTTGTTCTGTCTCTTTTTTAAGAGTACAGTGCTCATGTTTAAAACGTGAATACTACAGGTTTTGTCAGACAAACCCTAACTTCCTGCCCTCCAAGAACTATCTTGGGTTAAATTATAGGTTACCCAGTAGTTCTGATACTAAACCTGCAATATTCATGAACTCTACCAGGTAATGTTAAAGTCCTGTCTTAAAAAAAATAGCTCACAAAACCTCTACTCCTGGCCTACCCCAACACACTTCAAGTAAAATATCTCACAGTAATTCCGGGTCATCTTTTATTGTCCATCTCATTTTAAAATATTTTAGTATTCAATCAAAACCAAAAAAGGATTACATAACTACTTCAAGAAATATAGCACTTCAAAATGCCTCTAATTTCTAAGAGAAATTCTCCCTAAACAGCTATAACAACCAACTAATCTATCTCAGAAAATAAATCCAATTATTTACATAAGCTGAAAATTCGGTCTTCTCAGACTTATAAAATATGCTGTGTGCCTCTGACTCTATTTCCTTTTAGTACCCATGTAATCAAAACGACTTCCAGAAACATCAAGCTTGAAAAATAAAACTTTGACGGCCAGGATTTAGCTCAGTGGTTCCACTGCCTGCTTTGCAAGCACAAGGACCGGAGTTTGATCCCTGGTACCAAAAAAAGAAAAAGAAAAATTTTGAAGATGGAGAAAATAATTATTAACAGTTAACATTTACTGATTAAATTTCTATTCTGTGTCGAGCCATGATTCTTATGCATCGCAACATTTAACCTCCCACAACAGCTCTGTGAAATAGGTAGTATTAATCATCACTTTAAAGAGGAAGAAAGCTAAGTTTCCAAGTCATTTGTGAAAAAGTCACAATTAAGTGTTGGGACTGGGACTCTAAGGCACGCTATAGAAAGAGGCCTACATTCTTTTTTCTCTTTCGAGAGGGTGTTCTTCTAAGCTTTCTAATCTGTCCTCATACTCTGGAGCTCAAGAGAGCCTCCTGTCCCAGCTTCCCAAGTAGATGGGATTACAGATGTGTCACACCACCACAACCAGCTCAACCTCTATATTTTTATGTAGAAGTCAAGAGAAAGCCACATATAGACTAAATTTCAAGGATGCATCCCCAGACCTTCCTTACAATCTACTGATTGAAATCAGTAATTTCATTTACAGCACAAGTTTAACAATTTGGTAACAGAGATTTCCCAGTTCACATTTACTTAGCATATTTTCAAAAAAAAAAAAAAAGGTGTTACTACTGCCAGGACCAACTACATTAGTAAGATGAGGGAAGAGGGAAATGTGCACAAGCAAGGAAAAGATGGAAATATTAAAAAAGCCACTGTATGACTACATTAAATGCCACTAAGCTGTTGTGTTTTAGAATGGGACTATTTCTATACCCTTCAACAAGACAGTAAAATAAGTAAAATGATATTCATGACAACTGAAGTATGATAAAAAGGTATCTAAAATCGTATGTCTAAGATATATATTTTGGGAAAAATTTAAAAGCAAACAATGCTTGAAAACATTTGAAAGTTCAAGATAATAGTATTTGCTGCCATCTCTGAGCTCAATCCATATTTCCCTCCTCTTCCACTTCTTCCTTAAGACTATAAACATACCTGAATCCCTGTTTTTTGCCTGCTTTTAAACTATACTTCCTAGCATCCATCATAAGAAAACCTCTGAAGTAGTAATCATTATTCAGTAAACATTTTCTACTACCTCACCTCTGCCCTCAGCTTCTCTGGCTTCTTTACCCAATTTCTTGGTTGTGCTGTTTTTTTCCAAAGTCATACATCTACTTTCCACCCTGCAATTCCTACACCTAATAAGCACTGTTCATATCTTCACTGTCTCGTGTGCAGTACATATTTCAGATCCCTTTCCCCCAACCCTCATTTTTTCTATGAACTCCAGTCATTTGCCTTCTACAGTATACCTAACATTTCTGACTACTCTTTAACAGATTCATTTTTCTCTGCTTGTCCCTCAAATGTTAGCAGCCACTGGCCAGTTGTGCTAAAAATGCTCAAAGGATGATCTTCACCTGGGGACAACCATTTATACTTCTCTGCTAACTCTTTAGCACACACCAGCCTTCACGCAGCTCTCCAAAAGCCTCCCACGCCTCTCCTCTTCCCAACATTTTCCAGCCCTTCCTGGAAAGCAAGAGAAATACAGCTGAGAAAATGTAGTACGATGCACAAGGGATTCTGTTTTGTTTGGAGAAGGGTAAACATCATTATTCACCCCTACTCAATCTTCCAAGTAACTGGGAATCACTCCTGAGTCCTCCATCTCTGTTAATCCAAATATCCGAATAAATCATCAAATATTAAAGAAAGATTACACCACCTCAATCTCAAACTCCCTTCTATTTACACCCCCATCATCTCTCAACAACAGCTTCCTTATTAGGGTCCTCCATAATATTCACAATTGCCGTGGCTATATTATCACACAATATGTATATTTTCCATCAAGGTACAAACTTGATGACAGGGGAAACTCATGTTCTTTTTATCCAAAATATCTTGGGATACACAGGAGTCGTCAATAAAATTCTAGTAAGGCATCCTAAGATGTTATGTCACAGCAGACATAAAGTGTATTTACAACAGAGGAAGAATTTGTATATCATCAACTTCCTAGCATTTTTAATGCTGAAATAACTTCCAGGATAGTATGGTAACAACAGTATATTGGTGGCACTGTGCATATTCATAGTGACAAAAATTTTTGTGTTTATTCTTCTAAGTGTATCTTAAATTACCTATAATGATCATGCATCACTTTCATAACTGGGAACAATTATTTTTAGAGCAAAATGCCACAATCAACATGAATTTTTAAAATGTTTAGGTTTTTAGTATAATATCTTATGAAACTGAGCATTAGGGTCGGGAGAATACATAGAGAAAAAAAACACATCAAAATAGAGATACAACATTAAACAAAGACTGTTAAGACTGCCTTCAATAAGCAGTTACTCAGTAACAAGCTGGAAATCTGGTAGACGGATTCTGTTTCACTCTAGTCATTTCATCAATGACTGACATAAAAATGAATCTGTCAAAAAAGGTACTGGCTAATGGAGGTACAGATGTGCAGATTAGAAAATTTAAACTAGAATCCATTCCAGTTTTCTTTCAGCCATAAAGAGAAAATACAGGAAAAAATATTTAAGTCATTATATGCAGTACAATGGACAAACCTTAAATGTCTTCAAACTAATCTACATCCTCAGCACACCTCCATCCATTTTTCTTCTTTTAAGATAGGGTCTCACTAAATCGCCCAGGCTGAGTTCCAACTTGCCATCCTCCTGCCTCAATCTCCCAGAATGCTGGAATTACATGCATGTGCCACCATGCCTGGCTCCAAAACTGTTTACTTAACGATGTCATTTGCCTTTTTCACAACCATTCAATAGTTTCCCAAAAGCTACACAATTCAGACTAAATGTAGAAGCAGATACAGAATGCAGCTTCTATTAAGCCAAAAAAAGTTTAAAGTTCCAATAAATTTTTATTTTGTAAAAGTATATTTTTCATAAATATTTTTCCTAATAATCATTTTCTAAATTCTTTAGTTTTAACTTCTAATATAGTAAATATCTACAGATGTAACCCACCATAAAAGTTCTTTAGGGTCCTCTATAGTTAAAGAGTATGAAGGGGTCCGGTCCTAAGAACAAAATATCTGAGAAATGCTAATTTGTATGTTGAAGGAGCAAGCTTCTTTTGAGGATGACAGTGGACTGACAAACATTAAAATAAATATTTCAAACTTCTATATATCCAAAAATAAACAAGGACAAAAAAATGACAATTTGAAGAGAAAATATTTTCAACACACAGCAATGGGTTCACAGCATTCATATATAAAGAATTCTCGCTTAACTAAGAAAAAGATAAATAGCTACCAAAATGAGAATGAAGCCATGAAAGACTAATGAAAAAAAGCATAATATTCGAGGGGCCAATATGCATGTAGAAAAATAACCCTCAAACTTAGTAATAAACAAAACAATATAAATTACAACTGATTAAACCATTAAGAATGTTTTAAAATTATAATATGTAATAAACTAAGAATGCAAGGAAACAGGTGCCCACATAAATTATTACCAGGACATAAGTTACTATAAGTCTTTAGAAGGCAATCTAGCAAATGGATTAGAAATCTTAGTTTATATACTCCTCAGCCAGCAAACTATCCTAATGGAAATGCAAAGCTCTGCTGCTACAAGAATATTCATTGAAGTATTATGTAAAACTGCAAAGATAAAACTGGAAATAATTAAATTTCTAGCAAAAAGGGAACACAATAGCATTCCACTATGTAGATAAGTTACCTAACAATTTAAAGACAGTCTTGACATATTAGGTTTTTTTTGTTTTTTTTTTTTTCATACCTGGGATTGAACTCGGGTCCTTGCACTTGGAAGGCAGGCCACCGAACAGCTGAGCTAAATCCCCGGCCCTTACCTTTGTGGGTTTTTTGTTTTGTTTTGTTTTGGTTTGGTTTTTTTGACATATTAGGTTTTAAAAAGGCATTTATAACTTTTGATGATTCATTTCAGTAAAAGTTAATATATATATCTATGTGCAAAGAACTAGGATGTGCCTGAAACTTTTGCATATATTTGTGCAATTAATCTTCAAAATACTATGAGGTAGCTGATCTCTCATTTGAGTTTTCTCATTTGCAAAACTGGAATAAGAAATTTGACCCCAAACCATGGAAACACCAAATCACTAACCATTAAATATTGGAGCTCATATTCAATGCCAGGTCTCATAACTTCTGGGGTCTAAACTGTATTAGGTTAAATGCCACTTATACAACAAAGGTAAAGAGTGAATTAACCAGAATCTCTCTTCATTCCAACTACCTTTTATCTTTCCCTCCTTTTCTTTTCCATCTTGTATTTCCTTCTACCCTGAACGTATCTTACTTTTCTAATAAGCAAGAAGAGTATTTTCATTTTTAAATATCCTAGCTAAAAAGGCACAGACCCAATTTGGGCAGTAAATATTGTAGCAAAGCTTTCAAATTCAGTACATGTAAAAAGAAAAAAGTGAAGGGGAGCCGGGCATGGTGGCACATGCCTATAACACCAGCACTCGGGAGGCTGAGGCAGGAGGATCGCTGTGATTTCGAGACCAGCCTGGGCTACATAGTGAGTTCCAGGTCAGTCTCAACTACATAGTGAGAGCCTGTCTCAAACAAACAAAACAAACAAACAAACAAAAAAGTGAAGGGGGCCAGGGATGTAGCTCGCTCAGTGGTTCTGCTGTCTGCCTCACAAGCACAAAGACAAGGACCCAAGTTCGATCCCCAGTACCAAAAATACCCCCAAATTCATCTATTCAGCATTATTTACAGACAAAGGAAAAAAGAATACATATATCCCAGAAAAATACACATACACACACACACACACAGTATCACACAAAAAGTTAATGGACTCTAACATCAAAGAAACCTGATTTAAAATTCTTATCTTATAAGCTGTGAGCCTTAAACAAATTACTTAAACTCAACTTTCTTACCCTAAACTCAATTTTCTTATGTGTAAAATACAGGTAATATATTTTTCAGTATTGTTAAAAGGACTATGTTAAAAAAAAAAAAGAAAAAGAATGCATGCAAAGAGTAAAATATAAACAGTAGGGTCAGGCTCAATGGTTCTTCTGCTGCCTACCTCGGAAGCGCAAGGGCCCAAGTTAGATCCTGGTACAAAAAAAAAAAAAAATTCCAAGAAAATAAACTCTGATTCTTGGAAAACCTCCACCTAGAAGCAGCACTGTGGAAGAGACACCTTTTACCTTCTCTTCATTACTCAATCTGCCCTATTTGACCTTTGCATCTGTAGGTTTAACAAAGTGTCTAGCATATAGTTAGCCTTCAGTGTTATAAGAATAAATGGAGCAGTCTTGGGACACCTGGCATTCTCTCTCTACTAATGAGTCTCATTAGCACTCTAGTCTAAAAGCAGTCATACAAAGCTGTGGTACTAATTAACATTCAACAAGAGTTTTGATTCCAAGAAAGCAATCCTGCAGCAAGTTTTATACAACTCATTTCCTCCTAACTTCCTATTCCCAAAGGTATACACTTCCAAACACAAAGTACTGGGATGAACCTTAGTAAAAGGCCAACAGAGCAAGAAGGGGAGAGAGGCCTGAAATCTTAGTCCAACACTACCACCAAAAAGTCTAAGCCTATTAGGCCAGAAACTCACAGCCTCACCCACTCATTCTTATCCTTTCTTTGGTATTTATTTAGAAATATTTAATAAGCTGCCATGTCCAAGTAGCCTATAATTCTACTACTAGACATTTACAATGAAACATGCATTCTACAAAACAACCATGGAACTCTTAATCTTCTGTAAATGCTTAAATTTCACTTCTACCAACCAAACAGAAAATGTAACCACCTATAAATAGAGCCTAATATTTTATTTTGTTAAACTTTGCTGAAATTGCATTATGTGCCAGGCATCATTCTCACTCTGGGGATACAATGAACAAAAAACCAAAAACCCTGGGCTCATACAGCTTAAATCTTAAAGGAAGTAGGTGAAAAAAGGAAGAGTAGACACAGAGGGGAAAAAAACAAACAAACTTTAAACAAACTCAAAACCACATAAAATTAACAAAGGTTTTAGCTGTAGATCATATTCATTTCTTGAAAAGACTAGGAGCAACACAAAAGTGTAAGGCTATTTTAAGATTAAATAAGGTAACTGGGCAAGGGATTTAGCTCAGTGGTTCCACCGCCTGCCTCACAAGCACAAGGACCCGAGTTCAATCCCCAGTACCAAAAAATTAAATAAATTAAAAAAAAATTTTTTTAAATCCAAACAAAATTTTAAAAAGTTAACTGAATTTCTACTGGTAAAAGGAAATACTTGTTTATAATATCATGAAAATGTTGCATGCCCATTCATTCATTCTTGTTTGGTAATGCTTCTCCCCTGAAAGGACAACATAGACATTTAAAAGATTCTGCCATTTTTGCCATTGTCAGGCTTCCAACTTTAAAGGCTTTCTATTTCTATCATTAAAAAATACCACTGAAGCCCAGCGTGGTGGACCACGCCTGTATTCTCAGCACTCGGGAGGCTGAGGCAGGAGGATCGCTGTGAGTTGGAGACCAGCCTGGGCTACATAGTGAGCTCCAGGTCAGTCTCCTCTGCATAGTGAGGCCCTGTCTCAAAAAACCAAAAAACAACAACAACAAAAACAAAAAACAAACAAACAAAAAAACCCACTGAAATAAAAAAAAACTACAAGTAAGTTTCATTTTAATTTGTTATTTTATGGGCTCAAAAAGAGTGCCTTGTGAATTTCAACTGATACTAAGAGAGTGCTATTTTAAAGGCACTTAGAAAATTTACTGAAGTAAATCCTTTTGCAAAATCTAAGGACATTTTTTTAAAATAACAAAGTTTCCTTTCAAATGTATTTTCACCTACCATTCTGAAATTATTTCCATGCTAAACATTCTTCTACATTATCACTTGTAATCCTATAATATAAAGATTGTTAACTGGATTAAATAAATGTAATTTTTGGCACTGAGAATGCATGCTTTATGTACTAATGTTATTAATCCCAGAAGTAAAATTTTATAATATTCAAGTATATTTAAGTTTGTGGGCATATTTTTTCCTTAAAATAAAGTTCCAGAAGTAGAACTTCTGAAACGACCAAACTGCCCTCCAGAAAAAATATTCATATTTATTCTACTTCAACAAAATACTTCCAGGAACTCTTGCCACAAAATGATCATATCTAATCCTTGACAATATGACTAAGGAACAAAGACTGTTAACCTCCTTTTGTTTTCTTTTATTATACTAAACTGAAAATTCTTTGACATGTTGACTATTTCATTCCTCACATGAATTACTTGTCAAAAATACATTAAATTATTCCACTATTCATCACCAGAATAATCACCCAGTACATGTTATATATACTGGCATTCTATAAAAACATGTTAATTTTATGACCCTAAAGAGAGTTATACACTCTCACTCCATCACAGCCCTCAACTTAGCATCATCCACTACTATTTAGAAACAAAATACTAATGCTCAAGTCAAAGGAAAAATAAAGCATTCCAATTAGTCTTTAAAACTACCTAGTTATGTAATCCATAATAAGTATTAGTGCATAAAGAAGTCCATGTTACACTGACAAACAGAAAAGAAATATAAACACAGAATGATTTGGATAGTGTGATCCAATTATAATTTGTATAACAAAATACAACGCAAACAGCGAAAGGAAAGAATGGGAAGCCTGTCGCTGTCCTAGGTGCTAGGGACCTGGTGATGAACAAGATAGTTTAGGTTCCTCCCTGATTTTAAGGAAACTCATGCTGGTAGCAAGTAGGAATCCCTACTTACTGATTTACTTTTATCAGGTTTACTTTTAGTATTAAACCATAGCAGATCACTAAAACAAAACTTTTCTCAATTTCTCTCCAAATAATAAATTCGAGTATACAGAGAAAATAAAGAGAATTATAGCTGCACACATCACTTTGAATTTTAGAGCAAAACTTATAATACTGGGCTGGGGATTTAGCTCAGTGGTTTGGTGGCCTGCTTTGCAAGCGCAAAGACCCGAGTTCAATCCCAAGTACCAAAAAAAAAAAAGAAACCACAAACTTATAATACCAAAAATTTAGCAAGTATACACACACTCATGTATTTTCATGACAATAAAAAATGCCTCAAAATTGTTTTAAGTCTTACTTGCATTTCATACTCTTTTTACATTATTCAACAGATGTTACATAAGTTGCAGAATCCTTATGATCCCAATTTTGTTTTAAAACATCTGTAATGTATAAATGTTGTACACACCCAGAAAAATGTCTTAAACTAACTTACTAGTGATAATTTCGGAAAACAGAAACAAGAAAAGTGGGTCCATGGAAATTGAAAAGAATTTTAAATTTTTTATTAGATATACTTCTATACTGTTCTGAGTACCAGTATCTTTATGTCTTCATGATAAAAATGAAAGTAAGATATTTTGAAGTTTCAGTATTAGAAGAAGAACTAAGGTCCAGGTCAGTCTCAACTACACAGTGAGACCATCTCAAAAAACGAAAAAAAAAAAAATGTAGCCAGGCGAGGTGGCACATGCCTGTAATCCCAGCACTTGGGAGGCTGAGGCAGGAGGATCACTGTGAGATCGAGACCAGCCTGGGCTACATAGTGAGTTCCAGGTCAGTCTCAAGTACATAGTGAGACCCTGTCTCACTATACCAAAAAAAAAAAGAAGAAGAAGAAGTAAGCTTCTGGTCCAATCAAAATTTCCTTACGTTGTATCCCACTGTCCATCAATATGTAACTGCTTGACTTTAAAAAAAGGAAAGAAAATTAGAATGCTATGCAGTATACAAAGCAGTAAAGTAGAGCTCTACATACTACTATGAGTTATCGCCAGGACTGCTGTTAAAAATAATAAACACAAGGTACAAATAAGACAGAAATATAAGTATTCACATTTTTTTAAGTAACCAAAAACAAGTGAAAATAGTTACTAGGATGGAGAGGCTAAAATTAGACTTTCCTGACATCACCTCATACTGTAGTGTTGTGGTAGCCACGTAAATATTTCACAAATTATAAAACAAGATTCAAATTTAAAAAGGTACTCCTAAAAATTTAAAACGGAATTTGTGTAAGAGGTAGCTTAACTCACAAAGAGGAATCTTTTCAAATGACTTTAAAACACTAATTTGACGATTCATTCCTAGTAGAATTTTGATAACTATTTTGTGTAATTTCAAAGTAGCAATGCTAATATACATAAACATATAATGAATCATTCTATAGTCTCAGATTTTCAGCATAAAACTTATTTATAAATAAATAAATAAAAGTTATCTACAAATTCATCACAACTCCTATCAAACTCCCAAAGGCCTTTTTTTATAGAAACAGAGTATCTGACCCTAAAATTCTTAAGATTTACAGAGTCCTAACTACTCAAAGCAATCTTGAAAAAGAAGAGTTGCAGGGCTGGGGATTTAGCTCAGCGGTTCGGTGGCCTGCCTTGCAAGCGCAAGGACCCGAGTTCAATCCCTGGTACCAAAAAAAAAAGAAGAGTTGGAGACATGAAACTTCCTGATTTCAAATTATACGACAAAGCTACATTTTTTTAAAAATTTACTGTATTTAGTTGATGGACATTTGTATTTCCTCCAACTTTTGGCTGTTTAGAATAGTGCTGCTATGAACATTTGTATACAAATTTTTGAAAAATTTTTTGTTCCTTTTGGGAATAGAATAGAATATTACCCTTTTTGGATAATAGAATCACTGAGTCCTATAGTATTTCAATGTTTAATTTACTGAGAAACTACCAATACACTTTCCATTGCAGATATACTATTTCATCTCCATCTTTTCTATCACTATTTTCCATTTTTTTTATTATGGTTCTAGTTGCTGTGAAATGATTTGTACTTCCTTAATGATTTATTATTTCTTTATAGAAGGAATCAGAACTCCTTAGAAAAACGACTAGTTCTAGATCTAGGGTAAGTACTGCACAAAAAGAGTTCCAAATCTGAGCTAGATGACATTTAAGATGAGCCTGAAATATTTTGCCATTCAGGAAAACAGGACTACCAGACTGGCGAGGTTAGGTAGAAAGACAGAGAAGCCAAGATGAAGAAATTCACGTGAACAAAAATGGGATAATTTGGGAATTTAAAAGAATAGCTAGAATAGATTAAAAGAGCTAATATATTCAAAACCAGGGGTTCATACAGATACTCAGAACTACCTCAATCAAATATTAGTTAAAGAAACATGCGTTTATCCTGCTTTTCTTCAGGTTAGTCTTATAGTTCAAGAGGTAAAGATCTTTATATAAGAACACCAGCTACTACCAGTAAATGCAAAAGGAATGAGAGAATTCATCACTTACAACCTCTCCTGAAATAACGATCTACACTAGGGTCAGAAAATTTTCCTATAAACAGCCAGAGAGTAAATATTTTAGACTTTCTAAGTCACAGTTTGTCTTCACTACTCAACAGTGCCACTGTATAACAAAATCAGCCACGGATAATATGTACAGAAACAAGTGTGATTACATTATAATAAAACTCCATTTATAAAATAAGGGATGGATCACATTTGGCCAGTTGACTGCAGTTAGCCGAAACATTGATAGAGATAGACTGCTGAGAACATTACAAGAAAGGAAACTTTATAATGGTTAGGAGGAATAAGCCTAGTGACCAAACATCACAAAAATAGTTGTAACCCAACATTATGCACCACTTTATGTAGGAGGAAATACAAAGCATCACCTAGGTAATCTAGTTAGGAGAAAAAAGAAGCTTTGCAGGAAACAGAGAAATGTATTACATGACCACAGAGATACAATCAGCAAAATCCATAATGGAAATTCCAAAGAATACACTGGTTTCTTCAATAAATAAATGACAAGGGAAAGAGGGAGAAAGAAAAGTTATCATCAACTGAAAATAGATTTTAAAATAGCAACTAAATGGGGGGTTTAGGGGAGAATGGAACAAAATTTATTTTTTAAATATTAACCAAATACAATGCACAGACCAAGTTTTAGATCCTAATTCAAGCAAATAAATTTTGTTAAGGAAAAAAGATATATATAAAGGAAATATGAACACTGACTAGATCTAGATCTGTCAATGTTAAGGATTTTTCTGAGGTTGAATCACAGTGCTGTACTTATGTTTGTATGTTTTGAGCATTTTCTTTTAGTAATATATAATAAAATATTTGCTGGGAAAAATCGTGTAATATCCCAAAATTACTTTAAAAATGGCTCGGGGGAGGGCCTGGGATTTAGTTCAGTGGTTCTGCCACCTGCCTCACAAGCGCAAAGTCCTGAGTTTGATCGCAGGTACTAAAAAAAAAGAAAAAAAAGAAGAAAAAATGCCGGGGGGCGGTGGCACTGGGATAGGGTGAACTTGTGATCTCAACACTGTAGGAGGCTGAGGCAGGAATATCAAAAGGTGAAGCCCAGATGGGCAACTTGGAGACTAAGGAGATCATGTCTCAAAATTTTAAGAGACAGAAAGCTGGCAATACAGCTCAGTGAAAAGGCCCAAGGTCCTGTGTTCATTCTCCAGTACCAAAACAACACAAAAAAAAGTTGGGGGCAGTGGTGAAGATAGCATAGATGAAACAAGACTGTCCATGTATAGCTAGTCATACAAACAGGTGATACATGGTGGTTCTATCACTTTTATATAATTCAAAGCTTCTTAGTAAATTGGAAGTAATTTAAAAATAAAAACCCAAATAAAAAAATCATTCACCATCTGTTTGGGCGTATAAGACCTACAAAGAGTTTAATGAAAATTACTTCATTCTACTGGAGCAAAATTCAGTACCTAGAGAGCCAAGAGGAAAGGGAAACATAGTAAGCGTCAGAAAAAGAGGAAACCTATGACTCATCTTCCTTTCTTCACCCACATTAATGACAAAGAAGTAAGGTGCTAGTAGCTGCTCCTTTAAAAATGTTCTGGGAATAGAGTACTCTATGAGGAAAGATTTCCCTTGAAAATCACTCCCCCTCAAGCTGTGAAAACTTTCTGATATTCTTGGAGCTTCCAAAGATCTTTCCTATTTGAAAACAAGAAATAAAAAGGAAGAAAAAAATAAAATTCTGAGAGAGGGACAAAAGCTTCTCTCCCCTCACTTCCTCAAAACTAAGAAGGAATAAAAAAATGAAGGAAAATACACTACATTCTGCTTAACTCAATTCACAATTAATAGTTGTAGTAGTTCTGAAATGATTCTAAATAATTACCCAAATTTTGTGGGGAGCATCTCCACCAGTCAAGTGAATTCTACTGAATAAGACAATAGATATCTCAGTTAGTATGTCTATCATATACAAATATCTTAATTAAACATTTAACGCCTAATAGTCAATGCAAACTAAGCTGCCACTGCATACAGACTAGCCCAAAACCAGCTTTAAAAAAAATGCAGTCTGAAAAGACTGACTACACAAATACCTAATCTCCTTAAAATAAACATCACATAAAAATCAAAAATGTTAAGGGCATCTGTCGGCCCCAAATCTGCTGAATACAACTAGTACTTACCAAAGAATGCTAGGCTGCTGGGAGGAACTTTTCCTAATGTCCTATAAAATAAAATTCAAGATGGAATTTCTAGTACTTGAAAAAAGATTTTTCTCCTCAAATAAATACAGAAGAAATGCGAAGGCTTTCTTTATGATCACCTCATACACACCAGCTTTAAAAACAAAAAAAAAGTGACAAGCCACGCCTAAGATTTATTATTGTTACTATTACTACTGCTAGTAATAAAACCAGTTAAGATTACTATGTGTCAAACAGTGCATACTTCCCTGTGAAAACACAGTATCTCCTTTAAGGATCAATCACTTAGAAAGACAGGTGTTATTTATCTCAATACAGTCCCAGATAAGGAAACTGAAACTATAAATAGTATTCTAAGATCTACTATATATACCTGATTAGAGACTGAGTCAAAATGGCCTTAGAATATCAAAATCAGATGAGAAGCTATAGATACCTAAAGATATTACTCAAAAAGTACTTCACAGTGTTGTCTAAAATATTCACTTATGGGTTTTGTAAGACCTGTGTAAAATGGTGAATTTATTATCCTTTCCCTCTTCCTTGAATAGAGCAGCTTAGTCCTTCATTATTACTGCTAAACTGCTGTTTATTTATAAGGAGTAGGAGCCAATGAGTAAGCCAACAGAACCAGTTAATTACAATCTCATAGAGGTATATTAAGGTCAAAGGAAAAGAGGAGCCAGGCGTGGTAGTGCACGCCTGTAATCCCAGCACTTGAGAGGCTACGGCAGAAGGATCGCTATGAGTTTGAGACCAGCCTGAGCTACATAGTGTTCCAGATCTCAACTACATAGTGAGACCCTGTCTCAAAAAACCAAAAAAAAAAAAGTATAGAGGAGTCACAGTGAATCAGAACTGATTTCCAGTTCTGCTCCACTGCTAGTTTCATGTCCCTTATTCTCCCAGGGCATAGGGTTCCTAGTCTGTAAAATGGTAAGTACTGCCTAGGCCTTGCGGAAATAATGCTCATGGAATACTGGCTTCCTTCCCTTCTCAAGTTAGGTTCAAATACATCAAAGACAGAGCTTCCAAAGTGTAATTCAAAGAATATCAGTCCTTCAAGAAATGCTGCACAGACAGCATATCTTACATTTCTTTGGCTACAGAATACTGTATTTATTTGACCGTTACAGGGTTCAGAATTACTATGCAAAACACTAATCAAAAGGTTTTCATATGAGGCTCAGATTCTGTAATAGTTCTTTTGCTCCTCAGTTTTGATTTCTATTTAGTTTCCACCTTTACTCTGTATAGTTTACCTGGCAAATAAGTGCTGCGAATTGAACCCAGGGCCTTCACACTGAGCAACATCCCAGTCCTTTTTAATCACTAAATCACTAAGTTACCTAGGCTGAGCTCAAAGTCTTGCTTCAGTCTCCCAGACTGCTGAGATACAGGCATGCACCACCATGTACAACTCTTTTAAGTGTTGTGCAAAAAATCTTAACTGCGGGGAAAAAGTTTTGATTATTGAGGTTTTTTTCCAATTATTATTAAGAGGAAACGGTATTTGTCCACTAGTCTTCCAGTTATACAGAAAGACAAAGGAAAATTCTTATAATCAGTTTTCATTAGTTAGAAATGTATGAAATAAGTCAATCATTACATATAAAATGTGTTTCTGGCCCTTCATCTACAGACAAAAAGCATGAGCCCGGATTTAGCTCAGTGGTACCACACCTACTTTGCAAGCACAAAGGTGGGAGGTGGGGAGGGGGCCAGACATAAGGCATGACAGGATGAGAGCGATTATACTATATGTGAATTTTCTATCATCACAAGATTTTTTTTTTTTACTCTAACTTGACAAAACACTAAAGAAAGTTCACAGAAAAATTTTATTCAAGTCAGGAACTATAAAGCAACATTTTCTATTCATATTTAACTACCTTCAAAAACTATAGGGCTGGGCTTGTAATTTGATCAGCATGCACAAAGACCTGGGCTCCATCCTCAGCACCACCAAAAACAAACAAACAAACAAACAAACAAACAAAAAACACACACACATCCTATTAAAATTTCCTAAAAAGAAATATAGAGGCCAGGGATTTGGCTCAGTGGTTACTGCCTGCCTGACAAAGGCAAGGTCCAGAGTTCAATTCCTGGTACCAAAAAAATATCACTACTAACTGACATATAACAATCTGTTCTCTAAACCTAGGATTCAAAGTTTTGTATTTCTACTTTTTTAATATTCATTATGTATTAAACCCTGAGATCAGTGACCATAATAACAGATGGAACATATAAAGTATACTATTCGTGTTTTTGCCTTGAATCAGGCCAGTATGTATTGTTCATTCTCAAAATTGGCACCTTCAAGTCACCAGAGCAAGGCTCCATTTGTGCACAATCATTAACATATTGTTAGTAGGTAATATGGTAAGACTGCCATACTAAATTACTAGGGTTGGAATTCAGGCTTTGCCACTTGCTGACTGTAAAAACTTGGCAGAAGTTACCTAACCTCTGTAAGTCTCAGTTTCTTCAGGCAAAAATAATGAGCTCTGGCTCAAAACTAATTTTGCATATGGATTTTAACTTTAGTTTTTAATCCATCTCTTATAGCCACTGTTTAACAGACACCCTGATCAGTTTTAATAGAAAGGCGTCTGCTATTTAAATTTTTTATTTAGAAAAAAACAATTTAAGCTTTACTTGCATTGACTGACAGTTACTTTCTCCTTGGTAAGTAACAAGATAAAAAGTAAAACCTTAATTCATCCAATTTTACAAAATCTTTCTATTTGCTTTCCAAATCATAAAGGTCATATACTGTAGCCATTAAGATAATACGGTAAATACATGGCTATGAATCTTGCTGAATATTAGGCCCAATAAGCCTTATTTGTAATTTATATGTGCATTAAATTGTGCACATATAGGATTGTGGTAAAGAGCAAATGAAATAGAATTAAATTTCTTATTATAGTTCAATAATATTGTAACTACTCAAACAGTCTGGAGGGTGTGGTTCAACATTTGGAATTATTTCCCATTAGCTGTATGTTCCTGAATAAATAAATTAAAACATGTTTTCTTCAGCTTTTTCATGCATTAAATGGGACAGTATTGCCTCAAAGTATTACAAAGTTGAAAGAATGTCAGTATTTGGCACACAGTAGACACTCAAAAGATAGCTAAATCTGATTTGCTTCAAGTGCTACGATCTGGTCATCGATGAAACTCAACACTTACCAAACAAAAACTTTTTCTAGTTTCTTCTCACACCCTCACTCTGCAGTCCGTCCATAGAAGCACAGGGAGATACATGATAAATTAACAACCACAACAGAAAGATGTGTTCAGCCAGATGTGTAATCCCAGCATCCTGGGAGGCAGAGGCAGGAGGAAGTTCAAGTCCAGCCGCTCAGGAGACTTTGTCTCAACAACAACAACAACAACAACAACAACAACAACAGGAAAAGAAAAGAAGCTGAATAAGGGACAAGAAAAAATGAGAAAAGGAAAAAATGGAAATAAAGTCTTTGTAATTAGGGGAGGGTGGAGGGGTAAAGGGCGGGCAGGGGTATGGGGAAAAATGAGAACCAAGATCTGTCATGTAAAGGTACAAGATCCCAATGATGAATGTAACTGTACTGTATACTTAAAAAATACCAATAAACTCAATAAGATAAAAAAAACTGAATATAATGCAAGAGAAAATGTGGAAAAACTGAATATAACATAAGAGAAAATGTGGAATTTATAGTGATGCTATATACTAGGCATTGGAGTCACAAATCTCCCTTAGGGGCTCTTTCTTTTCTAAGGATCCTGGAAATTGGCTCACATGCTCTAATTTTAGAAGTTTATGACAAACCCTTTGCTTCTTTCCAGGTTCTCATCCTCCAATGTAGAGCAGAAATTAATACTATAACATCTCGTCTACCCTCTCAAAATACACAAGTATTCTTTGTTAAGATATCCAAAGTCAGGGCCGGGAATTTAGCTCAGTGGTTCCGTCGCCTGCCTTGAAAGCACAAGGACCTGAGTTCGATCCCTGGTACCAAAACAAAACAAAACAGAAAGATCTCAAAAGTCTGTAAAAGTTATTCCTGATGTTCAATTTAAACAGACCTATACCTGTTCTTTGATAACTCCTCTTGGTTCAAGAAAGGCACGTCAACTATTTGCTACTTAAGGAGAAAACAAAATCTCTTCCATGTCTAAAAATTGTACCTTAGGCCAGACAACCTTCTCACAATGTGCACAATTAGTCACAGAAGCAGAAACAAGAAGCTAAATTATTCAGCAACAGAACTTATGTTGTTTATTATTTCTCACAGTCTTTGGAAAAACCAGTGGTGGCAAACCTATGGCACATGAGCTGCAGCCGGCTGTTTGTATCATTGAGAGACCTAAAAGGTTTGCCATAACCACTCTAGAATTAATATATGAATATACACTAGTACATAAAGAAATACTATCAGAACCAGGGATTTAGCTCAGTGGCTCCGCCGCCTCCCTCACAAGCACAAGGACCTGGGTCTGATTCCCGTACCAAAAAAAAAAAAAAACCACCTTAAAGACTCAAAGAGGTCTTATAAAAACTGGTTTCCATAACTTCCCTATAATACTACAAATACACATTTAACCACAATGACAGGACCTGCTCATATTTAAATACTGTCTATTTATTGTATCTCTACTCTTTCATACAATAAGCTACTTTGAAAAGAATCTGTCTTTGATCTGTCAGCTTTTACTGTTCTAAATCTCTCTTCTATTCTCTATTGCTACAAACTACAAATAAAATCCTGGTGGGCTTGAGGTTATTATAGTAGTGGCTGCGCATGCTCAACTGTTTCAAAGGTGCTATGATTACTAACCAGTACAATCTAGTACCTGAGTTCTTTCATTCATTCAGCCACCTACCTGAAAGTTCACAGCCACTCAGCACTAAGCACACAGTATAACAGAAGTTTCTATATCTCTGTATCTCTTTCCCTTCCCTGCTATTATTCCCTCAGATTCAAACAAAAGTCTTGATTTAACTTTGTATTTTTCATATCAAAACTTACATGTTTCTAGAGATATCAATAAGAGTTTGGTGACCTGGAAATTTCTTACCTGGCACTACTATATACACAACAGCACCATGATAAACTGCCTGCAACTTGAATACAAATGAAGTGACCCAATATTGAAAGCTTTATACTCCACATATGCAGAAAATACAAAGAACAAAATAATATATGCCACGGTGAAACTTTAGTCTCCTAAGGAAAAACAAGTTAATTAGAATATAAGGTAGAATATAGAAAGGGTCATAGACAATGCTGCAGAAGTTATATGCAAGTGAATTTCATGCCTTGGGGTAAGGCATGGATGACTAAATAGCTAGGATGGCTATTTGAGATTCTGAAAGCTAAGTAGGTATCTGACACATCAAAGGAAAAGAACACATGAGAAAAACATATGGACCAATTAAATTTCATTAGGGTTAGGAAAACCATGGTAATGACATCTAACAAGCATACCAGTTTAAAAAAAAAAAACTCAACACATTTTAACAGTTGCACATATAAATATGGGGAGGAAATCTCTAAGAGACCCTTTCCTGAAGGGCATAAAAAAAAAAAAAAAAACCTTCTTTAAAGATATAAAATTTCAAAATAAACGCAGCTAAATACAAAAAAAGCAATGACATAAACAAAAGTAGTTTTTAATGCACACCCCTTTTTCATTACTTGGAAATAAGAAAAACGTATTAGGTAGGTTGAAAACAATATAACTCCTTAATATATTTAAATCTGTACTGTCCAACACAGTAAATACTAACAAGCCATGGCTACTGAGCACTTGGAATGGGGCCACTCTGAATTAGTATGTTAAGTGTGGAATACTAAGTTATAAAGATTTAGTACTAAACACATGAATAGAAAATGGTTTTTATATTGATTAAATGCTGAAATAATGTTTTGGACACAGTATAAATATATAAAATTTTATTTCACCTGTGCCTTTTTAATTTTTTTAATGACCCATCGAAAATTTTAAACTGTATTATATAACTCATATTCATGGCTTACGCAATTCTGAACAGCTACGTCTAAACAATTAGTTTTTTCAGATTTCCATACTTGCTTCACGCGGTTGCTTTATGTTAGTATGGTAATCAATTCATCATAATGATACCAAGTAACCTCCAAAAATCTGTCAATGTCAATGTACTGAAAAGGTAAAGACATCAGCCAAAAATGTGTCACTAACTACCCTTTTCGAACAAATATGAAAAGCACAATGAATTAACAATTTTTCCAGATATATACCTTAGTACTTTGGGTATTGTAAATATCAGACTATGTAAGAACTACTGAGTGATACAAAGCTAATGTCTTCGGACTATGTAAGAACTACTCAGTGATACAAAGATATGCAATCCAGGAAACAGGATAATCACCCCTAAAGAGCAATGAAGTCTCAGAATAACAGGTGTTCAATAAGCCCCGGAGAACCAGGTCAGATACCAGCAGAATGAGAGCTTTAAGAAAAAGGTCACTCCAGGAAAAGAAAAGGGAGGGGGATTATAGGTATCAATCCAGGAGTTTGAAAAAATGCTACATTTGTGGAAGGAAATTAAGATTATGTCACTGCAAGCAACACAAGAAAAAGAAAAATACCAATATTGGAAAGTTTCATAATTCTTCAAATATTTAACATGACGAAGCAATTCCATTACTAGGTACATGCCCAGAAGATCTAAATACGTGTCTACAATAAAACTTGTTCATCAATGTTCACAGCAGTTTTTCATATGAGCCCAAAAGCAGAAACAATCCAAATGCTCAACAAACAATAAATGGATAAACAAATTGTGGTATTTGCATACAAAGAAATAGTATTCAGCAATAAAAATGATATACTAATACATGCTACAACATGGGAGAACCTTGAAGACATTATGCTAAGAAGCCAATCATAATAGACCACTAGCTGTACAAATCCATTTATATGTATTACTCAGAATAGGGACCTACAGAGAAGCAAGATTAGTGGCTGCCTAGAGATGGTGGAAGGAGATGACAGGGAATGACAATTAGTAGGTAGAAAGTTTATTTTTATGCTTATTCATTTCAAAGGTTTGTTTGTTTGACTGGTTGTTTGTTTTGAGACTCTCACTGTGTAGTCCAGGCAGGCCTTGAACTATGTATGTAGCCCAATCTGGTCTTGAACTCAGAGCCATCCTTCTGCCTCAGTCGGCTGAGTGCTGGGATTACAGATCTAGGCTACCACATCCACTTACAAAGTTTCTTTTTAGAATGCTAAAAATATCTTAAAATTAGATTTTGATGAAGATTGTACAACTTTTTGAATATTTTGAAAATGTACACTTTAAAGAGGTAAATTTTATGTCCTGTGAAATTGTATCTCAGTAAACTGTTATGAAAAGAAAATGTGATCACTGTACAAAATTTGTTTCTACTAAGAATACTGCTCAGTATCTAGATACTAAGAATAATTCAAGTAATTATGTAACTAAAAAATAGCAGTAAATTACAATAGTCTAAGAGCAAAAGGACATGGCAATAAGTTATTATCTACCACAGTGAAGTCAAAATATAGTACTTAATATTAATTATAAGAAATGGATTAAAACCAAATTTAACATGGCAAAAAATACTAAGGGAATAAGCTCTCATAAAGTTGCATCTGAAAAACTGGACTAGGAGGATGTATGTTTACTTTTCATTATAACCTCTGTACAATATGATTTCTTTAAATCACATAAAGATGCTACGTTATAAAACATAAATAGTTTTAAAGACTAAAGTATGTTTAATTTAGGAGCAGAATTAAACCATGCGCTCTTATAGAGGTAAAAGGCACAGGCTTTATTGACACTGATGTACTCTGCGCCTCTGATCTCTCAAGAGAACAGGTTTTCTCGTCTAAGATGAGAAAAATGGAAAATTAAAGAAAAAAATAAATTACCCTTTGCCCTTGTCTATACTATGAAATAAACATCTACTTTCAGAAAAAAACAAAATATCAACTTGGCACTATAATTTCTTAAATAGTCACAAAACAGAATACATTTTAAATGTTTATCGCTTATGACTATTAACATTTACCTCACATCGCCAAGAGGAATTCTCTTACCTTTACTTACTCCCCATCTATTTACAGAGAAATGAGAAATAAAGACTTAGTAATCCACTAGGTTGAAAACAAAAGCCACTTTTTAGAGTGATTTATTAAATTTCATTTTAATTCTCACACTCTTCTACTAAAACCAGTGTTAATTTAGGTTCTCATGCACAAAATACAAGTCCATCAAAGAAATTACTAAATTGTAAAAAGATTCAAAATGCTTAAGGAAGGATATTTAAGAAACTGTAATAGTGCTACCTCTAGGAAAAGAATCTGCTAGTTACAAAAGCAGAAACGGGAAGACTTCACTGAACACCTTTTAAATTATGAACCGTTTTTTACACTGTTTCAAAGCAAACTATATAAAGCATGTAATTGTCTAAGACACAGTATTGAGGTTATTTCCATATGTTAGACAGAGCCTGCCTTACTGTTAGATGTACATATAAATTTATCTATCATTGAAACTCTACCAACTTAAATTTTCTCTTTTTCTTTGGTTTAAATAGCATGTAGAGCTACTGAAATACTAGGAAGCCAGCAAATTTACTGCACGCAATACTATCAGTCTGATGCCAGGTGTAACCCCAGCATCTACAATTCTCCAGGTGTTGCCTCCACAAACTCAAATCTAATATTAGTTACTTATATAACTAAACTCAATTTCAACAGATCATGAAGAAAGTGGTTAATTAATTTAAAATTTTAATTGGTTTTACAGAGTAAGAAGGATGTCACACACTTAATGAAAAGAAGCCTTCCTTGTTAAGAAATCTGAAACCCTCAATTTTTTTAGTTGTTTAAGCCAATTAAGCCTCCCAGAATTTAAGACCCACAAAAGAACAGTACTATCATGATCATCCCTTTTCTTCAACTCAACTATTAAGAGGCATCTTTTCCCTTTTTACTTCTCATAAGCCATAAATGTATTTGGCAAATGTACTCTCTAAACAGCTAACAGTAATTCAAAAGAAAGATTACGTGACTCCATGCAGTGCCTTCCACACATTCCACAAACAGAATGTACAAATAGGTAAAAATCCATATAGTAACTCCATATATAATATATACCAAACAGGATAAAAAGAGAGAAACCAAGCCTTAAAACAGGTAAAACTGTTGCTGAGTAAAATATGTAGATGGACTATGGAAGAAAAGAGTCGGATTCATTCAAAGGTAAATGGATACATACTGAGGATATACTCCTAAGTGAAATAAATAAGTCACACATATGCAAATACCGAATAGTTTCTCTGGTGTGAAAAACTAAAATAGTACTCAAGATCCTAACGGGACAATTAGCAACGTGAAATAGGAAGAAAAGGACCAAAGGTGTAGGGACAGTGAGAAGGACAGGGAAAGGGGAATAAGGGAAAAGGAAAAAAATATGAGAAAATATAAAAATGGAATTAAAGTGTTTGAAGGTGGGGAGGGGAGGAGGGGGTGAAGGGAGGGGGGGGACAACGGAAAAAATGAGAACCAAG
Organism: Fukomys damarensis; assembly: GCF_012274545.1. Taxonomy (NCBI): domain Eukaryota; kingdom Metazoa; phylum Chordata; class Mammalia; order Rodentia; family Bathyergidae; genus Fukomys; species Fukomys damarensis. The sequence goes on from NW_022900936.1 coordinate 63,815,142, forward strand.
ACCTGTCATGTAAAGGTGTAAGATCCCAATGATGAATGTAACTGTACTGTATACTTAAAATGTACCAATAAATTCAATTTAAAAAAAAAAAAGAGTTGGAAACATACCCTGGGCTAGCATACTAAAGACTTTAGTACCTTTGTCCATATCACTGAAATCCAACTAGAGGTTGGTCAATCAGATGACCCAGTTCTCTTCCACATTACTTCAGTAACCAACAAATTAGAGGATGTTTGATGTAGTGAGAAGTTACTACAGAACCCCAGCTCTCCAGAAGAGACTTTCCTGCCTCCTGCCCCTTTAAAAGAGAGTTAAGTTAGTATGATTTTAGCCTTATCTAGGTGAACATTTTGAAAAATTAAAGTGATCCCCCTGGAGCTGTCTGACCCTAAACTAAATAATCCCAATACACTTATTTTCTTTACTCTATTTTTAGTAGGCATAACACTTGATACTGGGTACCCGTTTTCTTCTAATTTGTGACTTTGAGAAAAAATACAACTGAATGAACTATTGTGTTAATGTCTACTGCAGCACCACATACACTAAAAATAGTGTTTAATAATAATAAAAGTCCATTAATAAAAGCCTGAAAAACAACCTATAAGCAGAGTGTGTGCTCCATCTGCCAGCATGTACCAGCTGCTCAGACTTTTTGGTTTACCTTCTGATTATCTACTACCAATAAATTTCAAAAGGATGAAGTTCCAAATTACCCAATTCCACACTGATGTATAGCTGTTACTCTCTTTTGGGGGGAGGAGGGTGCATTCCAAGTTTCAAATACTAACAAGTGTCCAACAAAGTTTCAAATACTAACAAGTGTCCAATACTGCACATACTTGAATAACTGGTTGAATATACCATCAAAAAGTATGACATATTTCATAAGCCATAGAACAGATATGAAAATAATAATCCTTAATAATGATTAATTTGGGTAAACAAGATTCAAATATTATCTCGAGATATAAATATATCATATTTATTTATGAACTGTCAGCACTGTTTGATAGAAACCAATGCTACGATGACATTAAACCAAAAATAAAAAATCCATATAGTATTATTCTTATGCATAAGCCTTAACAAATCATTGTCAATATTTATTTTAAGTATTCCCTGAAATTTTTAAGGAATTAAGGTTTTTTTCCAATATAATTATAAATGGGTAAATACTGTATTTGCTAACAGGCATGCCTAGAACTAATTTCAAAGCAGTGCTAATCATAACAATCTTACACAGTCATTGCTGAATTATCATTAAAAGAGTATCTTAAAAGAAAAGGCACACATCTCTGTAGTGTAGGTGTTAACACCTCTGTAACATACAAAATAAGAACAAGGTCTCTGGATTCAGAAGGCCTGTTTAAATCCTAGCCAAGAAGCTCTCTGGTTAAGAAATCTTCGACAAGTTGTTACACTTCTGAATCTCATCTATTAAGTGGAGATAACAATAATAGCTACGTTACAGAGTTGTCATAATGATTATGAACCACTGCTTATAAAGAGTTGGCAGAATACTTACTAGTAAGAGCTCAACAGGCATACCACATGTTAATCACATTATTCTTGGCCACTTTCAATTACAGCAACCCTATTTAGTTTTGTCTTGCTAAGCAAGGACTGTGCCATGATGCAACAATCAGTGGGAATGAAAAATAGAATTAATGCTATTTCTCTGAAAACTTTCTAAAAGTTTTGCCTGCCTACCTACTAATTCCCTGGATTTAGAGCAAGTCTATTCAATCCTAAACCTATAAATTCACTTACACGGTTATCTAAAATACAAGTTTCTAGAAACAAGTTCCTCCTTAGAAATGCTTACTACAATGTTGCATTAAAAGGATAATCAACAAAATTAAAATTCCAGACCATGTTAGTAAGAGAATATACTAAGCTTCATACCATTGTTGGTCGTGGTACCCTGGAGACAAAAGGAAAAGATGGTTTAGGTTTGGCAAAATCAGTTCCAAAACATAAAAAATTTTTAAATGCTAGGGAAAAAGTAATTTAAAAAATTCTAAGTTGTAACTGCCTATCCTTTCTCTCCAAAATATTAAGCAAAAGCAGGACCATAAATTCGGGACACAAATCTACAAAGTTATGCACTTACACTTTATACCCAGACCAAATATATTACAGGCACAAGCATATATTAGAATAATTTAATGAATACCCACTATATGCTAAGGATTAAAAAAAAAAACAAAGAAAAACTCAGGGCCGCAGATTTAGCTCAGTGGTCCCACAATCTGCCTTATAAGTGCAAGGTGTCGAGTTCAATCTCCAGTACCAAAAAAAGAAAAAAAGAAAACCACTCACTAAAAAAATACTAGAATTCTAGAACTGAGTAACATTCTTCTGTTTTCTAAGTTTAATGGTAGGAACCTTTTGGAAAAACATATTGCTCTCCTTTAGGGTTAGATTTTTTTTCCACATAGGTTTTTACATAATATCCAATACATCCTTACATTATATTCAACAAATTCCAAAGACAATTTGTATAATTAAGGTTGTGTACAACCAGATATGAACAAAGAGAAAATGAAAAAATGGAAATAAAGTATTTGTAAATAGGGAAGGGAGGAGGGGGTGAAATGAGGGCAGGGGTAAGGGGAAAAAATGAGAACCAAGACCTGTCATGTAAAGGTGCAAGATCCCGATGATGAATGTAACTGTACTGTATACCTAAAATGTACCGGTAAACTCAATGAGAAAAAAATGATTAAAATATCTCTCAGTAAATGTTATTAAAAAAAGATACGAACAAAGACTGCAACTGCTACTTTAAAACTCATGAACTATGAAAATGTTATTCTTGAATGGTTGTAAAATTCCCCTTCCACCTCCACCACCACCATAAACAACTCCCAAAATTCAGCTAGAACACGATCCTAAATGTTCCAGCAAGTTCATGTTGTTGTGGTTATGTTCTTAGTAGAATAATCTCCAGGTAATCAGGTTAATACCAGCACTCACTGTCATCATACCCATGTACTTTGGCCTGCCTTCCACTCTCCATTGCAGGGTGAAGATCACAAAAGGCACCAGCCTTAAATACAAACCCATCCCCATCCCTCTCTCACAATCTCCTCAGTCCTATTTAAAATTATGGAGCTCTGGCAGGGTCAGCATATATATGTTTTTCTGCCTTGTTTATGTATAATTCTTTATGTTCACACAAAAGTAAGAGCTTTGCCCATCTTAGAATCTGCTGACACTCTCGAAATCTTTGGCTTTCCCAGCCTTGCTGTTTACCCAAACAGTATGTTACACTTGCAATTGAAGTGCAATACAGGAGACAGACAGAGCAGGGTCTAAGTACAGGTCCACCTACAAGTGAAATGAGATGTCACCTCATTTCCCACATGGGGATCCTAATCAGCTATAAATCAACTGTGAACCTCTGGGTTTCTTTGAAGTTTCTTCCTAGTGTTTAAGTCTTACTGTCAATTCACAATGAGTAGGTAATTATTTTGTGAATATTTTAGTGTTAGCAAATCTGGTTAAGTTGTTCAGAAAGGAATGAAATTAAGGTCTGGATTCAGTCTCACACTTGAGCAATGTTATCCCATGTTAGATAGAAAGATATAGAGAGACTGAGTTGCTACCTACCCTTCTGTTTTAATCATACAAATCAATGTGGCAAAATGTGTCTATCATTAACTAATTCTCTTTAATTAATAAAAGTTTTGATGGAAAATAGTTTATATGAAGAAACAAGTGATATTTACTGGCTTATTATCCCATTTTTCAAATCTTATTTAAGCACTGAACCTAGGGAATTAAATTTTCTACCACAGTGTACCAGAAGGATTACCACTAAATTCAAAATTTCCACAGGCAATCCCTTACTTGCTCTACTGAGTTAAATATACAGTAATTTGAGTCTACAGAAGGAAATGTATAATGTTTATTTAATAACAAATAGGCCTGGATGTGAACAAAGACAAAAGTTAGTTTCATCATAGCAAGTAAAAGAAATACTTATTCTGATATAAACTTGTGCTAAATGCCTTAACTCAACAAACAGGCAAAATTACTTGTTATAAAATCAACTTTTAGCTGAATATGATGGCATGTTAATCCCATTACTCTGGGAGGCCGAGACAGGAAGATTTTGAGTCTGAGCCAAGGGCTGGCATTTTAGAGACTTAGCAAATCAGTCTCAAATTTAAAAAAAAAAAAAAAAAAAAAATTTTTTTTAAAGGCGTGGGCATGTGGCTCAATGCAAAGGCCCTAAATTTAGTCCTCAGAACCAAACCAAACCAAACCAAACAAAACAAAACCCCACAAAAACAAATCATGAATCAAAGGCATGAATACCCAATGCCACAAATAAATATATATTTAAAATGCTAAGTCACAGTTGAGTGCAGAAAAATTAGAAACAATTGATGGCCTAGAAAGTTAAAAGACCATTGCCAGCTACTAACTGCTCTCTGCTGAATTTCAAGAGAATTCACTACATAAGAAATTTTTAAAAAGTGAACTCGCCTACCCTCTCATTGAGCACTCTCAATTTTCCCATTACAATTAACAAATAACTCAGCAGTCAAGTCTTCCAGACCAGTAACCTCACAATTTATTTTTAACTCCTGACTCCTTCACAAATGTTCCCCTTCAATGCAATGCAAAGTCCTGCCAGTTCTTCAATCACATTGTCTCTCAATTCGGTTCTTTCATCCCATTTTCATATTTTATTTTATTCCCTCATGATTCACAACAAATCCTGCTACTTCCCTAAAAGGGTTCTAATGTCTTTCTACTCAAATCCATCAATTATGTTGTCTAAAACATCTTCAAATATCTTGTTCTGCAATTCACCGTAAATCCAGATCTCTCTTGAATCTCAAACTTACAGGCCCCTCTGCTGTCTTATCAACTAACCCTTCTCTATTCCTCAATTCCATTTCTTATTTTCCTGGTAAACAAGGTCCCTTTAATTCAGATTTACCAATTTCCCTGTTGTCTCTCACAAAATTCACCATCTCATTGCTTCTGTACATTCTTTCCACCTAAAATCCTTCATGCTTCTCTATCAGTTCAGTTACAGCTCCCTTTAACATCTGTCTCAAAATAAACCTTCTCTGAAAAGGTCCTCCTTCTCCAACTCGTCTTTCTCATCTCTTTATTCTTTGTTCCTCTGAACAAAGGATTCAATTTGTATTTTATAATTATACAGTCATCATGCTAATGTTTCCTATTTTCCCTCCTAACCTGCCTTAATTATTAAATAGGCTTTTGAAGACAAGAACTGTAATTTTTTATATATCTTCATTTTGAGCACTTCCCTTAGAATGCTTAAGGGTTCCCATTTCTTCTAAGTCTCCTTAAAATCAAGGTTGTCAAAACCATAATTAGCACTGAATAATTTTTAAGTTAAATTGAACTGTATGGTACTATAAAATTAAAACGTTTAACCTACACACTTAGAGTTACTGCATCCTTGTTCACCATTTCTGTCAAGAACTAAGGAGTTATTTTCAAAGAAAATCCTGGAAACAAAATGAAAAGTCCCAAAACTTAGCATTATAATCTAGGTATATAAATCTTTTGAATAAATCAATTGACTAAAATTGATTTTGAGTGATCTTTAAATTTACTAACAAGGTGTGAAGTATACAAACACTCCAGTACAAGAGACTGTTAAATAGCTATTGCTAAGATCTGTTTCATCATAGCTGAAAATCACCCCCAGAATTTAAAAAAGAATCTTTTCAAATGACCCCATGAAATGCTTAGAAAGTGTGATCCTTCCCTGAAACATGCAAAGTCAGTTTCCCTCTTCACATACTCTGCATTCTCCACTAGCTAGTCACTGAGGGGGAAAAATTAACTTTCAAAAATAATTTCACATTCAGCTATTACCTGGGGCTATTCAGTTTCAGCTAAATTCTAAAAGCCAATATGAAGTTAAACCTTGAGCCCAAATTAAAAGTAACCATTTTACGTTGCTTAAGGATATAATCAATTTCACAGAAAAGCATATACATTTGGAGTTTAAGAAAAAAATTTTTAATCTCAGTTCTTCTAGGAACAAAACAGTTCAACTTGCCCTTATCACATCTCTTTTGCAGAAAGTAAGGAAACAGTAGAGATACCTATATCAAATTCTAAAAATATGTTTAAATAAGCTATCATTAAATACCACACAAACATCTCCACAAATAGCTACATCAAAACACTGGACACTTAGTATACCAAACACTTCAAAAAAAGCAGACTTTTCAGGACAAATCCAGCGCAAGAGTACAGTACAGATAGACACAACCTCCAACACGGCTTAACACTGCCCAACACAGACCCAAACATCCTTATTACACCCAAGATCACAGTCTTCTGCAGAAACTATTTTGGAAAGGCCTAAATCCATATCTTACAACTAAATCCATACTCAGCTAAATGCGACGGAAACTAATGATACAGTATATTTTAAATAGTCCTAAAAAGGAACCCCAATCTGTATTCTAGAATATATAACAGCGAAGGCAATGGCACCTCAAAACTGAACTTAATGACAATGAGCCAGTGACAATTAACGTTTAACTTAGTGTTTGGCACTATGACAATACAAGCCTCAATCAAAACTCGAACCTACTTCCACGTTACATTTTGACTGAACAAATTATATGGGGGCAGACTGGTAACATCAGAACAAGAAGTTTAGGAGATAAAACAACCACTTATCCAACTGAAGACAATGCACTTAGAGATGCAACTGCTGCTTGATTCACCAGCTGCCACTAGCACCTACTAAAAGGATCAATGCTCGCTTCCAAACCTGAATGCCAGAAATTGAGCAAGTTCATCCCCAGATTTAAGAACAAATACTTTGTATAGTCACACAGCTTCACACACACAGCTCCCCCGGAAAAAAAAAAAAAGTGATGAGGCTGGGACATTTAATGTCTCTGTTAAATATACAAAACTATGGTAACTCTTGAGACTCGAGCTAACTAAAATATCCTCCCTTAGATCAGAAGACATACGGCCCGGCAATGTACATAATGGTTTATAAATCAAGACGTGTCCTCTTTATTGAAAAGAACAGCTAACGAAACACTTGTATCGCTATTTTCAAGTGGAAATGCTCGAGCACTCGATAAAGCTCACTACCAACAGCAAGAAGAGTGTAGCAAGTTCGGTTTCAAGTCGATTCAACCAAATTATACTCTCTCAATTCAAGGTTAATGAGACCGGGGGAGGTGGTATGGGAGGAGAAGAGGGAGCTGCCTCATCCTTGACTGAAGACAGGTTTCCATTACCTCTGATTGTTCTCTCAGGAGGGCTACAATTAAAGACTCTGGTATTTCGAGGTGTCTTATTCTAAAGGTGAGGTGGAGAAGGGGTATAAAATAAAATCGATACTCACTGCTAACTTTCATGCTGCCAAACGCTGAAGGCTGCTGCACTGGCTTGCAGCTCTCTGCAAAGGAGGTGGTTCTCGGCCGCCCCGACATGATTCCCCTTCCCGAATCACCTTTTCCTTCCTCCTTTTCTTCCTTTTGTTTTATGTTGGGGCGTTAGGTTAATGATAAATGCAGCATTAAGTTCTCCCACAAGAAAAAGGGAGAGAAAAAAAAAGATTTCGTTCTCTTCGCTTTTCACTCTTCTTCTACAGCTATTTTAAAAAAACAGCAACGTATTTCTCCTTCAAGATAGATAGGTGGATATTCAACATATAGATGATTTAGGGCTGGGGAAAAATAGAATTTACCTCCCTTTCTGGGGAGAAAAGAGGTGGTGAAGGGAAACCTTAAAAATACATATATCACGTGAAGCGGGGACAGACAACTTGATTGAAAATAAGTACTTAGAATACGGTATTTTCCTTGGGGATTTTTTTCCGAGTCAATGAAGAAGGGAAGCGGCGGAAGGATCACGAGTCTCACGCTAGAAGAGAAGGGGGATGGGAAGGAGGGAGGGAGGTGGCGGCTCGGAGATGCGGCGGGAGAAGCTGCGACTCCGGCAGCGACCGGATCCGGCAGGCGGACGGCGGGGACCCGGCGAACTGGAA
>NW_022900936.1:63823701-63844025 GCF_012274545.1 Fukomys damarensis
CTTCCCCTCCCCCTTCCTACTCGTCCTCCGCCTCCTTCCTCCCCCACCCAGCCTTACACCGCCCAGCGCCCCTCCGCCCGCGTAACAGGCGTCTGGGAATCTCCGGCCGAGCCCGCGCCCCCCGCTGTTTCGGCCGGAGGCCGAAACCCAAAACGGAGCCAATCACCTACGTCGTTGGTTTGCGGCTTCTTCCGGAAAAACCCGATTGGCCTGAGAAACCAATTAGAAAGGATCTTCGAGAAGCCACGCCCAGGGAGCGGAAAGTGCCGAAGATAGCCGAGCGGAATGAAGGTGGATTCGCCTTATTCTGTGGATGGCTGGAGAAGAAATTCGCCAATAGCAGTCGTAACCAATCAGAGTTGTCGGCTCTCAGGAAAAAGCGTGAAGAGTTAAGGAAGGTGAAACCCGAAGTCGCGGGTGAAACTGCGCGGTGAGGTGCCGCGGCCTCTTCGTAATTGGCCGGAAAACTCCGCTGGGAGTGTACCTCTCTTGGTGATTGGTGAGGGGAAGGGGGCTTCCGAGGACATCGGGCCAGTCAGAACGTCTCCTCCCTCGCAGAAGACTGGAGAAGAACGCGAAGGGAGGGCGTCTATAAGGCGCAGTCTCATTGGCCTGAGGCTCTGCAACTGGAGAGGGGGCAGAAGGGAAAAGGAGGGAAGCCGAAACCGGTGGGGCAGCCAATCGGCACTCTCTGCCATGCAATCGCAAGACCTAGTTGCAGTGCGATTGGCCTCCGTCCGCCTCCGGCGGTCCCAGGAGCCGGAGAAGCTCGACCCGGATCGTGGCTGCCGACCTGCCCGGCTCGTCTGTGGCTGCTCCCTTCCAGCCAGCGCGGAAACCGCAGAAGGGGCGCGCGGACCCTCTGCACAACCGGTCCGAAACTGCTGCGGTCGGCTGGGCTGGGATCGGGGCACTCGAGCGAGCAGAGAGGCAAAGAGCCCTCCCCACCCACTGGGGGCTCCCCGCGGGGCGCGGCTCGTCCTGTAAGCCCAAGGCTCCTGGCCACGCGGGATCGCGCCTGCAGAGGGTCGGGTAAAGCCTTGCCTTAAAGGGCTGGACGGACCCAGGAGCCGTCCACACTGGGTACGAGCTCTCAGACCCAGAAGTGGGAACAAAGCTTCCCGTAGGGCAGAACCCTGAGTGCCCTCGCCCCGCCCAGCCGCGGGGGCCACCGATAGCCTGGGGGCTCTGCGCTTTCTGGAAACGCCCCTGAGAGATGAGCTCATGCTAGATGCGCGCGCTCCTTGGCGCCTCTGCCCAGGCAAAACGGGCCCAAAAGCAGGTGAGGGGAAATGCCATCAGCCCGGATATCCTGAAGCTCCGAGGAAACGGAGGCAGAATTGCCCGTGGTTGCTTTGAGTCCTTGGGAAAGAGGTTGATCTGTAAAAGTGTTGTTTGAGTAGATTCCACATGTAGGGTAGTGTCCATTGTTCTACCGAGAAGCAGTTCCTTCTGCTGGCCTGAGAACGGTGAGGCATGCCTATGACAGACTAAAGAAAGTAGAATGAACACTTGCCGTCCTGATAGTAATCCAGTGTTTGTAATTTCTACCTGCAGACTCATCCCTCTCTGTTAAGATACTATCTCCAGAGAGCACGTGTAAAAGTACTGGTACTTTATCAGATTACCCAGCTATTGCTTTGAAAAACTGATGAGGGACTTGGGAACGAACAAAGTAAGCTTTGATGGAAGACAGGATAGGTCTAGGTAGGGTGTGCAGACTCAGACGTCTCCAGAGGCCTGACAAATAAAGCAAATGAGATGGGTAAGTGAGTTGAGACAATGGGGATAAGGAATAAACAATTGGAGTATTTGTGCCATTAGTAAAAAGGAAGTATCAAGGCAGCTCTTGAAGATCGTTGCCCTCAGGAATGTTTATTAGGAGATACTTTTTTTTTTTCTCCACCCAAGAGAAACCCTAAAGTTGGATTTTTGTGTGAGAGCTCTTGATTCTTAAATATTGACAACCAGTATTTCAGAACCCTGCAAACCAAAGTAAAAATATAACAGGATAGATGGGGCTGATAGCCACTCAATTTGTAATCTCAAACCTGAGTATAGGTTTTATAGCCCAAGAGCAGTAGAAGCACTTATTTTTTGCAATTAAAAGAACATGAGCCAGGGGTGGTGCTGCATGCCTGTAATCCCAGCACGTGGGAGGCTGAGGCAGGAGGATCGCTGTGAGTTCGGAGGATAAAGAATGTTATTAGCACATTTATTGGCAGCTTTGTTGTCTGAATGGTACCCCTCCGTGATACTAGGAAAGACCTTTGCTACTATTCCTAACATGCTGTGGGGAAAAGCTTTAAATACTAATTTTAAGTATTAAATTTAATTCTTCTTTACTTTTTAGCTTGTCATTCCAACTCCCAGTTATGCCAGCAGGAAAGTAACAAGTGTTTATGTTGTATGAACTGGAAGTGGCTATTTTTGTATATAGTAAAAGGAAAATAGTCTATTTGAAGGCTATGACTGGCTTTATTGTTGCTTTCAAGTATTTTGAACTGATGCAGTTTTTTAAAAAATCTTAAGGCTAAAAGGAAATTTTAGGAAAAAAATGTGTATTTCAGTCTCATAATAAGACTTGAAGGCTGAAAAAAGTTCTTTTGGGAGGAGTGGAACCACTGAGCTAAAATCCCCAGCCCCTGGAAAGTTTATTTTTAAAATACGTTTAACCACTGAAATTACTGTTCTCTGGTTGTTTCCCTGAATTTCACCTTCCCGCCTGCTGACAATCATTTATTCGCTATAATTCTAGTTAGTACTTAGAAGATGTTTAGAGTGCGCTAGGCACTATTCTTAAATGTTTTATATATACTATTATTTAAATGAATAACTGCCTTACAAAGTAAGTTCTGTTATCTCCATTTTTCAGAATAGGAAATCGGTACAAAAAAGAGATTGGATATGGTTGACACTTTGTCGGTTTGTATCAAATTGTGAGGGTGATAAAATGACTTCCTGACCATACTATGGGAAATCACGAACAAGACTTAATGGGGTAGTAGTATCAAGAGCCATTTTTACATTTTAATCAATAATAAAAGTTAACTTGCCAGGCATGGTGGCTCAGGAGGCTGAGGCAGGAGGATTGCTGTGAGTTCAAGGCCAGCCTGCACTACATAGTAAGTTCAAGACCATCCTGGACTACACAATGAGATCCTCTGTCTCATAAAACTAAAAATAGTAATAATAACTAAGTAACATTAACTCGAGTGGTTAGGGTATATAATGATCGGAACTGATTAAAAATATATAACCACCAAAACTGACATTCACTGGTTGTTTCCTTAAATTTTATCTTCCCGCCTGCTGTCAACTAATTGCTTGAATACTTTGATTTTAGGTTATGTGCAATTTATTACCTCAGTTTTCCTGATGGTAAAACTGAGAAACAGGAGAGTAATTTGATGAAATTCATACAGCTAGAAAGTAAGTTTTCAGAACTACAGCTTTATTTCTGGTGATCTAGCCCTGGCAGTGTCTCCTTAGAAAATCAGAAATAATCAGAATTCACTTGAGTCCATTTAGTAAGCACTTAGCCAGCTCTCGGTTTCTTTGTGGGACACTACACCGTGTCTCACGAAGCTTGAGCCTTCAAGGCCAGGGAGGAGGCACACACAGGTGGAGCTAGAACAGGGAAGGCCAAATGTCCCAGGTATCTTTTTTCTGCGTTACAGTTAAACTGGTGGTCTCTTGAGCTTTATGCCTATAACCAGAGTTTGGACAGGATGGTCCCTTAAAGTGCTAGAACACTTATAATTTATTTTTATCTTAAAAAATAAGAAATTATATTTTCAATGATTTACTGATCGACACTGGCAACCTCCTCAGTTCTTATATCAAAGGAACAAGTATTCCACGGCCTACAGTATAGCTATCTTCAGGGTATAGAACAAATGGAATCTCAGCTGAGGATTTAGCTCAGTGGTTTGGTTGCCTGCCATGCAAGCACAAGGTCCTGAGTTTGATCCCTGGTACCAGACAGCAGAGAGAGAATAAATGGAATCCCAAAGGGGCTGTGAATTCAAGATGCCCTCTTTTTAACAATTTTAGCAGCATATTACTTGGGCTGCATAAGACGTGGCAGTTTACCTGTGCTTAATTAAGTAGATTTCCAGTTCATATTTGGTTTTTAACTAAACTGACCACAGATTGTTAAGAAATTGTTTCAGTGAACAAAATTCAGGCTACAGGTTTCACACAAAAAAATGGCAAAGCAGACATTCTACTTTTGGTAGGAGCCCTCCATCAGTTATATATCATTAGGTAAAAACAGCAAGGTGTTCATCAAAAAAGATTATTTTGGGGGGCCAGGGATTTAGCTCAGTGGTTCTTCTGCCTGCCTTGTAAGCACAAGGACCCGAGTTCGATCCCCGGTACAAAAGAAGAAAATTCTTCTTGGTACTGCAGGTCAAACTCGGTAGCTCATGCTTGCCAGGCAGGCGCTGTACTGCTGAGCTAAATCCCCAGCCAGGTGTTCATCATATTTGACAAATGGACCTGAAAATTCTGAACTCAAGACAAGCTCTTTAAACTGGGTATGGCAGTGGCACAAACCTGTAACGTCAGCCCTCTGGAAGGCTGAGGAAGGATTATAGGTTTGAGCCCAGCCGAGCAACTTAGCAAGAGACCCTGTCCCAAAATTGAGGAGGAGAGGTGGTACAGTACAAAGGCCCTTGGGTTTAATCTGCAGTTCCAAAATGAAGAACAGCTTTTAAAAATATGTATTGACATATGTGTGTGTATCTCTCTCCATATATAGATACATATACATATGTATATAAATATGTGTGTATCATGTTAATTTGAGATTAATGGGAAAGTATGTAAACCACTAGTTTGAACAAAGCTTAGAAGGGAGGACATTCAAAGAAAAGAGGATATGCAATGACAGAAATAATATATATAACAAGGAATTTGGAGACAAAGAGGTAGTGTGTAGCAAACAAAATCCAGAGCAAGAAAAATATAGGAAAACAGTATTGGATAATAAACCGTAGTTTATGCTTTATTAGTCAAAAATAAGCATAGTCACTAAAAACAAAGTACATTTTTAAAAAATACTAATTGAAGATGGGTGTGGTGGCAGGCACTTGTAATCCCAGCACTTGGGAGGCTGAGGCAAGAGGATCGCTGTGAGTTTGAGACCAGCCTGGGCGACAGTGAGTTTCAGGTCAGTCTCAACTGCACAATGAGACCTTGTCCAAAAAAAAAGCTAATTGAAAAGTATAATATTTGTAATATATTTCCAATCCTGCTTAATATATACATTTGGGTCAAGATTGAAAGTGGGAAATTAGAAAAATAATTAGTGTATTTTATTTTAGAGGGAATCCGCCCCCTATCATTCCTTTGCTGTGATTCACAGTTCCTCAGGAGCTCCTGAATGCAGTGAAAGTCAACAAAACCTTCAAGTTTCTCCGCAAAGCTTTCCAGCCAAAAATGGTACTGATAAACCTGTCATGAGTTAAATTAATGAAAGTAACCAATATTTATGAGACATACTCAATGCAAGACATTTGCTAAGCAGGTAATATGAAGAAGTCCCTGAGAAAAAAAATTAAATAATAAAAGTCACATTCTGAATTCATGAAAAACTTGTGAGCAGAACATATTTGTTAATCTGGTTGTTACTCTTATGCTCAAATAAATTGTGCAGTCCTATTCCTATTAGGTGAGTGGCGAACACTCCAATTTCAAGTGATTTGTAAAGGATGAGTAATAGGATTTGGAGATGGGAAGAGAAGAGGGCAAGTACATTATTTTCCACCACTTCAATTCCAACCCATCTAAGAAACCCTAGGGTGGATGGAGCTGTCAGAGCAATTAAGGACAAGGTGAGTCCATTCATCTGACTTCAGAAGAACCAGTTTGGCTGGAACAGAAAGCTGATAGAGGAGACTAGTGGGAGATAAGGTGTAGAAAGTAGTTTGGGGCCAGATTGGCGGGAACTTTGAATATAACTCAGAAATCTGAGCTTTGTCCTGTAGCTGGAGAATTACAGCAGGTATTTTAGCACATGTAAGACATTCGTTATGAGAAAGCCCCTCAAGTAACGTGTGATTTTTCCTATGGTTGAAAAAGTGCCCAGGCTAGTGAGACATTGCGCTTTGTGATGCATCCTATAACCAATGAGGTGTACTCAACTGGGAACATAATGGGTGACTACCCATAAACAAGGGAAAGGATGTTTTAAACATTGCCACTCTGAAGCAGATGAGTGTATCAAGCTTTTAATAAATCATACTCTAATTTTATCATTTAAAGGAGCATGCTAATTAAAAAATCCTTGATATATCTTTTTCATTCTTTATATGCTTGTCATGTTTTTGCTTCTAATGGTATAATCATGTGGTTCATTTTATTATTACTGATTAGATTATTTTGAATTTTACCCCATTTCCATTCACATTATTTGAAAAGAGCTTTTTTAGACAATGCAATATTTTCACATTGAATTGAATAGCCAGTTCACATGAATTGAAGTAAATGTGTTGATTGAATACATTGACTTAAGCATACTTCTTTACAACAAATTCTAGGTAATTCAGCTTTGTTTTATGTGCATTAAAATATAGTAAAAATCTAGGCCTGAGAAATTCTGTTAGAACAAATACCTTAAGACCTCAGTATCCAATGGTAAATCAGAAATAATCAGATTTTATTCACATCGAAACAGTTCACATTTCTCAAACTGGAACAAAACTCTTTTAAGTCTTTAATTATGTGGATGGCAAATGAGTATGTGACAAGAAAATTGGCATCCTGTTTATTGGTTATTCAGTGTCTCCACTGGGAGGGTAAAAAAAGAAATTGAAGAAATTAAGAAGTCCCATGGATTCAAGAAGAATGAAAACCACAATGTCTGCCGCCCACCCAGCCAGGCTAGAGTTTCACTTGGATTGTGGCCATCAAGATGCATGATGGCTCTGACTTCATTCTTGTGCCCTGAAGGGTGGAATTCTGAACGGAAATGGGAGGGAATGCGTGAAGCCCCGAGGAATGTGTGTTGCTGTGCATTGTCCAAATCAGACATTGGAAAGATGCGCCAGATATCAAACCAGAAAGAGTTCTTACAGCAAGGAATTTACAGCTCAGATTTATAAACCCATTAATGTTTCAACATGTCTGTTGTTCCTTCTTGTTTTAATTTGTATGTGTTTGCACTAATAGTGTCCAGTACTTGAAGATAAAAGCAGTAATTTAGAGCTTGCACAATAACCTTGATTGAGGTTAATCCTTGGTGCTGCAAAAAAAAAATGATTTAGGAAAAAGTAACTATTATTTCCCAAAATAGCTTTTAACTATTTTAGAAGCATTTAGTTCCCTCAGGGAAATACCAGTTCATTTTTTTTTCTTCTTTTTGGAGGATCAACATATCTAAGGCTGTTGAACACATCCTTCTACTTTTTCTAATCATTTTTTCACATTAGGTACAGTTTTTATTTTTAGTCTTCTTATCAAGAGTGTTCCAGTTATTCTAACTTTTACCATTAAGCACTTTGGCTATAACAGTATAAATTTTACTGGTCTGTGGTGAATAACATGAAAAGGCATGATTTTGAGCATCCTGATTCCATAAGGAAGTGATTATTGTGTGTTTCTTGTGTGCCCAGAACTGTGCCAGGTGTGGTGAGAAATACAGTTGCCTACAGCAAATTGAGAAAACTGCTGTATGTGTTTGAAAACCTAAGTATGGTTTATTCATCTGCATTTTAAAAGTATTTGCAAGGCCAAAGGGATATAGGCTGCCTTAGAATTAGAAGCAGGTCTCCAGCAGAGCCACATCAGCTGGGACTCTTAAGTGAATTGTGGAGTTAAGCTTTTAATCTAACAGAGGAATTAAAGTGAAGTACTCTAAGCACCAGGGAAACAGCAGAAAAAAAAATTTGACAGTTGCCAGAAAGGAACACACATGGGTTGCCTCAATATCTAGCTTTCTTCTGCCTAAATTGGAATTCCATGGATATATGAACTCAGTTGACGGTGTGCACTTAGTAGGAACTCAGTAAATGTTGACAAAAGAATGATTGCAATTAAAAATGAAAACTAGCTATAACCATTAAATTATTTTATAAAAAGATTTGTATATGATCAAGTGCTCAGAATGTCCAAAAGTTAAAACAGTTGTTATTAATTTGTTAATTTTCTGAAATTTTTTCTTAATGTTTAAAGATCATCCACTATTGTTGCAATATAACCTGGGAATTGAATTTTTTCAAATTAGATATTTACAAGTAACAGAATCACAGCTTAAAGCAAAGCTCTGTCCAACACTGGGCTCCAAATATGATTTACCTTATCTGGCAAGTCGGTGAGTCTGGGCTGCTAAGAGGTAACTCACCTAGGAGGTTTGGCGCAAAGACTGCAGAGGTTTGTGGATGCCAGGAAGGAGGGAGTTTGGCCTGACTGCTTCTTCTTGGTCAGTTTGCAGTGCCCTGGCTGGTGTTCCAGCTGCTCAGTGCTTATGCCATGCCTGCTCTTAACCTATTTTGGATGTCACCCTTGAATTGGGGCAATGCCTGTGAAGGGTCATGCTTTGTAACCTTATAGACTCCTCTTGAAGAGCACCAAAAGCAGAAATAGGAGTAACAAAACTGTTGCCTCACAATTACAATCCAAAAATGAGAGACTGGCTCTTAGCTCCATCTTTGTAGAAAATATAATTTTATAGTATCAGGGGCTTCAGAAACATTTTGATTCCATGAGGGCCACAATGAAGATCATAAAGTTGTCGAGAATAAGATGGTGATGACCTAGCTGAATGGTACCAGAAGTATTCAACGACAACAGGAACCTCGGCAGCCGATATTCCTGTGGCTGTCAATGAGTTATTTTTTATTAACATATATTAGGATTTATTTATGGGGTGTTATGGTTTGGGTCTAGATGTCCCCCCAAAGCTTCATGTGGTCATAGGCTGGATCTAGAGTGTGTGAAGCCGGAATCGATTCATGGTGCACTGCTAAACTCAAGGGCACTAGGATTAAGGGTGTGAGTGCTGCCCATCCTGAATAGTCTGAATAAGGTAAAAGGGGCAGAAAGATGCTAACTCTTTCTCATTGCCTTTGCTGCCCTGTGTGTATCATGTTTCTCCTCTGCCATGCCTGTTTGTCATCCCTGCCCTGCAGATGGCTGATTATGTACCGAAAGCTCTATGAACTGTAAGTCAAATAAACCCCTTCCCCTTTAACTTTGGGTGTCTGGTATTTTGTCTCAGCAATGAAAGAAAAGTAACTAACAAATGGGGTACAGTGTTATAATTTGATTACACATTTACAATATGTAATGATCAAATCAGGCCAACATCTCCATTTTCTCAAAGGTTGTCATTTCTGTTTTGAGAAACTTCAAACTCCAGGGCCGGGGATTTAGCTCAGTGGTTCCTCTGCCTGCCTGGCAAGCGCAAGGACCGGAATTCAATCTCCAGTACCAAAAAAAAAAAAAAAAAAATTAGGTAGATTTTGCCAGGGATTTAGCTCAGCGGTTCGGTGGCCTGCCTTGTAAGTGCAACGACCAGAGTTCAATCACTGGTACCCCCCCAAAAAACCAAAGTGTTCTTTTTAGTTATTTTGGAATGTATAACTAATTGCTGTAGACTATAGTTACCCTATGTGCTATATAACAGAACTACTTCCTCTCCTCTAGATGTGCTTTGATATTTATTAACATTCTCACTATCCCTCCTCCCCCACCATGCGCCTATATTCTACATCTGTATGATCAACTTTTTTAGCTTCCACAAATGAGTAAGGATTTGAGGCATTTGTGTTTCTGTGCCTGGCTTATTTCACTTAGCATGGTATCCTCTAATTCCATCATGTTGCCACCAATGACAGGATTTCACCTTTATATTTGAGTAATAGCCTTTATATTTGAGTAATAGTACTATATATATATATATATATATATATATACACACACACAATATATATATAATATGTAATATATGTAATATATAATGTAATGTAAAGTATAACATAAAATATATGTAATATATGTAATATGATATATAACATATAATATATATTCTATTTTTACCTATTCATACATTTGATAGGCCTTTTGGTTGATTCCAGACCTTGGCTTCTGTGAATAGTGCTGCAATAAACATAGGAATCCAGGTATTTCTTTGATGTACTGATTCCATTTCCTTCAAATATATGCCCATGGCAGGATTGCAGGATCATATGGTACTTCTAGTTTTGCTTTTTTGAGGAACCATTCTTTATAGTGGCTGCATTAATTTACATGCAACATCAACAGTATATAAGATTTGTTCTTGAGCCCATGTAAAACACTGCCTAGGAGCTTTTGGAAATTATGAATGGGGGACTTTGCAAGGAGCTGGAGGTCTAGCTTCAGCAGACATAGGTAGAAGCCACTGGAATACACAAATGACAGACATAACTGTGAGTACTAATTCATAATTAGGTCTTTTAACTTGGAGAACATGGGATATGCAAAGTCGATTTGCTGTTTCTGCGCTGGGTAGTCCCCTTTCCCTCATGCTCCTATTTGCGTGATCATTTCATTGAACAGAGGGTATTGAGACTGGTTTGTTTTTTTGTAAATATAAGGCATAGTTTTGGTTTTCTGTTTTGTTCCTTGTTTGTTTTGTGGTACTAAAGATTGACCCCAGAGCCTTTGCACTGAACTACATTCTTAGCCTTTCTTATTTTTATTTTGAGTCTCTGAGTTGCCTGGACTGAGCTCTGTCTTACAGTCCTCTTTCTTCAGCTTCCCAGAGTTGGGAGATTACAGGCATATACCACCATACTTTTCTTTTTTATGATATGCTATATAAATACAAGTTGAATACAGGTGATGCAATTCTTCCTCTAATGTTCAGCCAAAGAAAAACTATATGTTCCACTATGGGATAGGAGACCGGAGAACTGGCTGGGCAACATTTATTGATAGTTAAGGTCTTTTAAAGGGTAACTTTGAGTATGCGATTTGCACCCAAACTACTGTTTTAACAACCTAAATCTTGACGAAGAAGGCACTCTTGGGTTTTACCTTTCAGATATTGTGCTTAACAGTTTATAATGAACATCATAGTATTAGATGTGCATTGATATCCATAAGGTGAACCAAACTTCTATTCCCATTTACAGTTCAAAATGGAGGCACAGAAAACTATAATTACCTTTTTTAATTCAACCTTATCACATTGATCAATAGATATTCGAGTAGCCATTGGTACATGATATTCCATTATGTTTTTAGAATTATATTAAAGAAAAGACATGAAGGTATCATTATCTGAGCAGGCAAGAGAAGTCACATAAAAGACAGCAGTTTATTCCCTAACATGTAGACTCTAAAGAAAATGACATGAAAGTAGAAATTAAACTATGAGAAGAAGGGAATGGGAGCTAAGGGGAAATAAAAGTTATTAATTATGTCATTAAGAAATCGTGATATTGATATGAAATTATTGGGGTGTAAATGTGTCCACTAAACTCTGGCAAGTGAGACCCCAGGTTATAAAACAGTATATATGGTGTCGCCAATGTTTTATTTTCAATAATGCATTAATGTGTAAAGATGTCAAGAAGTCATCTGGAATGGTATTCACTTAATTGCTTTAATTTGTCTCTGGGACTGTAATGCTGAGCACAGTTTTCTTTTTGTTTAAGAATATTTTTTAACTTGTCCTATTATACAATGTTTCGAAGTGAAAGAAATTAAGAATTGCTATAGTACGTGAACTAGTGTTTAGCCTGATTATAATAATCATTTCAAAATGTCTGCACATTTCAAAAGATATGTACCTCAAATATACATGATTTTTTATTTTTTTCAGTTATATGCAATAACAATGTGGCAAAATCAAAAAAGAAGTAATATTGGTGCAAGAACAGGAGGTGAGACTCAAGGAAAAATAGCACGACGACAAGATTGCCTGACACAGGCTGACTACAAAATTACTGCAGACTCTAGGCAGAGACAGACTGCAGTATTCCATTTGAAAATCCTTCAAAACGGAGGTTTAGTTTTGTTCTCCCCTGTCCTCGGAAGTGTCCGTATAGCTCTGCCGCGAGCGTGCCCAGAGGACGAGGTGACTTCTTACCCCTTTTCCGGACCATCTGAACACCAGGTCTCGTTCTGCTTCCCCTTTAGTCCAGATTTCGGGGGTCTCAAATATTAAATAAAGCAAACAAGCCCATTGGTCACTTCGAACTGTCTCCTTACCATTGCACTATCGAAAATTCCTCCTAGATTTATTAAGAACTGATACTCACATAGAACATGTGGCTTTCCACCTGGGACTCTTAATGATTTTTATGTACTATAGCATAGTTTAAGAATTTGACCCTACATTCATCTTTAATTGAGCTGGAACTAAGATTGCTCTTCCCCTAGGTGTAAAACTAATTACTAGTCAAGCAAATCATTCTGAAATCCATAACTAAATAATTACTTAATTAACCTTTGTTGATCTCTGTATTATCAGTAATTTCTACAGTTTTTTCTCATGATTCCTAACTGTATTAACCACTTAGCTTGTTTACAATTAAACCAATGGTAAACAGAAAATTTGAAAAATGTCCTGTACTCAACAATGCTCAGTAAACTTTATTTTCTTCAAATAAAATAAAATTCTAAAAAAATGATAGTAGTTTATTATGAGATTATTTCTCCTGTGTCTTCCTTTTCTTGTTATTTTGCTTTTGGAAGAGGGTGCTCACTATTGTTGAACGCCAAATAATGATTTGTCGCCAAAAAAATAAGTGAATCAATCATTCAATCAATCAGTAAAATAAGACTCCACTGTGGACAGCAGTCACTCATATAAGCCAGGAAGGGCAAAGTGGTTTACATGAGAGATGGCCTTACAGACCAGACCTTGCTGCAGGCTGCATTGAAAACATAAGAGTAGTAACTAGCCATTCCACTCAGGACTTGGAAACCACCTTTATCAAGATAAATCCTCAGGTAAGAGGTTTAGTGCCAGTTAAGGCCAACAGCTGTTACGGCAAAAATTAGAACCTCTCTCACCATTCTTCCTTTGTGTACCAGTAACAAGCATGGATAATAGATAACTGACCCTCATGATTCTTCTCAATGAATTCAGTGTTTAAGGTGAATTCAGCATTCCTATCAATGTGAATTTTCAAGTCATTTTAAACCTATTTCCTTGCCCATTGCTAGGTTCCATGTGACTTATGCCTAGTCTACCTTCAGATAAGAGAATAGCTTTCCTGAAAAGCACTTGGTTGTGTGAAGGACTGTCATGTTCCAGAGGTTGTACTGCATAACTGGATCACTGTACACTCATGAAAATGTGCAGGAGAAATCCACTGGTAGTTCAACAGAGTGCAGAGGAGGGCTTCCATGCCTTACTGCTCTTGGCCTGCTCCCCAAGAGTTCCAGATCCGAGTAGCACAAGCAACAAATCACCCCATAAGGAAATGCTAATGTAGCTAGGTCATCTAAAAGCCTGTGGCCAGTTGTTTCTTGGCCCTAGCTTGCAATTTTTCTGTTGATAGGAAATATTTGATTCTTGAAGGGATGAAATGAAACTACACTCGTGAAAACTGTCAGAGAACTTTAAAGGTCAGTACTCGTGTAAGGGATATGGGTGAGAATGACTGTTGGAAGATTAAAAGCTAAGCCTTTCACCCTGGATTTTCCCTTTGGCTTATAATGTCTTATTTAATTAGATTTCTTCGGAAGACTAGAGTGGAATCTTACCCCTTCTGGGAAGCAAAAATTGTAAAGGGATGTTTGCCTTGACTTTGCTATTATAGAGTGTCTATAACAGCCCTTATTTTCACTCTATCACATCTTACACACTTCCCGGAATGACCTAACTCTCACACCATTGTCATCACTTCACCCTGCCACTCGGGAACCTAAACTGATTTCTCTGTTGTAAAAAAATCTAAGCTCTTCCCTCTTGGGTTCAAAGTGCTCCTTTACCTACTGCTGTTGCTCTCCACTGGCCCTGCCACCTCTTCCTGCTTTGCATTATAAAAGATGGCAGGCTGCATAAAGATGGTATCCATCCAATGCTTGCATCTCATGGCTGGAGGAACTGAAGGCCAGAGAGAGGAGTTGATATTCTCAGGCTTCACATAGCCCTTCCACGTAGGCAACATATTGTGCTTTTCATTCCACACACAACTTGTTCCTCTGGTATTAAGCACAGGGTGTAAAGAACTAGCACTCAGGATGGCATGGGATGGGATAAATGATACATTAAGCAATACAGGTCATTTAAAATTTCAGTGTGCTTACAACATACTGTATTTGCAGCAAATGATCCTTATGTAGAATTTTTTAACCTCTTAGGAGGGAGTTCACTAAATCCAGGAATTAATGTGCAAAGTTTCTCTGATGGGCTTTGGACAGGAAATTTATGACAACTATCTTTTTATTGAAATTGAGTGATTCAGATAGAAATGATTGACAGGTATGTCATGGTTTCCTTGCTGAATGGCTCATCAGATTATTATAGTTTGCCAGGTTTCTCCTTCTTCTTTTTTGTGGCAGTACTGGGTATAGAATTCAGGACCTGTGGTTGAGAGGCAGGTGAGGTGCCACAGAGCTAAATTCCTGGACCCAAATTTTTTTTCTGAATTGAAGATAACAAGTTCACTTCAAGGTAATCATGTTTGAGAGCAGTGCAATGACATTGTTACAACTTGCCCGATTAGAGGCTAAAAAAACATTATTTTTAGAAGACTTATATGATAGAAAATAGGAGATAGTTAATGATTGTCCTCCCTGATTATCATGAATGGCAAGAAGTAAAATGTAAAAGTCTTGATTATAAGAATACTTTTGAATAAGTTAAAGGAATTATTGTACTTATTCAAATATATAATGTAATTCAAAATGAGACTAGAGGCTGGGGATTTAGCTCAGTGGTTCTATCGCCTGCCTTGCAAGTGCAAGGACCCGAGTTCAATACTTGGTACCAAAATGAAACTGACCAGCTTTCTACATCTGCTTTAATGAGTAAATAAGACTACTTATAACTGGCCGGGGATTTAGCTCAGCTGTTCAGTGGCTGCCTTGCAAGTGCAAGGACCCGAGTTCAATTCCCAGTACCAAAAAAAGAATACTTATAACTTACATCTTAAATATTTGAATATGAATTACTGCTTATGTGTTTGGATTTTTTTCAGTTTTCTAGGTCTGCAAATCTTCACTATGGAACTAAAAACAATCTTGCATCATCAGTAACACTTATTCAGATTATTACCAATTTCAAATAAGTGGAGTCTGAATTAATGAAGTTTTAATACCTCTATAAGTTCATTTATTGATCTACATTAGGTTCTGCTACTTTTCAAAATTTACCACTCAGAAACTACCCCTGCGGTAGTAGGAACTGCCTACAGGAAAGTCCATAAACAGCCCAAACAGAAGACTTTATCTTCTACTCCACAAAATAGTTGTTTTAACATAAACAGCTCACTAGGTACACATATAACTTTCAGGTAACTACTTCTTCAGGAAGATGCTTTGTGTCGGCGACAGCTTCACACTATCCTGGCACCCAACCAAGGTGCACCAAGACCCATCCGTTAGCCAGGGTGGGAGGCAGAGTCACTTGATTTATATTTGTTTAGAGAATGTGTCATCAATTGGAGTAGGGGAGAAATGGTTCTACTTTGGGTATAAATATATATGTATTAAATTGAATGTGTTGACTATTGAAATGATATTTTGTGAAAGAAAAACGTAAATATAATGTATTAAACATAAGGGTCAATATAATGCAGTTCCTTGATTTATAATTCTTGTAAGCTTAGGACTCAGGAGCAGCAATAAGATGTGTTTTTACTGTCTCCTCCCTTGATGGAATTTGGTTTCTTCTCTCTGCTCATTTTAACCTCTCCTGTTGAACACCGTTCCCTTTCTGGAGGTCAGAATAACTGCCTCCCTGAAACTCTTTATAAGCATTTCATACTTCTCAAAGAACAAGAGAGTGAGGGTTTCCCTTTCTGGGTTTTGCTTCTTGCTCCATCCATAGATCAAAAATCCTTTTCACATGGCTTTGGCACTTTGGACACATCTGGATCCATTCCAGGGTTCGCCTTCCTGACATATCAGATTTACAGAACTGTGTGGTGCTTGCTTATGTTTCCTGGACTAAATACACATTGGCCAGCCTCATATTCTCTTCCTTTATCATGCCCACAGCCCTTCACAGAAGACACCTTAGGCAACCTCCACTTGCAGGCCCCAGCCTGCCTGAGCATGTGTCAGTTCTTCCTAACCTAAAAGTGTACCTGAAGCCTCAGTCCCAATAGTCAGCAATGAAGTCTCAAAGCCTATAAGGCTTTGGAGAAACAGCACCTCCACCCTGGGCTGGCCTCAGCTGTGCAACTAGAAAACAGCAGAATGCAATGGAGAGAGCGGTGGCTCCAAAGCCAGGCAGCCCTAGAAGGGCCGGCCAGTTTCTCCACTCTCAACCTTATCTGTGTGGTCCTGGGCAAGTTGCCGAACCTTTCTGGTCCCTTTCTGTCAAGGGTAGGTCATCTCTGTTTCTCATCCCCTATAAGCACTCTTGGTGGTATCTATATTCATTACAAATTCAATTACAAATTCAATTAAAAATTAAATACAAGTAGAGGCATTCCTTTTAATTTCATATCTTGAATTTTCTTTTCCTGCTAGGATGATAGCAATTTTACATAATATAAGAGTCAATCATCTGTCATCTGCCTTTTTAAATTTTTTTGGTCACTTCTATTTTAAAATTTCTTATATTTTGGGGTCGGGGATTTAGCTCAATGGTTCCACCACCTGCCTTGCAAGCACAAGGGCCGGAGTGCAATTCCTGGTACCAAAAAAAGAAAAGAAAAGAAAAATTATCAAAAGTTCCTCGTGGTGGCGCACGCCTGTAATCCCAGTACTTGGGAGGCTGAGGCAGGAGGATTGCTGTGAGTTTGAGACCAGCCTGGGCTACACAGTGAGTTCCAGATCAGTCCCAACTACATCCTGTCTCAAAAAACCAAAAAAAAAAAAAAAAAATCCTATTTTTTCATATCCTTAAACCATACCTTTAAAACATAAAGCTAATAAAGGCTAAGAATGCCTAATGTATTTCCTATGTTAATATTTAATGGCGACTAATTATGATATACTAGGTTCTTGACATGGTTTATTGCACTTAATCCTTGACATAATCTTATGATAGTTCTATCTTACATAGTTCTTTTTTTTTTTCTTTGGTACCAGGGATTGAACTCAGGACCCTGTGCTTGGGAGGCAGGCAGTGGCACCAGTGAGCTAAATTCCTGGCTGTCTTAGATAGTTCTTAAGTAAGTATACAATGAATTCCCTATCACTGCCATTATATAGATAAAGAAGCTGAGGCATAAAAATGTTAGGCAATTTGTACAGGGTCACACAGCTAGTGAATAGTGAGGGATACAGCAGAGAATACAGAGAGAGGGATATAGGAGAGAACGTTCTTTTTGTTTTGTTTTGCTTTGTTTTTGTTTTTTGAGACAGGGTCTCACTATGTAGTTGAGACTGACCTGGATCTCATTATGTAGCCCAGGGTGGTCTCAAACTCCCAGAAATCCTCTTGCCTCAGCCTCCTGAGTGCTGGGATTACAGGTGTGCACCAACACACCCGGCTCAAGGAAAGAACATTCTTAATTAAACCAACCAGTTACTCTTTCTTTCAGCCCGTGGAAGTCTAATTTGTCATGTCTAATTCATATAGATAGAATGAATAAACTTGTTGGCTGGTGTAATAGTCATTGATTGGTTGAATATGCCCTGGGTGCAAATTTATGTACAGGGAGAATTGTGCTAAGGATGATACTGAGAAAAGAAGAATATGGTCTGTGCTCTCAAAAACAGAAATGAGAAGCTAGTGAGGAAACACAGTGAAAAATCATTAATGGAGTCCATTACAAATGGAAAAAAAAAAAAGTATTAGGGCTTCATGCTAAGTACAATGGGCCTCAGGGGATAAAAACATATCTCAGTGCTATCCAGGAGGCTTGATTAGAAAGTTCTTCTTTAGGTCAGGGATATAGCTAGCTCAGTGGCACTGAGCCTGCCTGGCAAGCACAAAGGCCTGAGTTAGATCCCCAGAACAGAGAAAACAAAAAAGTTCATCTTTGAGTTGAGTCTTTATGGACAAGTAGGAGTTTGAGTGGTACCGAAGTGAGGGAAAGACATTCCAGGTCAGGTAACCACAGGGACAAATATTCCCCCTGAGTCACTATTGACTCACTAACCTCACTACAGGATTTGTTCCTGGAATAGCAAAGAGTCTGAAGTTTCTAAGTTTTGAGGTATCAGTAAGGAAGTCCTATTTTTGGCACATGGTAGTGGAGAGAGAAAATCATAAAATCTGGGAATTGAGCTCCACAGGTCATCTAATTCAATGGTCTATCCATGCCTAAATCTTCTCTGTCAAGCAGGCTCAAATATTCCTAGCATCAGACGCATATTATCTCCTGTGGGAGCTGATTGCATCACTTTCTGGAATTGTTTTATTCGTGTGTTTACTTATTTGTCTGTCAGGCTAGAACTTGAGCTTCATGAGGGTAGAGACTGTCCTGCCTTGGTATCCGCCATGCCTAGCAGAGAGTGAGCTTACAATAAATATGTGTTGAAGTGAAAGCCTCCAACCTCAGGATACCTCCAGTATTGCCAAAGTTCTCAAGTGAGTCCCACAAGGTTGTGCTTTACGTAGATGAATATAACTGTGCTAGCCCCCTTTTATCTTCTCCAAGTTAACAACCTTCAGTTAATCAACAATTCCTTGAGAGAAATCACTTTGAGCCTCTTCACTATATTGGTTACTCAAATAAACTTCATTTTGCCTCGATTGCTTCTAATGTGTTGTAAGAACAAAAGACAGTATTCCAACTTTGCCACGCCCTCCAACTAGATAGATCTGTCACATTGCTTGTCTAGGTCTTACAGTGTGACCCAAGATGGCGCAAACATTGCAGAGATCCACTTCACACTGTTGCCTCATTTTTTTCTACCGGTCAGCTAGTGACTTGTCATCCCTCTGAAAAAGTAGGGTGTATAGCACTATGTGCCTGAGACACACTTTTGCATCCCAAGAGTCTTCCCAGTAAAGGGGACACTATATGTGGATAGGGACCAGAGTAGAAGACATGTATTATCTAAAGGACAGTGGCAAGTGGACAAACCAGCATTATATGCTCCCCTGTGTACGTGCTAAGTCAGTTGTTCCTTGGAAGGCTGGTCATACAATGGAACAAACATACCACTGCCTACGCAGTGCAATAGCAGATCTGCAATAGCAGATCACTGTGAAAAGAATAAGTGCGGTGAGTCAAGCCTGCTGCCCCGAGAGCTTCCAAGCACTCGTGCAGCCCATCACCACTGGAGCAGTGCAGTTGTTGAGTACACACCCATGGCAGACTTGCTGAGAGATGCTGTTGAAATATATGCGCTCCTCGTGGACCTTCCAGACCTGTAGGTTTTTCATGTAGTCCCTTTCTTGTTAAAAAGTCTTAGTTAACTCTGTTCTTCCTTATGAATGCCTGGGGTAAGTCTCAATAAACCTTATTCTTTACAAGCATCTCTGGGCATTTTCTGTGTTCTCTCAGCAACCTACTCCACTACCTCAGGGCTGTGATCAAGAAAACTACTCACCCTCCTTGTCCCTTCCTCCCTCGTTCCACCCAGTGCTGCTCATGCCTCTCTTGTCTTGACTTGTACAGGTACCTTTAGAAAACTAAGACCAAGGCAAAAGGTACAAGGCACTGAAATAGAGCAGTGTGGCCAGAGAGGAAGAGACAAAAAAGATAAATACTTGAGAAATTATCAATGGGATTTGCAAACTACTGATCTAGTGACTGTTCACTTTTTTAGTAAGATGTCCTTCCCTCCGGACCACTGATGATCCAGACCACTTATGAATTAGTAATATTCCCAGCTTCTCCATGTCTTACTGTCCTGGAAGCAAGCATATAACTATTTTACAATCTTTTTTAGTACAAAAAGTTTCATACTTATTATCTAGGAGCATATTGGGGAAAGTGAAAGGCAGAAGATTTCTAGTCCAGATAACGGAAAGAATGCAAGTCCTATTACTGAAGTAGGAAATTCATGGGAAAGAATCGAAGGCAGGTGATAAGGAAGCATTTGGTTTGGGAGTTGAGTTTGAACCCTAGGGATATCCTGTAAGCAATCATGATATTTTAGTACTTAGGCTCTGTGGCATAAAGCTGAAATGTAAATCTGTGAGTCATCAGCAGAGATACTTGAAACTTTCCCCACAGGGAAATGCTGACCATCATCTAGACTAAAAAAGGACAAGGCTAAGGAAAAAAAAAAAAAAAAAAAAAAAAAAA
>NW_022900936.1:63844070-63853609 GCF_012274545.1 Fukomys damarensis
AAAAAAAAAAAAAAAAAAAAAAAAAAAAAAAACCTTTAACAGTGGCCACATGAAATGGGTATATGGAAGAAGAATCTCCCAGAAGGAGAGAGAGGAGTCCTCACAGGGTATAAAGGAAACTTGGCGAGTTTAATATAACCAAGAGGATAAATCAGTCCCATCAAATGCAGCAGAAAGCTCCTAGAGAACAAAAACTGTAATGATTCTTGAATTTATCGAGGAGATAGTGAAATGACCTTGGAGAAAAAATTGCAGTGAAACTTTAAGGCCAGGTTTCAAGCAGCTAAGAAATAAGTTAAGGAATGGATTGTAGCAATGAAGTAGCAAATGTAGACTGCTATTTACGTCATGTAATACATGTATATTTAAAAAAACACGATATTCATATGATTCACAAATTCGCAAAGCTAATATGGGGTTAATTACTATTTTACTGTCTTTCTTTCTTTTTATTTTGTTTTTTTGCTTTTTGAGACAGGGTCTCACTCTGTAGTTGAGACTGACCTGGAACTATGTAGCCCAGGCTGGTTTTGAACACACATCGATCCTCCTGCCTCAGCCTCCTGAGTGCTGGGATTACAGGGGTGCACCAACACGCTCGACCATTTTATTGTATTTCTAACTGACTCTAGAATTGGAGACTTTATAGGTCTCATGACCATGCCAGATCTACAGATCTCACTACATATAAAAAAATTGAAAAGCCTTTTTAAGACTATATTTCATTAAACCTAAAAAAGGGCTACTTTTCTTTTCTGTTGTTGTTTCTTTGTTTGATTTTGCTGTTGCTTTCCTTTTTTATAGTTCCCTTTCAGATCTCCCATTACCAGGTGCTTAATCATTTTCTCTGAGATCAGTCCTCATCTAGTTCCATCTGGATTGGATGCTCTGTGAACCTCTTTAGACTTTAACCCAATACAGCTTCTGTTGGACTCACTTTTGGGTCTGGTGAATTTATATATCTTTTCTATATTGTTTCCTAATCATGGGGTATGAATCTCTGGGAATCGTCTTTCATCTCCAAGCCCAGCCGCTCCCACTGAGACTGATAGGATGTCATTCTGGAAGTGACTTCAGGATTCTTCTAGCTCACCTCAATTTCACAGGTGAGCAGACAGGCCCACAGGGAAATGACTTCTTCAAGAACACACCGTGGCAGAGTGAGTGAAGGATGGACTTTGGAGGCAGGGTTGGGATGGAAACATGGATCTGTGATTATCAAGAAGCTAGGCTAGGCTAGGCTCAATACCCCGCTGAGCCCCGGTTTCCTCTTTTCAAAATGCAGCTAATGATCACCACTCCTGCCTAATATAGTTGCTGTGCTATGAAATGAGTAAAATGTGAAAGGGCCTGGTCAGTGGCTGAAACACAGTAAAAACTCAAGTGCAAGCCTAGGTCTTCTGATTTTGAGTGGCTGATCCTTTTTGAACACAGAAGTCTTCTAAGTGAGGTACCCTGAAGGTATATGAAGACTTTCCAAGAGGTGCAGGCACATGGATAATTTTAAGCAAATTGATTTCTAGTACTACATGAGCTCTATCTTAAAGTTAATATGGGTATGCACCTGTGGTTGGGAATTTTATTTTTCTCATCATAGTTCACAATGGTTCTTCTACTTTATTTGTTACTGTAAACTTTTTGTCAGTATATATTTACAGTACATAGTGATTATATTCATGGTAGGGATGGGTTCATGTACGTTAACACATCTCAACTTTTTTCTCCTTCCCTCTACCCCCTTTTTATTTTGCCAGCATCAGACTCATGAATTTATCTTAAGTATTTATCTTTATAAAGTTAATTATCATATACACAGATGAACAACCAGACTATTAGGGAAAAAAAAAGTAAAAACCGTAAGACAACTATACTAAATTAAAGGACACTTTTAGAATCATTGTCCATGCTGGATAATAGTAACACCTTTTCTCTGTCTTTTATTTAATACTTAGTTATATATTAAGGTTTTTTGTTTGTTTGTTTTTGGTACTGGGAATTGAATGCAGGACCTTGTGCTTGTGAGGCAGGCAGCGGTACCACTAAGCTAAATCCCCAGCCCGTATATCTTGAGTTTTTCACATAAGAGAAACCTTGTGATATTTAAACTTGTGCATCTGCTTTACTTCACTTAACATTATTGTACCAGGGTGCATCTATTTTCCTACAAATGTCTCAAGTTTATCCTTATTTATGGCAGAGTAGTATTCCATCATGTATAAATAACCTTTTTTTAATCCATTCATCTGTTGAGCTGGGGAGTTAGCACAGCAGTGCCACCACCTGCCTCAGAAGCACAGGGTCCTGAGTTCAATCCCTGATATCAAAAACAACAACAACAACATCTGTTGATGGTTGTACAGGCTGTTTCTAAGATCCACCTATTATGAATTGTGCTGCTACAAACATGGGTATGCATATATCACTAGAGTATGATGTGTTTAACTTTTCTAAGGAAGATACCTAGAAGGGGAATAGGTGGTCAAATGGAATTTCCATTTTTATTTTTTAAGCAATCTCCATATAGTTCTTGTACTTTATTTATTTAGGTGGGGGGGGGGTTGACACAGGATCTCACTATGTAATTGAGACTGATCTGAAACTCACTATGTAGCCCCTGCTAGTCCCAAACTTGCAGCGATCCTCCTGCCTTAGCCTCCCAAGTGCTATAGTTCTTTTCTTTTTTTTTTCAGCTTTAATTGAGTTTTTTGGTACATTTTAGGGATACGGCACAGTTACATTCATTGTTGGGATCTTGTACTTCTGCATGACAGGTCTTGGTTCTCATTTTTTTCCCTTGTCCCTGCCCTCCCTTCACCCCCTCCTCCCCTCCCCATCTACAAACACTTTATTTCCATCTTTTCATTATCTCACATTTTTTTCTTTTCCCTTATTACCCTTCCTCTACCCATACCACTTTCCCTACACCTTTAGCCGCTTTCTTCCCATTTCACAACATCAGTAATTTTCAGTATTATTGCATTTTATTCACACCAGAGAAACTATTTGGTATTTACACATGTGTGCCTTATTTATTTCACTTAGGAGTATATCTTCAACATGTATCCATTTTCCTATGAATGAATCTATTTTCTCGTTCTTTATGGCTGAATAATATTCCATTTTATAGAAAAACCACATCTTCTTTATCCACTTTCCAACTGATGGGCAAATGAGCTGTTTCCAAGTTTTAGATATTACAAACTGTGCCACTATAAACATGGGTACACATATACCACTGTGATATGATTCTTTTAGTTCTTTTTTAAAGATACCCAGCAGAGGGATGGCTGGGTCAAATGGAACCTCTAGTCCAAGCTCTTTGAGGTATCTCCATATTGATTTCCACAGTGGTTGCACCAGTCTGCACTCCCACTAACAATGGAGAAGGGTTCCTTTCTCCCCACAACCATGCCAACATTTGTTATTGTGTGATTTCTTGATAGCAGCCATTCTTTGTGGGGTGAGGTGGAATCTCAGTGTTGTTTTCATCTGCATCTCTCGAATAACCAGTGATGTGGAACATTTTGTTCATATATTTACTTGCTGCTTTTACTTCTTTGTCTGATAAACGTCTATTCATTTCGGATGCCCATTTTTGAATCAGGTCTTTATATTTGGGGGGCTGATTGTTTTGAGTTCTTTATATATTTTAGATAATAGTCCTTTGTATGAGGAGCAGCTGTTCAAATTTTTTTCCCACATTGTAGGTTGCCTCTTAGTTCTGCTGATGGTTTCTTTTGCAGTACAGAAGCTTTTTAATAAGATGAGATTCCAGTTGTTGATTCTATCTGCTAGTTCCCATGCTACTGAGGATTTGTTCATAAAGTCTTTTCCTATGCCAATGTCTTCCAGAGTTCTGCCTAACTTACCTTCCAGCAAGTTTAATATTTCTGTTTTAATATGTAGATCTTTAATCCTCTTGGATTTTAATTTAGTGCATGGTAAAAGATAGGGTCCAGTTTTAATCTGTGGCAGGTTGAAATTCAGTTTTTACAGAACCATTTATTAAAGAGGCTATATTTCCTCCAGTGGGGATGGTCAGCTCCTTTGTCAAATATTAGGTAGCTGAGTACGTCTGGATTTGTTTTTATGTCTTCCAGTCTGTTCCACTGATCCTCAGGCCTGTTTCTTTGCCAGTACCATGCTGTTTTTATCACAGTGGCTTTGTAGTATAGTTTCAAATTGGGAATTGTTATACCCGCTGCCATGTCTCTGTTGCCTAGGATGGCTTTTGCTATTCTAGGTCTGTTATGGTTCCAAATGAATTTTTGGATTCTTTTTTCTAGTTCTGTGAAATGTACTGTTGGAATTTCAATTGACATTGCACTGAATCTGTATAGCAGTTTTGGTAGTATGGCCATTTTCACTATGTTGATTCTTTCTACCCAGGAAGAGGGGATATCTTTCCATTTTTTTATATCCTCTTCAATTTCTTTTTTCAGAGTGCTATAATTTTCAGTGTAGAGATCTTTTGCTTCTTTTGTTAGATTGATTCCTAGATACTTCATTTTTTGGGATGCTATTGTAAAAGGAATTTTTTCCCTTATTTCTCTCTCAGTGAGTCTGTTATTTGTGTATAAGAAGGCTATTGATTTTTGGGTGTTCACCTTGTACCCTGCTACTCTACTGAATCTGTCAATTAAGTCTAGAAGTCTTTTGGTGGAGTTTTTTGGGTCTTCAATGTAGAGTATCATATTGTCAGCAAATAATGACAGTTTAACTTCTTACTTTCCTATCTTTATTGCTTTAATTTCTTTCTCTTGACTTATTGCTGTGGCTAGTGTTTCCAGAACTATATCGAAGAGGAGTGGTGATAGTGGGTATCCTTTTATTGTTCCTGATTTTAATGAGAAGGTTTTCAGTTTTTGATCCGTTTTATTGGAGTACAGGTTCTCAAAGTAGGTATTAATGATCCTCTGGATTTCTTTTGGATCTGTTGTGACTTCGCCTTTTTCATTCCTGATTGCATGGATCTGAGCCTTTTTTTTTTTTTCCTTTTTTTTGATAAGCTTAGCTAAGGGTTTGTCAATTTTATTTATTCTTTCAAAAAACCAGCTCTTTGTTTCATTTATTTTTTGTATTGTTTTCTTAGTTTCCATTGCATTGATTTCTGCTTGAATCTTTATAATTTCCTCTCTTGTTTGAGCTTTGAGCTTTTCTTGTTCTCATTTTTCTAGGAGTCTAAGTTTCATTATTAGGTTATTTCAGCCCGCTCTGTTTTCCTAGTGTGGGCATTCAATGTTATGAATTTTCCCCATAGAACTGCTTTCATTGTGTCCCATAGATTCCTGTATGTTGTATTGGCATTTTCATTTATTTGTAAAAACCATCTAATTTCTTCTTTAATTTCCACTGTAATCCATTGATTGTTTAGGAGAGTGTTGTTCAGTTTCCATGTGCTCGTGAAGTTCCTACAGTTTCTTGTGCTATTGATCACCAGCTTGATTGCATTATGATCTGAGAATACACAGGGGATGACTTCAATTCTTTTGCTATTTATTCAGACCTGTTCTGTGAGCCAATATGTGGTCTATCTTGGAGAATGATCCATGTGCAGCCGAAAAGAATGTATATTCTGATTTTGTGAGGTGGAATACTCTGTAGATATCTATTAAGTCCATGTGTTCCAAAGCTTGGTTCAGTTCTATTATTTCATTGTTGATCATCATAGATGAGCTGTCAATTTGTGATAGTGGGGTATTTAAATCCCCCACTACAATTGTATTAGTGCTTATTTGGTTTTTCATGTTACTTAATATTTGTTTTATATAGTTGGGGCATTTATATTTGGTGCATATATGTTTATGATTGTCAACTCTTCCTCTGAATTGTTCCCTTTACAAGGATGTAGTGTCCTTTTTTGTCTCTCTTAATGAGTTTTGGTTTGAAATTTACTTTATCTGAGAATAAGATTGCTACCCCTGCTTTTTTCTGGGATCCTGATGCCTGGAGAATTGTTTTCCATCCTTTCACTTTCAATCTATGGGCTTACTTTTGCACTAGGTGTGTTTCTTGTATACAATATATTGTTGGATTTTGCTTCTTAATCCATTCTGCCAGTCCATTTCTCTTGATTGGTGAATTGCTGGCTATTACTGATATGTTCTGACTTATTATTGTCATGTTATTGTCCTTTTGTTGAATCTTTTTACTTTTTCTCCCCTCTTCTTTTAGTTTCTTGCCTTGCCTATTTGATTTGGTCTGTTGGGCCTCATGGTATTGTGACTTTCATTGTCCTTTTCTAGGATATTGTTTAGAATTCCTTGTAGTGCTGGTTTGGTGTTCATGAAGTTTCTCAGGTGTTCTTTGTCATGGAAGTATCTTATTTCCCCGTCTATTTTGAAAGAGAGTTTTGCAGGATACATCAGTCTAGGTTGGAGGTTGTTTTCTTTTAGGACTTGAAATACCTCATTCCAGGCTCTCCTTGACTTACAGATTTGTGTTGAAAAGTCTACTGTGATTCTAATGGGCTTTCCTTTGCATGTGATTTGTTTCTTTTCTCTTACTGCTTGCAGTATTTTTTTCTCCTGTTGGATTTCTGGGATCTTGATTATATGTCTAGGTGTAGATTTTTTTTTTTATCATGGCTAGTTGGAGTTCTATATGCCTCACTTATCTGTATGTCTAATTCTTCCCTTCTGTTTGGGAAGTCTTCTGTCATTAATTCTGTGAAGAGCTTTTTTAAGTCATTTGTGTTTTCTCCTGCTATTTCATGGATTCCTACCAGTCTTATGTTATTTTTCTTTGCATCATCTAGAAGTTGTTGGATCGATTTCTCATGATCCCTTACTGTTTTTTAGAGACCTCTTTTTTCACAGTCACTGACTGCGATCCTATCTTCTATATCTGAAATTCTTTCTTCAAAATCTTTTATTCTGTTGCATATGCTTTCAATAGAGTTTTTAATCTCCTGGATATCTGTTTGAATCTGTTTTATGGATTCCATTTCTTTCCTCTGTTGGGCATTTATTGTTTCCATTTCTTTCTTATGCTGAGTCTTCATGGCTTCTATCATGGTCTTGAGCTCATCTATTTTTTTGTCAATTTCTGTTCTAGAGTCTCGAATCATGACTTCCATTTTGCTCATCATCTCTCTGGTTAACTGGGAAATTATTTCTGATTTGAATTTTTCGAGAGCCTGATTGATCTGTTTTGTTACCTCCTGTGCTATGGGTCCAGGGTGTCCTGCTGGTTCACTATCAGCCTTTTCATCCTCATTTGCCCTACTGTTTGCCATTGGTGAACTGGAAGTCTGTCTTTGTGTCTTGCTTAAGTGTTTTCTCATTGTTATTTTTGTTGTTGGGTTGTCCTTAGTTTAATTTCTGGGTTATTACTTAAATCTTCCTGATATAGTTGTGTTTTAGCTTTTGAGTCTCTAATGACTCATAGACATTCTCATTTTCTTAATATCGGAGAAAACAACTCATTAAATCAATCACAATCCTTTATCCCAATTGATGCATTCAGCAGCCCAATAGGATCAAGCACAGCTTGCAAGTTGAACACTTGTGGTAGTCATTAATCTATCACCTTTAAACCATGTGAATTAAATTAATATGAAGAAGCAGCCCAAAATATGTTTGCAGTGAATACGCTTTTCAATATAGCATCTTTACCATTTAGGATGGGGGCTTAGACTGAGTTAGGATGAGAGGAGTAGATAAGTGAAAGAACTGGAGAAGGTGTGAAGTGAAGCCAGAGGACATAGAATGACCATATTATCTTTATGAAGCTATTGACTTCAAAGGGGATAGATAGAGTGCAGGAATAAGGACAAGAATATATCCCCTTAACAGTGACAGGGGCTCGCCTTCCCTTGAAGCTATGGAGCCATGAGTGAGGTAAAATGACAGGAGAAAAGAACATAAAGAAAAAAATAATAAAAGAAGAAGTCTGAGTTAGGGTAGGAACAGGAATAAAAAGGGAGATGAGGGATAATATGGTGGAGCAAGAGACTGAGCTGGAGAAAGAGAACAGAAAAAAGAAAGAAATTGCAGGGTAGAATGAGGAAAAGAAAAAAAAAGAATTTGAAAGGCATCTTTCAGACTATGTCTCTGTTGTCATATTATACTATGTGTACAGCCATGTACAGAACCAAATCCCCTGATCTCAGCTAGCCAATGGCAGGTCTCCGCAACTCAGACTGATCTCAGTCCACAAGGCCTAACTTGAGTTTCCCAACCCGCAGAGTTGAACTCCACTCAGTTCTATTACAGGTTTCCCCTGCCCTTTCTTTAAAGATTTTCAAAGTTGGAAGCTCAGAAAAATACCCTTCATGACCACCTATGCCTCTGGAGAGACCTCCTCTGGGGTCCTTGCTTCCTTACTGGATCTGGTGGTGCACAGTGAGGGAGGTCGTGCACCAGCCAGGTGGGCCCAAGCAGGTGGCTGGAGAGCCCAAGTGCTGTAGTTCTTGTATTTTAAAAAAGCTATTTTAAATCTCATGGTTGTACATTACCCTGGAGTGTTAAATTTTCAAGCAATAAAGGAATATTGTGATAATTCTTTTAAGTGAGATATATAAACTCCCTTTCAATTTCTAGAATTTAGAGATGCATTTGTTTTGTACATTTAATAATATTATCAAAGTTAGGCTGCTTTGCTGAATTGTGTACTCCTAATAAGTGTTTCAGTGGTTCAATGAAAAATAAACCTTTTAATACTTAGCACTTTATGGTCAGAAATAATTTGTTAACTTTCATTTTACACTGAAAAA
This sequence comes from Fukomys damarensis, assembly GCF_012274545.1. Taxonomy (NCBI): domain Eukaryota; kingdom Metazoa; phylum Chordata; class Mammalia; order Rodentia; family Bathyergidae; genus Fukomys; species Fukomys damarensis. The sequence goes on from NW_022900936.1 coordinate 63,852,787, forward strand.
AATATGTGGAAATTGGTGGAAGAATGATAAGATTACCATTAAAAGACTGCAATCGTATAAGAATAGCTATCCATAAACAGAAAAGAGAATTGAAAAAAAAAATAAAGCACTAGTGAACCATGGAGCAAATTTAATACCTTCAATAAACATGTAATTAGAATTTTTGAAGAAGTAGGACATGGCAGCAAAAATATTTGAAGAAATAATAACCAAAAATTTTCCAAGTTGGATGAAAGCTATAAACCCATAGATCCAAGAATCATAGCAAACCTCAAGTTCATAACGTAAAGAAAACACCAAAACACATAATCTATTATTCAAAACCAGTGTTAAAAGGAAAAACTTAAAAGTAGTCAGACACATTACACACAGAGGAACAAAGACAAATCGGTAGGAGAGTTCTTGTTAGAAACAGTACAAGTGAAAGAGTACATCATCTTTAAAGCAGTGAAAGGGAAAAAGCCCTGTAAACCTAGAATTCTATGTCAAGAAATTTTCTTTCAAAAATAAAGATAACGAAAACTTCCAGACATATGAAAGCTCAAGGCTGGAAACAATCATCAGTACACACTTGTTTAAGAAATATAGATGCTTTTGTTTCTGCTGGTCTAATCCAGATGAGTTTTCTTTCTTTTTCTTGCCTAATTGCAATAGCTAGATCTTCCAGTACAGTGATAAATGCAGAATGAACATACTGGCCTTGATCCTGCTCTTAAATGAAAATTCATCTTTACCTATGCAGTAGTTTCTTTATCAAATTCACTTTTATCATCTTTTTTTTTTTTTTTTTTTTTTTTTTTTTTTTTTTTGGTTTACTATTTTT
>NW_022900936.1:63853622-63923240 GCF_012274545.1 Fukomys damarensis
TTTTTTTTTTTTTTTTTTTTTTTTTTTTTTTGTACCTGGGATTGAACTACTGTCCTTGTGCTTGCAAGGCAGGCCACTGAACCACTGAGCTAAATCCCCGGCCCCTTATCATCTATTTTGAATGTACCATCTTTCCTCACCAGTCTTATAACATTTTCCCCTCAAGTAGTAGTCAAATAAGAACCCCAGGGTAGACATTATAGAAAGCAGAAGATGGCTTCACATTAAAAAAACAAAAACTTTCTCACAGTGATAACCATTTTAAGAAATAGAAATGGTAACCTTGGGAAATGGTACTTTTCTAGAAGTTCTAGGGTACCGTGTACTTGAATAATGTGCCAATGATTTTCATCATTGGTGCAAGAAGAAACTAGTTGGCCCCTTATTTCCCTATGATGATTCTGTGATAATGTCAAACCAGGACATCTTGCCCCCAAGAACAGAAATCATAAGCAAGCCATATATCTGAAAATTTTACACATAGTGTTATGCACAAGCAAATAAATTCCACAAGTTTGGGGAAAAAAAGTAGATTCCAAGTGCATTTAAAATGCTCTTGAATTTTTCCCCAGGGAATATTTAGCAGCAAATTCACTGTAAATACTCAAAGCTTTCCTTCTCAGTAAAAAATTCCATTGTACAGAAATACTTCTGCCTATTAAGATTGGAGAAACCTACTACTAGAAGAAATTCTAGTTGCTAAAAGAATCCCCTGATTGGATGAGACCATAAGAAAAAATGATGCTTGGTATCAAAAAAATGATGCTAGCCGGTCATGGGGGCGCACCTGTAATCCCAGCACTCAGGAGACTGAGGCAGGAGGATTGCTATGAGTTTGAGACCAGCCTGGGCTACATAGTGAGCTCCAGATCAGTCTCAACTAAAAATAAAAAAACAAAAAACAAACAAACAAAATGATGCTATGTGACATTAAATTCATGGGCAGATGTTTATTTGCTTTGAGGGTGTCTCTCCTATCTCTTTTTTTGTTGTTGTTTTGAGACAGGGTCTCACTATGTAGTTGAGACTGCCCTGGAGCTATGTAGCCCAGGCTGGTCTTGAAATCACAGTGATCCTCCTGCCTCCTGAGTGCTGGGATTACAGGCATGCGCTATCACACCCATCTCTCTCTCCTATCTCTTGAAGTCAGTGAAAAGAGAAAAAAGGCCTCATCTCTTCTTAATTACACTGCCAGGAAGCCCCAGATAGCTGAAATGAGGATACATCAAGACATGGGAGACAGAAATATTCCTGAATAGAAAATAAATAAACAACCTAAGTAAGAGCTGAGCATCGGAAGGAAGATCAGCCTAATATCACTGGAAATGAGATAGTGAAGTAAATGAGGCCTACACAAGATTTGTAGTGAGTGTCAAACTGATATGGGTTTCATCCCAGATAATTTGTCAATAATTCATAACAGATGAAATTTAGGTAGATTGGTGCTATGGTCTGAATAAGCAGCCCCAAAGGCCCATGTATCAGTCTGCAGGACTGTGTGGAGGCATAACGACCTTTAAGTAGTGGGGCTAGTAGGAGGAGCGTAGTCACAGGAATTGTGCTTTAAAGGGAATATTGGGACTCCAGCCTTTTATTTTGTCTTTGAAGTGAACAGGCCTCCCTTGCCAAACATTCCCACCAGGATGTACTATGCCATCTCAGAGTCAGACCAACAGGTCAAGTAACCATGGACTGAAACCTAAAACCATAAGCCAACATTCTCTTTCCTGTTTTTAAAGTGATTTATCTCAGGTATTTGTTACAGCAATGGGAAGCTGACTAACACCATTAGGATTCCACAGAGTTCCACTACTGAACTGGCTATATTTCATCCATTCATACTGCTCATCATGATGGAACAATATGCACCTCAAATGGTCATCTAAGGTTTGCAAAAAAAAATTCTGATTATAAAAAATGTAAAGTTATCCCTCTGTATCTGTGAGTGTTACATCTGTTAGTTCAACCAATAGTGGCCCAAGCATATTCAGAAAAAAATCTGTGACTCTACTGAATAACTTTTTCTTGTCATTATTCATCAAAGAATATAATACTATTACATATTATAATAATATTACATATTATTTCTATTGTACTTGCTATGAATAATCTAGAGATGACTTGAATTATTTGGAGGATATGTGTAGATTATATGCAAATACTATGGCATTTTATATAAAGGACTTGAACATTCACAAATTTTAATTTCTGAGGGGGTCCTGGAACCAATAATGCATAGACTCCCAGGGATGACTGTATAAAGTATTCAAAATAAATCTTTCTCTCACATAAAAATTGGGATTCCATTTATATTTGTTTATATTTTAATACTTAAGAAGTAATACATGCAAGAGTAGATGACCTTTGGATTTTTAAAAAAAAGAGTACATGGTAAAAGGCCAAGCTTCACTTTTACCTAATCTCTATGACCTCAATGAACCAAGTCTCACACCCAGAGTCAACTACTACTAGGAATTTCTGATGTCTCATTCATTATAGACATACTCTATGAATGTGCAAGCTTGTAGGGCAGGGCATAACTGTAACATAATGGATACATTGTTTCATACCTCACATTTGTCTTAACAGTGTATCTTTGAAATATTTTCTGTTTTTACTCAGAGTTCTTCTTTCTTTTTCTTTCTTTGTTTCTTCTTTCTTTTTAACTAGGGATTGAATTCAGGGTGTTTGCCCTGAGCTACATTCCCAAAACTCTTTTATTTTTTATTTTGAGACAGGTTCTTCCTAAGTCCCCAGTTTGCCCAGGCTGGGTTTCAACTTGTGATCCTCCTGCCTCATCCTCCCAGAATACTGAGACTACAGGAGTGACACACTACACCCAGCTAATTCATTCTTTTTAACAGAAGCAATAGTTTACCATGTGTGGAAGTACAATTGCTTATTTCATCAGTTAGAAAATTATGACTATTTATATTGTTTCTGAATTTTTGGTTAACATTTTAAGGCTTTTTTTTTTTTTTTAAAGTATGTACCTTTAGGATGCCTTTTCATAAGCAGGATAAAAAAATGTATCAGTTAGGACATAGTACTCTAGACCTAGCTAAAATAGCTAATTAGCTAAAATAAAGGGTTACATCCTTTGCTAAAGGGGGTTGTGGAAAAGTGAGCATACTGATTGGTTCTGAGACTGTATGTCTATGTGAATTTTTCTAAGCACAGTTACAATTGTCCTCAAACCCAACAGAATTTTCTTAGAGTCTTTGTTTAAAATACATATATTCATATCACATTCCTGGGGATTCTGATTTAGAAAGACTGAATTAGAACTTAGAGTGTCTATCTGAAAATGTTACATGGAAATATTACCTATATTAAAACTATTAAGTGGGATTCTGATTTAGAGCTGTGATCCCATCAGTTACAGAGATAGATTAACCAAATTCTACCCTCATTAAATATAAATGGTTTATTATAAAATCTATGGTGTAAGATGTTTTAACTAAGCTCTCTTTCAGCTCTCTATGCCTGGTAGCAGGGTTGAAAAAGCTCCTTTATACATCTCATCCTCAGGTTTGGCTCTATACTTGTTGAAAGCTACCAACTCCAGACTTCATTCTTAGAGGAAGTGGCCTGTGTAGAATTTGATTCTTGAAGTCAGTCCAATTAAAGGATGACACAGTTCACTGTCTCTATTTTAATCATTTAAACTATAGGAGAAAGCATGAATTTAATTTTTATTTTTTGGTACCAGGGATAGAACTTGGGTCCTTGCACTTGCGAGGCAGGCAGCGGAACCACTAAGTGAAATCCTTGGCCCACAAAGGTTTTTATTGTATTAATGCCTATTTACATAAGTCTCTTGAGCCTTATTTATCACTCAAAAATATAAAGATTTGATGTCTGTGTACAAATTAGTTTGGTTTCTTTTGCACTCAGCTTTATTCCATATGCACTTTTTCATTTTTGTTTTGTTTTGGTTTGGTTTTCGGTACTGGGGATCAAACTCGGGACCTTGTACTTTTGAGGCAGGAGGAGGAACCACTGAGCTAAATCCTTGACCTTTGTTTTGTTTTTTGAGATAGAGTGTCACTATGTAGTTCTGGCTGGCCTTGAACTCATTATGTAGCCCAGGTTGGCCTAGGATTGCAGTGATCCTCCTGCCTCAGCCTCTCAAGTGCTGGGATCATAACTGTGTGCCACCACACACAGCTCCATCTGCACACCCCCTGACACCCCATACCAAGGATCGAATTCAGGACCTTGTGCTTGTGAGGCAGGAGTGGCACCACTAAGCTAAATCCCTGGCCTTCTATATGTACTTCTGAGTACACAAATATAGATTGACAACTTTTCATTTTCATAGTTATGTGCTTACATTATTTTACCCCATATTTTTAAAAATCACTCCTCAAATTTAGGCATTTGGGTTGTATCCAGTTTTTCCTTATTATACATGGTATAGCTATAAATATTGTATTCAAACAACTCTCTCATTGTGAATTATTCTAAACACTAAAGGATTATAGATGGAAGGAACAAACAGTTCTAGACAGTACAGATTGCAGAGGCTGCTTTACTCACAGACTACTGACTTGCTGAGCTCTGAGAAATGGGCCAGTGTGCTTGTTTGCTCACACTCTCTCAAGCAAGGGAGGCTATTCTTTTTATTTTGGTTAATCTGATAAGTATCAAGGTATATTTCCTACCTGATAAATTTATTGAACATATTTATTAAAAGCAGTATTCATGGATCTGGCACCAGAATTCTTGCTGTGACACATGACCATCAGTAAAATGACTTGATTTTTTTACGTCTCAGTAGACTGCATTTTACACGGCAAAGGTAATGGTTCATCCTTCAAAAGCACGTTGTGAAGATTAAATGAGTTTCATACTCGGAATGATTCCTGGAATTGTTAAATACTATAACGGCAGACCATTATGAATGCCTGCCAGTGCCAAGAGTAGTGCTCGACTCCAGAAAGAAAATGCAAACAGAAAAGTCGTGGATATGGTTTCCACACTCATAAAGTTTGCCGCTACTTGGGAACACAGACAGTTAATGATACCACAAGGCATGTGTGTGACAGGGGAACACACTGGGCAGAATATCTGGCCTGAGCAATTGATTTTGGCATTAGAGAAGCTACGTAAATACGTGTTGGGTTTGGGGCTATACGTCTTCTTATATGAACTAGTTAGTCATAGCCACTATCTACTTACCCAGAAAGTTAGTATTTATTAAATGTGCGCAGACTTGTGTTTGTAGAAGCAATACTCCTTCTGTTACAGCCACACTGGTCTCTGCTATTCGCTGGCCCATCCAGGCATGCTCGTTCCTCGGAGCCACGGGCTTGCTCTTTTCTCCGCCCGGAAAGCTCTTCCCTGAGTGTCCACCTGACCTTGCCCCTTTCAGGTTTCTGCACTCAGAGGGCACCTCCATGGAAGGTCTCATCATCGCTCTATTTAAAATTGCGACTCCTGTCCAGGTTTCTCCTTTCTCCTCCCCTAGCTTATTTTTCTCCATTGTACGTTCCACTTCTGTATTATAAAACTTGTTGTTTTTCTGTATTGTCAGCCCTCACTGTTTTGACTTTTTTCTTGCTATCACCAACAGTGATATAATAAACATTATTATTCTCTGTGCAACTTTCATTTTCTTCTAGGATTTATTTAGCGTATTAAGCGTTTGTCCATTATTTACAGAGTCTGCCCCCAAAATGTATACATCAGGAAAAGAAAAACGTATAAATATTTTAGTACTAAATTTATTGAAACATCATGAGATAATAAATTACCTTTGGCTCCTACAATTACAAGAGGTTCTCAGAGTGGTGGCCCTTAGCTGCCAGACGTTTCTTAGTCCTGTGAACCGCTGAAGTGTGGGTACATTTTTTTGCAGACTCTGTATATTGCACATATTTTTCTGTTGCCTACATTTTTATTTTCTGCATATGATAAAAACTTCAAACTGAAAATAAAGAGGACTTCTGGGAAAGCAGTATGGGAATAAGTAACAACTCAGCTTCTCCAAGATTCAGAATCCAAACACTGGAAAATAACAACTTGGAGAAGAAAGGAAAAAAAAAAAAGGAAGTGGATTTCTAGGAACCAGGAAGGATCTGACAGGAAAATCAAAACCCAGAGAGACACTGAAGAGAATGAACACATGTGGAACAGGGAAAGGACAATCTGACCCATCTCCCTGGCTCCTGGTTTGTGGCTCATGAGAAAGCCAGACTGAATCCAAAGACACCAAGTGAAAGTAGGGGGCATTCCAGAGGAATTAGGGGAGAAACACCGTGGTGTGATAGACTAATGGATGCTGAACTGCAACAGCTGGTGAGTGACTCCAGTCTAAGGGCTCATCATAACCCCTGGAGAGTCTTGGTCAAATGCCATTCCAGTGAGGGGTTGTTTGTTTGTTTGTTTCTCTTTTTCTTGAGACAGGGTCTCACTATGTAGTTGAGACTGACCTGGACTCACTATGTAGCCCAGGCTGGTCTCAAACTCACAGCAATCCTCCTGCCTCAGCCTCCCGAATGCTGGGATGACAGGCTGTGCCACCACGCCCGGCAGGGGGTGCTTGTTTGAACATGAGACTCAGCAGGTGGGAGTGGCTTCAATCCAGAATTCCCTGTGGTAGTTCCCTCTGTGACAGGGTGAGACAGCCGCAAGAGTTAGGGGTGTGGGTGGGCCATGGTCAGTGGGCCTTGGGCAGCCTGGCAAGAGAAGCCCTGAGGGTTCTAAGATAAAGAGCGTAGGCCCACTCCCATGGCCATGCCAAGCTTGGCCTGAGTTGCTCTGAATTTGAAATTGGCTCCTCCACCCTATTCCTATTGCCTGCTGGTACATGAATCCATCCTGGCTTCTATATTATCTACTAGTGTGAGCAGGAATAAGTCTTGACTTGGACACTGCCCCCAAATTGTAGATTCCAGAAGAAAACCACAGATTTTAAATCAAAGAGAAATTCCTTTTTTTTTCCTGTTTGTGATTTTTTTCTTGATTTTGTGAATATATGCATTGTTTTCAGTTTTTTGTTTTGCACTTTTTTTTTTCTTTTTCTCTTCTTTTTTTCACCAGTCCATTGGAGCATGGGGAATTTCTCTTTGACCTTCCTCTGCTTCTTAGCTCTTTTTCTTCTTTATTTTTCATCTTCTTCCTTTTGATTTTTCTCCCTTTAATTTTTTCTCTTTTATTTTTACCTTCTTTTTTCCCTATTTTTCTTTTATCTTCTATGTCTCATCAGTTTTCTGTTTGTTTGTTTGAGACAGGTCTCACTGTGAAGTTCAGGCTGGCCTTGGATTCACTATGTATCCCAGACTGTCCTTAAATTTGTGGCAATCCTCCTGTCTCAGCCTCCTGAGTGCTGGGATTACAGGCGTGTGCCACCAGGCTTCTCATCAGTTTTTTATCTTATCTTTACCTAATTCTATAAACATTCTTCTACTCTCTAATAACACCTTTGGTACCACTGTTATCAGGTTTTGGGGTGCTGAAATCTCCTTCTAGAGGTGATTTCTAGGTTCTTTCTGTCCTGAGCAAAGAATTGTTTAAGATGAGCACAAATGGTAACAATATTTTACGTTTATTAAAGGTAGAAAAAGTAACAGGCTCTGCAGAGCAAGTTTGGGCCAAGTAAAAGTAGGAAAATAAGAATGCTCTACAGGATGAGAGTGGGCTACCACGAGGGAACACAGTGGTGGAGAATTCAATGTTGACTGTCTTTTTCATATTACCCACTGCTTCACATTCAGGGTTTTGCGGACTGTTCTGCAGATATGTCCTGGGATTTTGTAATTAATGGCCAGACCTACTTCCCCAGCCTACTTTTCCATGCCCTCCTAGTATTGTTTGTTTGTTTTTGAGTTTTAAAAATAATTTTTGGTTGTTTTCTTTTTAAGACAGGGTCTTGCTGAACTTACTATGCAGCCCAGGCTGGCCTGGGACTTGTGGCCATCCTCCTGCCTCAGCCTCCTGAGTATTGGGATTGCAGTCATGAGCCACCACACCTGGCAAGCCATGCCCTAGTCTTCTGCTTCATCACTTCCTCTCCTCCTTCTCATATCATGAGTTTAGTGTTTCAAAGTTTTCCTCTTGCATTCGCCCATGCCCAAACCCTACACCAGTAGTGGTGAACCTATGGCACGCATGCCACAGTGGGCATACAGAGCCCGATCTGCTGACATGCAAGCCAAGTTACTCCAGCAGCTGAGCAATGGATAACAGTTGTTTTTTTCTAAACTAATACCTCAGTATTCCAGTTTAATTGCTGTATTGGAATTTTGCAGTAAATACATGGGTTTTGGGTTGCACTCTGGGCAACTTAGTTTCTTAAAAGTTTTACCATCATGGCCCTATACCTCCAATAGTACAACCATGGTTTGTTAATCTTTTGGTAGTCAACTCTGTATAATTACTGTTGAATTTGTTCTACCATCACTGGAGATATAACTGTCACACTTTGTATATATGAGCTGTAAGTCAAAACAGTGATACCTCAGTTGTCAAACTCAATTCACTCCAAACTCATGTTCAGACCCTGAAGAGTTTGAGAACTGAACATATTTTTTCCCATAAGAAATAACGGAAAACCAAATAATTGGTTCTGAAGCCCCCAAATTATAAATTTCATTTTAACTTATAAATTCATTTTTCTAGGACTTCAGCAAATTTTGCAATGACTTCTTTCTTTAACTGTACATGGTTCCCACAGTTTTCCTCCGAGCTACACTGCTGGTGTCATTAATTTTGTTTGGAGTTATGGTTATGATATTTTATGCAAACAAAGCCCCAAAAACAACAACAAAAGCACAATGACAAATGTTTTAATGTCCTAACGCAAGCACTATATGCATCTGGGTGAAGGCACTCCTTTCTGTCCATGGCGAGATGGGGCATGTGTTGCATTCCTGCCCATACAAGTTTGTTCAAGTTGTATTTTCAGTTCAACTCTCCAGCAAAGTTACAAACTCCAAGCAGATTTTTTTTCAGCCTTTGTTATTGGAGTAGTGGAAAGTTCAAATTTGGAGGCATTTGACAACCAAGGTATCCCTGTTGTTTATACCATAATTGCAGATTTCTTCTCTAGGATTAAGGGTGGTACATACATGGTGCTTATGGTATGTTACTATCTGATTCTTCTCTGACAGTACTACTGTAGCTGATTGGCTTGCTATTAACAGGGTCACATAAGTGTCACGCTTTCTCTATAAGACAATGCATAGATTGCCTTTGTAACATTAACATTGCTAGAGAACATTTCTGGAGAACTTGGTTGTTGGGCTAATTACACCGCATCCTCATTTCCCAAATTAACCAAGTTGGTCATTTCTTGGGACTGTGACAAAGGATTACAGTTAGCCATGCCTAAAGTATATCACTGAAGAGTAACTAAAGAGATCTCTATACTAACAACAAAGTCTTTAGACTATAAGCACCCACAAACTTCAGTACAAAAGTAATAAATAAGCAAAATGGTAGAAACATGAGAAGACAAAGCAACAAAATGCTCCCAAAACTCCAAATCTCTCAAAGCCAAGCAGGGGATATCAAGGGGCAGAACAGCATAAACCACACATCCAAATTAGTCAAAAGGATAACAGAGGGGATTAGAAAAACACATCAAAGAAGTAATCAGCAGGATCAGACAAGATATAATTAAATAGGCCAGGCATGGTGGCACACGCCTGTAATCCCAGCACTCGGGAGGTTGAGGCAGGAGGATCGCTGTGAGTTTGAGACCTGCTTGGGCTACATAGTGAGTTCCAGGTCAGTCTAAACTACATAGTGAGACCCTGACTGAAAAAAAAAAAAAAAAAAAGAATATATAAAGAACTTAAAAAAAAAATCATGCCCCCAAATGTAAAGACCCAATTAAAAAATGGGAACTGAAATGAGCAAACACTTCTCAAAGAAGTAAAAGCAGCAGATAATCATATGAAAAAAATGTTCAACATCACTGGCTGTTCAAGAGATACAGATGAAAACAACACTAAGATTCTACCTCACCCCAAAGAGTATGGCTGCTATTAAGAAATTAACCAATAACAAATTATGGTGGGGTTTTGGGGGAAGAGGATCCCTTCTGCATTGTTGGTGAGAGTGCAGACTGGTGCAAACACTGAGGAAATCAATGTGGCGACACCTCAAAAAACTAGGATAAGAAGCCCCATTTGAGGGCCAGGGATTTATCTCAATGGCACTGCGCCTGCCTCACATATACAAGGTCCTGAGTTCAATCCCCAGTAGTGGGGTGGGGTGGGGGAGTCTCATTTTACCCAGCTATTCCTCTGCTGGGTATCTTCCCAAAAGAATTAAAAGAATCATACCACAGCAATATATGCACACCCATGTTTATAGAAGCACAGTTTGTAATAGCTAAAACTTGGAAACAGGCCAATTGCCAATCAACCGGAGACAGAATAAAGATTTTTTTTTTTAATAAAACAGAGTACTACTCAGCCATAAAGAATGGGAAACTAGAGACGTTCATAGCTAAATGGATGCTCATTGAGGTTATACTCTTAAGTGAAATGAATAGGGCACGCATGTGTAAATACTGAATAGTTTCTCTCGTGTGAAAATATAAAAGTGTAAATAAGGTTCAAAATGTATAATTGATAATGTGAAATAGGAAGAAAAGGTCTAAAGGAGTAGGGGAAGTGAGAGGGGTAGGGGAAAGGAAAGAAGAGAAAAGAAAAATATGAGAAAAGGAAAAAATGGAAACAAAGCCTTTGTAAATAGGGGAGGTTGGAGGGGTGAGGGAGGCCAGGGGAATGGGGGGTATAAGAACCAAGATCTGACATGTAAAGGTACAAGATCCCAATGATGAATGTAACTTTATACCTAAAATGTGCCAATAAGCTTAATAGAAAAAAAAAGTAAAAGAAAAGACCCAAATCCATGAAATTACAAATGGAAAAGTCAGGGTGGGGGATTTAGTTCAGTGGCACCATGCCTGCCTCACAAGCGCGAGGTCCTGAGTTCAATCCCCAGTACCAAAACAAACAAACAAACAAATGGAAAAGACAAAATCACAACAGATTCTGCTGAAATCCAGAACATCATTGGCAACTACTTTGAGAGACTGTACTGTAATAAAATGGAAAATTCAGAAGAAATGGATAAATTTCTAAATAGCTATAAACTACCAAGATGGAACCAAGAAGATATTGAAATCCTAAATAAGCCAATATTAGTCAATGACAGTGAAGTAATAATAATAATAATGATAATAATTAATAATAAACTATCAACTAAGAAAACCCCAGGTCCTAAAGAATTCACTGTTGAATTCTACCAAAACTTTAGAAAAGATCAAACAGCAATACCCTCACACTCTTTAATGAAATGGAAAGAGCAGTACCCCGCCAAAGTTATTCCTGGGAGCAAGCATCACCCTGCTTCCAAAGCAAGAAAAGAACCCAACCAAAAAAGAGAACTACAGACCAATCTCATTAATGAACATAGATGCAAAAATCCTCAGTAAGATACTACAAAAGGAAGGCACCAAATCATCAAAAAGATCATGCACCATGGGATGCAGAGATGGTTTGACATATGCAAAAATATACCACATAAACAGAATCAAGGACAAAAATCACAAGATTGTCTCAATAGACATAGAAAAAGCATTTAGCAAGATCCAACAACCATTCACAGTAAAAAGCCTGAAGAAAATACACATAGAAGGACTTTATCTGAATCTGATAAAAATCAACTATGACAAATCAATGACCAACATCATACTAAATGGAGACAAACTGAAAACTTTCTCTCTAAAATCAGGAATAAAATAAGATGCCCATTATCACCACTCCTGTTCTATGAAATTTTTAACACATCAGCCAGAGAAATTAGACAAGAGAAAGAAAATAAGGGAATGAGAATAGGAAAGGAAAAAAGTTAAATTATCATTATTTGACAATGATATGATCCTTTACATAGAATGACTCCAAAAACATCCACCAAAAGATCCTTAGAATTAATAACCAAATTCAGTACCATAGCAAGATACAAAGTCAACACTCAAAAGTCAATACTGTTCCTGTACAAGAATAACAAACTCACCAAGAGAGAATTTACAGAAATAATACCTTTCATTATAGCACGAAGAAAAATGAAATACTTAGGACTCAATCTAACAAAAGAATGAAAGACCTCTATGATGAAAACTTAGTACTCTAAAAAAGGAGTTTGAAGAAGATATCAGAAAATGGAAAGATATCTCCTGTTCCTGAGTAGGCAGAACCAATATAGTGAAAATGTCCATACTTCCCAAACTTTTGTACAGATTTAATACAATCCTAAACAAAATGCCAATACCATTCCTCTCAGAACTAGAGAGAACAATTCTAAAATTCATATGGATCCAGAAAAGACCTAGAATAGCAAAAGCAATTCTGGGCAACAAGGGCAAGGGAGAGGATAGTAATCTTGAACTTCAAGATATACTACAAAGATACAGTGATAAAAGCAGCATATTATTGGCAAAAGGAACCCCTTTGGATGAATGCAACAAAATAGAAGATGTGGAAACAACTCCAGGCACCCTCAGCCAGCTTATCTTTGACAAAGGGGCTAAATGCTTTTGCTGGAAGAAAGCCTTTTTTTGTGGAGAGTCATTCTACATAAATTTGTGGGGAAAAATCTTTTCATAAGTATGACTATAGCTGTTTAAGGCCCAATATCACATCACCTGAGAGCCAGCTACAGCATGCGGTAACATAACTATTTTGTCTCCGGGTACAAATTGAGGCCTCAGTGGTCCTGAGATAATGTGACACTTAAGGATAAGTAACAACAGCTAAAGACATCCCAGTTCTTTGAGAATGGAGTAGTAAAAAAAAAAAAAAAAAAAAAAAAGAAAAAAAAAAAAAAAAAAAAAAAGAAAGAAAAATTGCACCTGGGGGAAGGACAAGTTTTTATTAGCCTGCTATGTTGGCCCACCTACTATTGTAAGAAAGCTCTCCTTACTGCCTTCATCAACATGAGATCCACTTGACCTAAGATCCTCATCGGCATAAGAGTCTCATCAACATAGGCTCACCATCATCTCCTAAATCACCTGACACTCCCTCCGATTATTGTGTGTACCAAACAAATCATGGCTAATTCAGAGTGTGTTTGTCTTTGCCCATTCTGATGGCCCCCACATACTTTGAAATTATGCAAGTCTCTATTGTCTTTTTTTAAATAGCCCTTGCAGTCCTCTAGGCAGACAGAAGATTGATGATCACCCTCTGATGACCACTTTTAATAAATGGTGCTAGGAAAACTGGATATCCTTATACCAAAGATTGAATGTAAACCTGTGTTTCTCACCATGCATTAAACTAAAATAAAAAGGATCAAAGATCTAAATATTAAAACAAAATACTGAGGGTCAGCAATGTAGCTCAGCAGCACCACACCCGCCTGGCAAGTGCAAAGCCCTGAGTTTGATCTCCAGTACTGGAAAAAAAAATCAAATACATAATTATAACCAGTATCTATAAAACAAAACACTTAATCTGCTCGAAGATACAATTGGTAATACCCTTGAAGACATAGGCACAGGCAAAGACTCCTGTCTGGCAAGCCAATAGCTTATGAGAACAGCCCAATTAAGTAAGGTGTAGCTCTTATCCATCTTTGAGTTGAGGCTCAGTCACCATACTAGTAAATAATGAACAGATAGTCCCAAATTAAGCCACCGATACAGATGACTTCCCCTGCCTTTAAATCCATTTGCCAGGTATGGTGGCACACACTTGTAATTCCAGCTACTCAAGAGGCTGAGTCAGTGAAAAGGAGTACCACAGATTGGGGGCAAGCCTGGGAAACTTAGAAAGACTCTGTCTCAAAGTAAAACAGAAATGGGTTTGAGATATAGCTCAGTGGTCAAGCACACCTGGATTCAATACCCAGTACCACAAACAAAAACAGACAAAGAATGCTAAAACTATGTTTCATTCCTTGCCCCCAAGATTAATATTAGCACCATATTCACTCTATATTCTTACATAAACAGAGATATAATTCTAATATTTCTGGTTTGTTTCCATTTATCAACTGAAAGGAAATCAGTCTGATAGCCAGGAACAGTTTCCAGGAAGAAACAAAGAGTATAACTTTCAAAGTTCTGTTCATTCAATCCTTGCCGAGTCTAAGTTTAAAGGTGTAGGGGGAAAAGGGATACTAGGCTTCTGGGAGAGTTAAGGTTAAGGTTCTGAGAAGTGGCCTAGAATTTAGGGCTGAATTTGGACAAGCAGGAGGAGGCAGCATATGATAAACATGGTATGTTGGGGCATGCAGGGCACAGGGATGACCCACCTGAGACTCACAACAAATATTAAGGCTATGCCTAGGCTGCACCAACTGGGAGGTCTGGGATACCTACCTGTCCAAGATCAGCTCATAAACAGGATGTTTCTACACATATAGGTCAGGGACGTTCATGGTCACAGCTGAGAGTGTTGGAGCAGATAGAAATTCATAGGCAATGATCAAGAAGAAGCTTTCCTTGACTCTTGCACCAAATCCACCTGACAGTATGATTTCTCTTCTTGGTGTTTGGCTCAGAATCTGTGAGATCAAGCATGGTAAACAATTCAAATTGTTAAGATGAGGGTTTGATGAACAAATCAGGTCAGAGAAGTATACTTTTTTGATTATGTAATTGAAAAATACACTAGAATAGTGCACTTATTCTATTCTATTCTTTTTTTTTTTTGAGATAGGGTCTCACTATGTAGTTGAGACTGACCTGGAACTCACTATGTAGCCCAGGCTGGTCTCAAACTCACAGCGATCCTCCTGCCTCAGTGCCCCCGAGTGCTGGGATTATAGGCATGCACTACCATGCCCAGCACACTTATTCTATTCTTGAAAAGGATTTTCTGAAAGGCGAGTTTAGTCACTCACTGATTCATTTGGCAGTATACCATTACGATGGATGCTTGTTCTGGGGTTATGAGTGCACATTCTTTTCCATTTTCCCCATCTCTTTGAATGTCACAGGCAGGTGGGCATAGTCAAGATACTTGTACAATTGAAGGATGCAGATTTTCTAGGTGATCTCATTTGGCTTTAGTGTCAGTGGGCCCTTGATGACCAATGAATATGGCTCAAGAAGCCATTTCTATACAAGAAGTAAATTCCTTAAGTGTGTATTACCCTGTTGGGTAGGCAACTCTTCTTTCTGCAGTAAAATGCTGATGGAGATAATGACAGGCTCCTGAAAATAAAGTACACTGTAGGAGGCAAAATACTACCTTACCCCGGATGTCAGGAGAGGTGGTTTTGTTCTTCAAGATTGAAGAAAGATCTGCTTTAGCCTCACCCAGCCTGCATTATGAGGAGATGGCAAACCCTCTGTCATCCTGGAGGAGAGGGCAGGTAGTTCATACTGACACAGTTCCTTGGCTCTGGTTTCTGGTGTCTCTCGCTTGCACCTCACTTTTGGCAGCTCTTTCTTCCCTGTGCTCCTCTGCCCTAAGTGTGGAGTGTCTCCCCCCGCCAATCTTTCGGAAATGCGTCCCTTTCTGAGAACCCTAAATCTCCTATGAGACGTTTGAGTATGCAGTGTGGTCCACAAAAGACTCGCGGTGAAATGCAGGTTTATCTGGACATTAGATAATAATTACTCTGCATTCCTTTTTCCTCTCCTTTTGCATCCCAACCAAAACTCGAGGACTCTCAAATTGGATGTAGGGGGATGTAGGTGCTTATCTTTATACATCTGCATGCATTAAAACCCCTTCTAAAGCAAAGGGACCCTTAACTTCATGTCTCTGAAATTATTAGCACCCAATAACGGCTGGAAAATTTGACACAATAATCTTTCTATTTCTCTTCTACCAATTGGAACTACTCATGTCAAGTTATTAAAAGAGAGAATAGAAGAACAACAAATAACAAAACAAACAAACAAAAAAGATTAAGTGGATTTAAAATACACTTAAAAATCCTTAGTCTAATATGAATGTGTTAGTATGGATAAGCCCTGTTTAAATTATCAATGATTATATGTATTAAGACCATATTTTATTGCTGTTTTTAACTTTATATTTCTTATTAGTACATACTTGTCATATGTACTGATCACATTCAGCGTAAAGAATTTGTACCTGTACATAATACATTCTTTTTTCCCATTCCCCTTCTCTCCTCCCTTCAATTTTCTTCCCCTCCCCATTTACAAATGTTTTGTTTCCATTTTTTTCTTCCATTATCTTTTTCCTCTTCCTTCTCTTCCCCTCTCCCTCCCTCATTCCTTTTCCCATTTAAACATGTTCTTCATACTTTCCAATATCTATCTGCCATTTTGCTCCTCATTTACACTTTCGGTTTCTCACACAAGAAAAACCATATATTTAAACTTGCGTGTCTGATTTATTTCACACAAGACTATGGTCTTATAAAGATCAGAGCAGAAATCAATGCAATGGAGACTAAGAGAACAATATGAAAAAATCAACAAATCAAAGAGTTGGGTTTTTGAAAGAATAGGTAAAATCAATAAACCCTTACTTAGCCAACCTTATCAAAAAAGGAAAGAAAGTGCTCAAATTCATGCAATTAGGAATGAAAATGGTAAAGTCACAACAGATTCAGCAGAAATCCAGAGGATCATTAATACCTACCTCAAGAAACCTACTTTGAGAACCTGTACTCTAATAAAATGGAAAACATTGAAGCAATGGAGAGATTTCTAGATACATATGAATTACCAAAGTTGAACCAAGAATATGTAAAAATTCTAAACACCCAATTACAATCAGTGAAATTGAAAACATACATAAGAATTTACTAATAAAGAAAAGCCCAGGTCCTGATGGCTTCACTGCTGAATTCTACAAGACATTTTGATAAGAACTATTGCCACTACTCTTTAAACTCTTCAATAAAATTGAAAGAGAAGCAATACTTCTAAATTCATTCCTGGAAGCAAGTATTACTTTGATTCCAAAACCAGGGAAAGAACCAACCAAAAAAAGGGAACCACAGGCCAGTCTCCCTAATGAACATAGATACAAAAATCCTCAATAAGATACTGGCAAACAGAATACAGAGGGTCGTCAAGAAGATCACACACCCTGACCAAGTCAGATTTATGCCAGGGATGCAAGGATGGTTCAACATATGTAAATCAATAAATATAATACACTATGTTAACAGAGTCAAGGACAAAAACCATATGATCTGCTCAATATATGCAGAAAAAAGCATTTGACAAAATTCAACACCCATTTGTGATAAAATTCCTGCAGAAAATTGCAAAAGATGGTCTTGATCTCAACCTGACAAAGGCTATCTATGAAAAATCAACAGCTAACATCATAGTAGATGGTAAAAAACTAAAAACCTTCACGCTAAAATCAGGAACCAGACAAGGATGTCCACTATCACCATTCCTATCCAATATAGTTCTGGAAACATTAGCCATAGCAATTAGATAAGAGAAAAAAAAATAAAAGCAATATGGATAGGAAAGAATGAAGTGTAACTGATTATTTATTTGCTGATGATATGATACTCTACATAGAAGACCCAAAGAACTGTGCCAAAAGACCTCTAGACTTAATTGACAGATTCAGCAAAGTAGCTGGATACAAAGTCAACCCTCAAAAATTAATAGCCTTCTTGTACACAAATAACAGACTCACTGAGAGTCAAATTAGGGAAACAATTCCTTTCACAACAGCATCCAAAGAAATGAAATTATCTAGGAATCAACCTAACAAAGGAAGCAAAAGACCTGTACACTGAAAACTATAGCACTCTTAAAAAAAGAGATTGAAGAGGATATTAAAAATGGGAAAACATCCCTTGTTCCTGGGTAGGAAGAATGAATACAGTGAAAATGGCCATTCTTCCAGAACTACTATATAGATTCAATGCAATCACTATTGAAATCCCAACAGTTTATTTCATAGAACCAGAGAAAACAATCCAAAAATTCATTTGGAATCAGAAGAGACCTAGAATAGCAAAAGCAATTCTAGGCAACAGACACATGGCAGGGGGTATCACACTCCCCAATTTGAAACTATACTACAAAGCCACTGTAATAAAAAACATCATGGTACTTGCAAAGAAACAGAACCAAGGATCAGTAGAATAGATTACAAGATGCAGAAACATCTGACATACTCAGCTACCTCATTTTTGACAAAGGAGCCAAACACCCTCTCTGGGGGAAAAATAGCTTCTTCAATAAACAGTGTTGGAAAACTGGATTTCAACTTGTCAAAGATTAAAACTAGACATATATCTTTCACCATGCACTAAACTAAAATCCAAGTGGATTAAAGATATAAATATTAAAACAAACACTAAATTGCTGGAATATAAGTTAGGTAGAACTCTCAGAGACATTGGCATAGGAAAAGACTTTATGAACAAATCCTCAGTAGCATGGGAACTAGCAAAAAAGAACCAACAACTTGGATCTCATCTTTTTGAAAACCTTCTGCACTGCAAGAGAAACCACCAACAGAGCTAAGAGACAACTCACAATGTGGGAAAAACTTTTACCAGCTGTTACTCAGACAAAGGTCTACTATCTAGAATATATAAAGAACTCAAAAAAATCAGACCCCCCAAATATAAAGACCCGATTCAAAAATGGGCATCTGAAATGAACAGACATTTCGCAGGCAAAGAAATAAAAGCATCAAATAAACATATGAAAAAATGTTCAACATCACTGGTCATTTGAGAGATACAGTTGAAAACAATACTGAAATTCCACCTCACCCCAGTAAGACTGGCTGTTACCAAGAAATCAGCCAATAACAAATGACAGGTTGTTCTTCATTGTTGGTGGGAGTGCAGACTGGTGTAACCACTGCAGAAATCAATACGGAGATACCTCAAACAACTAGGATTAGAAATCCCCTTTGACCCAGCTATTCCTCTGCTGGGTATCTTCCCAAAATAATTAAAAGAATCATACCACAGCGATATGCACACCCATGTTTATAGAATCACAGTTTGTAATAACTAAAATTTGGGAACAGCCCAACTGCCCATCAGCTGGAGACAGAATAAAGAAGAATAAAAAAATAAATAAATAAATCGGAGTACTACTCAGCCATAAAAAACAGGAAACTAGAGAGATTTATATGTAAGTGGGTGCACATTGAGGCCATGCTCTTAAGTGAAATTAATAAGTTACACATGTGTAAATACTAAATAGTTTCCCTGGTGTGAAAAAGTAAAAGTGTAAATAAGGATTAAAATGTATAATTGAGGCCAGGCGTGGTGGTGCTCGCCTGTAATCCCAGCACTCGGGAGGCTGAGGCAGGAGGATTGCTGTGATTTCGAGACCAGCCTGGGCTACATAGTGAGTTCCAGGTCAGTCTCAACTACATAGTGAGACCCTGTCTTGATCCCCCCCATGTATAATTGATAATGTGAAATAGGAAGAAAAGTCTAAAAGAGAAGAGGAAGTGGGAGGGGTAGGGGAACGGTAAAAAGGGAAAGGAAAAAATTTTGAAAAGGAAAAACATGGAAACAATGTCTTTGTAAAAAGGAAAGGGTGGAGGGGCTGAGGGGAGGGATGAGGA
Organism: Fukomys damarensis; assembly: GCF_012274545.1. Classification (NCBI taxonomy): domain Eukaryota; kingdom Metazoa; phylum Chordata; class Mammalia; order Rodentia; family Bathyergidae; genus Fukomys; species Fukomys damarensis. Next base: position 63,873,143 of record NW_022900936.1, read on the forward strand.
ATGGGGAAAAATAAGAACCTGATAAGTCGTGTGTAGGTACAAGATTCCAATGATGAATGTAACTGTGTCGTACATTAAATTTGTAACAATAAATATAATATTTGTATATGTACCAATAAATTTAATAAAGCTAAAAAATAGATTGTGATCTGGAGGTGCATCCATTTCCCTACACATTTATGTTCCTTTATGGCAGAGTAGTATTCCATTGCATAGAAATATCACATTTTCTTTATCCATTGGTCTGGTGACGGGCATGTGGGGCATCTCTAAACTTCAGCTATAACAAACTGTGTGGCTATAAACGTGAGTGTGCACATATCACTGTGGTATGATGCTTTTAACCTTTTTTGGAAGATACCCAGAAGGGGAACAGCTGGGACAAATGAAACCTCTAGTTTCAGTTTTCTGAGGAAACTCCATATTGATTTCTACAGCGGTTGTACCAGTTTACACTCCCACTGGCAATGGAAAGGGTTCCTTTTCCCCCACAGCCTTGCCAGTATTTGTTACTGGCGGATTTTTTTTTTTTTTTTTTTTTTTTTTTTTTATGAGACAAGGTCTCACTATTGTTGAGACTGACCTGGAACTCACTATGTAGCCTAGGCTCATCTCGAACTCACAGAGATCCTCCTGCCTCAGCCTCCCAAGTCCTGGGATTACAGGCATGCGCCACCATGCCTGGCACTGGCTGATTTCTTGATGATAGCTGCTGTTTCTGAAGTGAGATGGAATCTCAGGATTTTAAAATTTGCATATCTCAAATGACCAGTGATGCTGAGCAATTTTTCATATATTTATTTGCTGCTTATACTTTTTCTTCTGAGAAATGTCTATTCATTTCAGATGTCCATTTTTGAATTAGGTCTCTAAATTTAAGGGGGTCTGCTTTTTTTTGAGTTCTTCATATTTTCTAGATGTTAGTCCTCCATCTGAGGAGTAACTGGTAAAATTTTTTCCCATTCTGTGGGTTGTCTCTTCACTCTGTTAGTTTTATTTGCTGTACAAAAGAGTTTTAATTTGATGTGATCACAAATGTTGATTCTTCATAATATTTCCTGTGTGATTGGGTTTTGTTCATAAAGTCTTTGCCTAAACCTATGTCTTCCAGAGTTTTACCTATTCTGTCATCCAGCAGATTTAGTGTTTCTGTTTTAGTATTTAGATTTTTGTTCCAGCTCAAACTTTATTTTAGTACATAGTGAAAGATATGGTTCTAGTTTTAATCTTTGGCATGTGAAAAGCCAGTTTTCCAAGCACCATTTATTAGAAGCTTTCTTTATTCTAGTGAAGGTGTTTGGCCCCTGTGTCAAAGATAAGATAGCTGAGTGTGCTTGGAGTTGTTTCTTCATTTTCTATTCTGTTCTATTCATCCTGAAGTTTGTTTTTTGCTAGTACTATACTGTTTTTATTATGGTACCTTATAGCATAACTTCAAAATGGGGATTATGATGCCTCTTGTTTTGCCCTTTTTGCCCAGAATTGCTTTTGCTATTCTAGGTCTCTTCTGGTTCCATATAAATTTTAGTATTGTTTTCTGAAGTTCTGTGAGGTATTCTATTTATATTTTGATTGGGTTTACATTAAATCTGTATCACAGTTTTGGGATTATGGCCATTTTCACTATGTTGGTTCTGTCCACACAAGAACAGGATATATGTTTCCATTTTCTGATAACCTCTTCAATTTCATTTTTTACAGTAGTTTTCTTTTCTTTTCTTTTTTTCCTAATTTTTTCTTCCTATTTTTGAGAAAGGGTCTCACTACGCAGTTCAGGCAGGCCTTAAACTCACTATGTAGCACTGGATGGCCTCAAACTCACAGCGATCCTCCTGCCTCAGCCTCCTAAATTCTGGGTTTATGGGCATGCACTGCCATGCCCATATAATTTTCAATGTGGGTCTAACACTTCCTTTGTTAGAATGATTTCTAATTATTTCATTTTTCTTAGTGTTATTGTGAAAAGTATTGTTTTTCTATGTTCTCTTTCAGTAAGTTTGTTATTCATGTACAGGAATGTCGTGGCGTTTTGAGTGTTAACTGTATCTTGCTATGCTACTGAATTGGGTTATTAATTCTAGGAGTCTTTTGGTGGAGTTTTGTGGTCTTCTATGTAGAGTATCATGTCATCAGCAAATAATGATAATTTGTCTTGTTCTTTTCCTATTCATATTTCTTTTATTTTTTTTCTCTTTCTTATTACTCTTGCTGATGTTTCCAGGACTATAATGAACAGGAGTGGTGATAGTGGACATCCTTATCTTGTTCCTGATTTTAGAATGAAAGCTTTCAGTTTTTGAACATTTAGTATGATTTTGGCTGTTGGTTTGTCATAGGTGGCTTTCATCAGATCAAGATAAAGACCATCTATTCCAATTTTCTGTAGGTTTTTCTCATGAATGGGTGTTGCACTTTGTCAAATGCTTTGCCTACCTCTATTGAGATGATCATGTAGTTTTGGCCCTTGGTTCTATTAATATGGTGTATTACATTTATTGATTTTCATATGTTGAACAATCCCTGCAGCCCTTGGATGAATCCTACTTGGTCATAGTGTAAAATCTTTTTGATGATATGTTGCATTCTCTTTGCTAGTATCTTATTGAAGATTTTTGTGTCTATATTTATTAAGGAGAGTGAGTTCTCCTTTCTGGTTGGATCCTTCTCTCATTTTGTTATCAGCTTAATCCCTGTTTCTAGGAATGGCTTCGGGAGTATTGTTTTCCTTCATTAAATTCCTTTCATTAAAGAGTTTGAGGAGTAGGGGTGTTAGATCTTCTCTAAAGTTGTTTTAGAATTCAACAGTGAATCCCATAAAAGACTTGGGCTTTTCTCTGTTTGTAGTTTTTAAAAATTATTTCAATTTCACTAACTGATACAGTGTTATTTAGAATATTTTATCTTCTTTTTTTTAATAGCAAGGATTGAACTCAGAACTTTGGCTTGCCAGGCAGGTGGTGGCACCACTGAGTGAAATCCTCAACCCTGGAATATTCTGTCTTCTTGATTCAACTTTGGTAATTCATATGTATCTAGGAATCTGTCAATTCCTGAGTTTTCCATCTTAGGGAGTACAAATAATCAAAGTAGGGCTGAGGATGTAGCGCAACAATGCAGCGCCTGTCTGGCAAGCACAAGGCCCTGAGTTCAATTCTAGGTAGAAAACCAAAAACAAAGTAGGTATTGATGATCTTTGGGGTTTCTCTGGGATCCATTGTGTTTTCTCCCCCTTTGATTCCTAATTACATGGATTTAAGTCTTTTCTTTTCTTTTCTTTTTGATAAGTTTGGTCAAGGACTTATCGATTTTATGTAATCTTTTGAAGAACCAACTCTTCAATTAGTTGAAAGTGATGTGCTTTTTTTTTTTTTTTTTTTTCCAGTACCAGGGATCGAGCTCAGGCCCTTGCACAGGAGGAGAAACCACTGAGTCAAATCCCTGGCTAACTCTTCAATTAGTTGATTCTTTGTATTGTTTTCTTAGTCTCAGTTGCATCAATTTCTGCTCTGATTTTTATAATTTCCTTCCTAGTATGCACTTTGGGTTTAACTTGCTATCCTTTTTTTAGAACTTTAATGCTGTACATTAGGTTATTTACTTGATCTTGCTCTGTTTTTCTGATTTTGGAATTCGGCACTATAAATTTCCCTCCTAGGACTCCTTCCATTGTGTCCCATAAGTTCCAGTGTAGCATACTGGAATTATCGTTTAATTGTAGAAACCAACTGTCTCATTTCTTCTTTAAGTTCATCTGTGACTCATTGGTTGTTCAGGAGGGTGTTATTTACGTTCTGTGCTTATACAGTTCTGTTTTCTTTTGCCATTGACTTCCAATTTCACTGTACTAGGATCTGATAATATGCATGAGATAATTTTAATTCCTTTGCATTTACTTTATCATGTTCTCAGAGCTAGCATGTGGTTTATTTCAGAGACAGTCCCATGTGCTACTGTGAAAAATATGCATTCTGTTTATCTGGGGTGGAATACTCTGTAGATATCTACTAAGTCCATTTGTTCAAAGGTTTGGTTCAGTGCTGATATTTCTTTGTTGATTTTTTGGGTCTCTTTAATCTGTCTATTTATGACAGTGGAATACAGAGGTTCCCCTTTACAACTAAATTAGTGCTTATGTCATTTTTTGTATTCACTAGTGTTTGTTCTATATAGTTTGGGGTGCTGCTAGTATTTGGTGCATACATATTTCTGATTGCTATCTCTTCCTCTTGGGTTGTCCCCTTCACAAGTATGTATTAGCCATCTTTGTCTCTTCTGATCAGTACGTCTTGTCACTTTGTATGCAAATAGAATAGCTGCCCCTGCTTTTTTTCTGGGCTCCTGCCGCATGGAGTATTGTTTTCCATCCTTTGACTTTCAGTCTATGAATTTCCTTTTGAGCTACATGTATTTTGTGTATGCAGAATATTGTTGGGTCTTGTTTCCTGACCCATTCTGCCAACCTGTTTCTTTTCGTTGGTGAATTGCAGCCATTCACATTGATAATTATAATTGCTGTGTATTGACTTATGCTTGTCATATTATCCCTGTTGTTCTTTCCGTTTCTTTCTTGCCAGTTGATTCATTTTGTTGGGATTCTTGGAATTGTTGTCTTTCTCTAGAGTAATAACCCTTAGAGCTTTTTGGAATGCTGGTTTTGTGGCGATGAATTTCTTCAGGTGCTCTTTATCATGCGTGTGTCTTACTTCGCCATCAATTTTGAAAGATAACTCAGGCAACAAAGCCTGATTTAAATGAATCTCATGAGAGGACTGCTCCTGCTGCACTAATTCTTGGTCTGCACACCTCACAGAGCACCCAGTCTTGCTTTATGGATCCCATTGCTGCTGAGAGGAAAATTCAACATTAATTGTACCGAATATGGTTATTAAATTTAAAAGTCTTTTGGTGGAGTTTTTGGGTCTTCTATGTAGAGTACCAAGTCACTGTCAAATAAAGACAATTTAATTTCTTCCTTTCCTACCCTTATTTCTTTTATTTCATTATTTTGTCTAATTACTCTGGCTAATGTTTCCAGAAATGTATTGAACAGGAATAGTGATGGTGGACATCCTTGTCTTGTTTCTGATTTTAGAGTGAAAGCTTTCAGTTTTTGAACATTGTGTGTGATTTTGGATGTTGGTGTGTCATAGATGGCTTTTATCAAATTGAGATAAAGGCCACTTATTCCAATTTTCTGTAGGTTTTTTATTATTATGAATGGGTTTTGAACTGCATCTATTGGGATGATCATGTGTTTTTGTCCTTGGTTGTGTTAATATGGAATATTACATTTACAGATTTGCATATGTTGAACCATCCCTGCATCCCTGAGATGAATCTTACTTGGTCAGGGTGTATGATATTTGAGATGATTTGCTGCTTTCTGTTTGCCAGCATCATGTTAAGGATTTTGGCAACTACATTCATTACAGAGATAGGATTGTAGTCCTCTTTTTTGATTGGATCCTTCTCTGTCTTTAGTGTCAGAATAACATTTGCTTTCAGAAGTGAGTTTGGGGATATTGCTTCCCTCTCAATTCCATTACAGAATTTGAGGAATAGTGGCATTAGATCTTGTCTAAAACTCTTGTAATCTATCAGTGAAGCCCATCCTTGGCTTTTCTTTATTGGTATGCTTTTAATTACACCTTCAATCTCATTGATTAATATTTGGTTATTTAGAACTTTATATAAAAATTCATGATTCAGCTTTGGTAATTCACGTGTACCTAGAAATCTGTCCATTCCTTCTGTGCGTTTCCATCTTATAAGAATACAGATTCTCAAAAGAGGTCTTGAAGATCTTCTGGATTTCTGCAGGATCTATTGTGATTTCACATTTTTCATTTATTTATTTATTTTTTAGTGATTTAAAACAATATTTATTTTTTTATGCTCCGCTTAGGACAGGTGAAATCCGAAGTCAGTTTCAGAAGGTCAAAATCAAGCTATCACAAAAAGCATGCTCTTTCCAGAGGCTCTCAGGGAGAACCTGTTCCTGCCTCTCCCAAAATAATTTTTTTAAAAAACTTAAGTTTATGCCAGACGTGGTGGCACATGCCTGTAATCCCAGCACTTGGGAGGCTGAGGCAGGAAGATCGCTGAGAGTTTGAGACCAGCCTGGGCCATATAGTGAGTTCCAGGTCAGTCTCAACTACACAGTGAGACCCTGTCTCAAAAAACCCAAAACCAAAAACCAAAACAAAACAAAACAAAAAAACAAACTTAAGTTTATTGGTACTCTTTAGGTATATAGTAAAGTTGCATTCATTATTGAGATCTTGTACCTTTACATGATGTATCTTGGTTCTAATTTTTTCCCCATTCCTCTGCCCTCCCTCACCCCTCCACCCTTCCCTATTTACAAAGGCTTTGTTTCCAATTATTTCTTTTCTCATATTTTTCTTTTCTCTTCTTTCCTTTCCCCTACCCCTCCTACTTCCCCTACTCCTTTAGGCCTTTTCTTCCTATTTCACATTATCAACTATACATTTTAATCCTTATTTACACTTTTAGTTTTTCACACCAGAGAAACTATTCGGTATTTACACACGTGTCCTATTAATTTCACTTAAGAATATGACCTCAGTGTGCATCCATTTAGCTATGAATGTCCCTAGTTTCTCATTCTTTATGGCTGAGTAGTACTCCGATATCTATCTATCTATCTATTATATAGATATATATATATATAATAGATAGATAGATAGATATCTTCTTTTTGTTGTTGTTGTTTTCGTTTGTTTGTTTGTTTTTTGAGACAGGGTCTCACTATGTAGTTGAGACTGACCTGGAACTCACTATGTAGTCCAGGCTGGTCTCAAACTCATAGTGATCCTCCTGCCTCAGCCTGCTGAGTGCTGGGATTACAGGCGTGCACCACCACACCCAGCTATATACATCTTCTTTATCCTGTCTCTAATTGATTGGCAATTGGACTGTTTCCAAATTTTAACTATTACAAACTGTGCCACTATACATGTGGCTGTGCATATGTTGCTGTGGTATGATTCTTTTAATTCTTTTGGAACCCAGCAGAGGGATAGCTGGGTCAAATGGGACCTCTAGTCCTAGTTTTTTGAGGTGTTTCAATATTGATATCCACAGTGGTTGCACAGTCTGCACTCCCACCAACCATGGAGAAGGGTTCCTTTCTCCCCACAACCCTGCCAGCATTTGCTATTGGTTAATTTCTTGGTAGCAGTCATTCTTAATTGGGGTAAGGTGGAATCTCAGTGTTGTTTTCAACTGTATCTCTCGAATGGCCAGTGATATTAAACACTTTTTCATATCATTATTTGCTGCTTTTACTTCTTTGACTGAGAAATGTCTGTTCATTTCAGATGCCCACTTTTGAATTGGGTCTTTGAATTTGGGGGGTATGATTTTGAGCTCTTTATATATTCTAGATAGTAGACCTTTGTCTGAGAAACATCTGGTAAAAAATTTTCCCAACATTGTGGGTTATCTCTTAGCTCTTTTGGTGGTTTCTCTTGCAGTGCAGAAGGTTTTCAAAAAGATGAGATCCAAGTTGTTGATTCTTTTTTGCTAGTTCCCATGCCACTGAGGATTTGTTCATAAAGTCTTTTCCTATGCCAATATCTTTGAGAATTCTACCTAACTTATCTTCCAGCAAGTTTAGTGTTTCTGTTTTAATACTTACATCTTTAATCCACTTGGATTTTAGTTTAGTGCATGGTGAAAGATATGGGTCCAGTTTTAATCTTTGGCAGATTGAAATCAAGTTTTTGCAACACAATTTATTGAAAAGGTTATCTTTCCTACACTGAGGATAGTTGGCTCCTTTGAAAAAGATGAGGTAGAGGAGTATGTCTGGAATTCTTTGTGTATCTTCCAATCCATTCCACTGATCCTTGGGTCTGTTTCTTTGCCAGTACCATACAGTTGTTTGTTTGTTTTAACCACAGTGCCTTTGTAAGAATAGTTTCAAATTGCAGATTGCCCTATCTCTGTTGCCTGGAATGGCTTTTGCTATTCTAGGTCTCTTCTGATTCCAAATGAATTTTTGGGTTGTTTTCTCTAGTTCTGTGAAATATACTATTGGAATTTCAATCAGGATTGCATTGAATCTATATAGCAGTTTTGGAAGTATGAACATTTTCACTGTTCTTCCTACGAACAAGGGATGCCTTTTTATTTTCTGATATCCTCTTTGATCTCCTTTTTCAGAGTGCTGTAGTTTTCAGTGTAGAGGCCTTTTGTTTCCTTTGTTAGGTTGATTCCTAGATATTTCTTTTTTTTTGGATTCTATTATGAAATGAATTTCCCCCCTAATTTCTCTCTCAGTGAGTCTGTTATTGGGTACAGAAAGGCTATTGCTTTTTTGAGTGTTGAACGTGTATCCAGCTACTTTACTGAATCTATCAATTAAGTCTAGAAGTCTTTTGGCACAGTTCTTTGGGTCTTCTATGTAGAGTATCATGTCATCAGCAAATAATCACAGTTTCACTTCTTTCTGTTTTATCCATATTGCTTTTATTTCTTTCTCTTGTCTAATTTCTATGGCTAATGTTTTCAGAACTATATTGGATAGGAGTGGTGATAGTGGATATCCTTGTCTTGTTCCTGATTTTAGCATCAAGGTTTTCAGTTTTTGACCATCTGCTATGATGTTAGCTGTTGGTTTTTCATAGATAGCCTTTGTCAAGTTGAGATCAAGATCATCTTGTGCAATTTTCTGCAGGAATTTTATCACAAATGGGTGTTGAATTTTGTCAAATGCTTTTTTCTGCATATATTGAGAAGATCATATGGTTTTTGTCCTTGACTCTGTTAACATAGTGTATTATATTTATTGATTTACATATGTTGAACCATCCTTGCATCCCTGGCATAAATCTGACTTGGTTAGGGTGTGTGATCTTCTTGACAACCCTCTGTATTCTGTTTGCCAGTATCTTATTGAGGATTTTTGTATCTATGTTCATTAGGGAGACTGGCCTGTGGTTCCCTCTTTTTGGTTGGTTCTTTCCCTGGTTTTGGAATCAAAGTAACACTTGCTTCTCTTTCAATTTTATTGAAGAGTTTAAAGAGTAGTGGCAATAGTTCTTATCAAAATGTCTTGTAGAATTCAGCAGTGAAGCCTTCAGGACCTGGGCTTTTCTTTGTTAGTAAATTCTTACGTATGTTTTCAATTTCACTGATTGTAATTGGGTGTTTAGAATTTTTACATATTCTTGGTTCAACTTTGGTAATTCATATGTATCTAGAAATCTCTCCATTGCTTCAGTGTTTTCCATTTTATTACAGTACAGTTTCTCGAGATAGGTATTAATGATCCTCTGGATTTCTGCTGAATCTGTTGTGACTTTACCAGTTTCATTCCTAATTTCATGGATTTGAGCCTTTTCTTTCCCCTTTATTTTGTTAAGGGTGGCTAAGGGATTATTGATTTTATTTATTCTTCCAAAAAAACCAACTCTTCCTTTTTTTGAGTTTTTGTATTGTTCTCTTAGTCTCCATTGTATTGATTTCTGTTCTGATCTTTATAATTTCCTCCCTTGTATGAGCTTTGGGTTTATCTTGCTCTTCTTTTTCTAGGATCTTAATATTCAATATTTATTTGAACTCACTCTGTTTTCCTAGAGTGGGCATTCACTGCTATGAATTTTCCTCTTAGAACTGCTTTTGTGGTGTCCCATATATTCCTGTATATTGTATTGGCATTATCATTTATTTGTAAAAGCTGTCTAATTTCTTCTTTAATTTCCTCTGTGACCCATTGTTTGCTCAGGAGAGCGTTGTTCAATTTCCATGTGTTTCTGAAGTTCTTGCGGTTTCTAATGCTATTAATCTCCAGTGTAATTGCACTATGGTCTGACCATATACATGGGATAACTTCAACTCCTTTGCATTTACTTAAACCTGTTCTGTGAGCTAGTATGTTGTCTATTTTGGAAAATGACCCATGTGCAGCCACAAAGAATGTTTATTCTGATTTTGTGGATTGGAACACTCTGTAGATGTCTATTAAGTCTTTTTTTTTTTTGTTTTTTTTTTTTTTTTTTTTTTTTTTTTTTTTTTTTACTGGATGACCTGTCTGTTTGAGCCAGTGGGGCATTGAAGTCCCCCAGTACAACTGTATTAGTGCTTATTTGATTTTTCATTTCCCTTGTTATTTGTTTTGTATAGTTGGGTGAATTAATGTTTGGTATATGTGTGTGTGTGTGTGTGTGTGTGTGTGTGTGTGTGTGTGTATATATATATATATATATATATATATAGTGTTTTGTTTGGTGCATATATATTTATGATTGTCACCTCTTCCCCTTGGACTGTCCCCTTTACAAGGATGTAGTGGCCTCCTTTGTCTCTCTCAATTAGTTTTCATTTAAAATTTACTTTGTCTGCAAATAATATAGTTACTCCTGCTTTTTTCCGGGTTCCCGTTGCATGGAGAACTGTTTTCCATACTTTTACTTTCAGCCTATGAGTTTCTTTTTGAACTAGGTACCTTTCTTGTACGCAGCATATTGTTGGATTAATCCAGTCTCCCAGGCTATTTCTTGTGATTGGTGAATTGAGGCCATTAACATTGATGGTTATAACTGATACATATTGCCTTATCATTGTCATGTTATTGTCCTGTTGTTGGCTCTTTTTATTATTATTTTAAATCTTATTGAGTTTATTGCTACTTTTTAAGTATACAGTATAGTTACATTCATCATTGTGGCTCTTTTTAATTTTCCCCCCTCTCCCTTTAATTTCTTGCCTTGCCTAATGGATTTGCTTTGTTGGGCCCCATGTAGTTGCGGCTTTCATTGTCTTCTTCTAGGATATTGTTTAGAATTGTTTGGAGTGCTGGTTTGGTATTCATGAAGTTTTTCAGGTGTTCTTTGTCATGGAAGTATCTCATTTTCCCATCAGTCTCGGTTGGAGGTTGTTTTCTTTTAGGGCTGGAAATACCTTACACCAGGCTCTCCCTGATTTGAGGGTTAGTGTTAAAAGTCTGCTGTGATTCCGATGGGCTTTCCTTTACATGTGATTTTTAAAATTTTCTCTAACTGCTTGTAGTATTTTGTTCTTTTGTTGGGTTTCTGGGATCGTGATTATTATATGTCTAGGTGTAGATTTTTTTTTAATCCTGGCTAGTTGGAGTCCTATATGCCTCACTTATCTGTACGTCAAATTCTTTTGCTCTGTTTGGGAAGTTTTCTGTCCTTAGTTCTGTGAATGCCTTTTTTTTTTTTTTTATGTCATTTGTACTTTCTCCTGCTTTTTCACGGACTCCTATCAGTCTTATATTCTTATTTGTGCATGTAGGAGCTGTTGGATTGATTTCTCATGGTCCTTTACTATTTTTAAAATATCTCTATTTTCATGGTCACAGACCACCATTCTGTCTTCTATATCTGATATTCTATCTTCAGATTGGGTCAGTCTGTTGTGTATACTTTTTTGGTTTTTTTTTTTTTTTTTTTGTTTTTTTTTTTTTTTTTTTGTTTTTTTTTTTTTTTTTTTGTTTTTTTTTTTTTTTTTTTGTTTTTTTTTTTTTTTTTTTGTTTTTTTTTTTTTTTTTTTGTTTTTTTTTTTTTTTTTTTGTTTTTTTTTTTTTTTTTTTGTTTTTTTTTTTTTTTTTTTGTTTTTTTTTTTTTTTTTTTGTTTTTTTTTTTTTTTTTTTGTTTTTTTTTTTTTTTTTTTGTTTTTTTTTTTTTTTTTTTGTTTTTTTTTTTTTTTTTTTGTTTTTTTTTTTTTTTTTTTGTTTTTTTTTTTTTTTTTTTGTTTTTTTTTTTTTTTTTTTGTTTTTTTTTTTTTTTTTTTAAATCTGTTTCTGTTCTAGAGCCTCTAAGCATGTGTTTCATTCTGCTCACCATCTCTGTTGTTATCTTGGAAATTATGTCTGTTTTGAATTTTTCTAGAGCCTGATTGATATGTTTTATTACTTTCCATGCTATGAATTCAGGGTGTCCTGATGATTTTCAGATTTTCCCACCTTGTTTTTATTAGAATTTGCCTTTGGTGAGCTGGAATCTTTGTTTGTGCCTTGTTTAAATGATTTCTATTTCTATTTCTATTTTTGTTGCTGGTACTGTCCTTGGTTTAATTCCTGGGTTAATACTTTGATCTTCCAGATATAGTTGGTCTTTAGATTTTGAGTCTGTAATGACTCAGGGACACTCTCATTTTCATACTAGGAAGGACAACTGATTAGATCAATCACAACACCTTAGCCCAAGTAATACAATCAGCAACACAATAGCATCAAGCACAGCTCAGAAAATGAGTTTGTGGTAGTTATTAATCTAGCACCTTTAATCATGTGAATCAAATCAAAATCAAGGACCAGCCTAAAATATGTTTATAGTGAATAAACTCTTCAATATAGAAACTTTACCCTTCAGGATGGGGACTTGGGGTTGGGGAGGGAGTGATAGATAGGTAGGATAGCAGAAGGTTAGAAGTGAGGCCAGAGGACACAGGAAGATCATGCAAACTGTAGGGAACTGTTGAAGACAGGAGGGAAAGACAGAATGAAAGAACAAAGACAAGACTAGAACAACCTAATAGCAATAGTGAAGCTAGAAACTATACTTACTTTCCTTTGAAACTAATGATAATCAAGAGAAGGAAGAAGAGAGAAGGAAAGAAAAGAAAGAAGAAATTCAAATTAGGTCAGGAACAAGAACAAAAAGGGAGATGAAGAACAATGTAGGAGAGCAAAAGATTTAGTTGGATAGAGAAGGAAAAAAGAAAAAAAAAGAAGAAAGGAAGAATTTGAAAAGAGTGGGAAAAAGAAAAAATAAGAGGAAAAGAAAAATAATACTTTTCAAAATAAAAAATAAAAATGAAAAGCCTCCTTCAGGGTATGTCTCTGCTGTCACAATAGACAATGTAGGCAGCAGTGTGCTGGTGTAAGTCAGTCTGAGCAAGCCAGCAGCAGACCACTGAGATTCAGGGTGATGTCTGTCTGCAAGGCCCAGGTTGAGCTCCCTGCCCTCCTGCAGGTTTGAACTCTGCAAGATTCTACTGCAGGTCTCAGCTGCCCTTCCCCTGAGGATAGCCCAGGTTCCAGTGGGAGGCGATGATCCCTCCAACTTACCAACTATGGTGGTCTGGTGAGTCTTTACTGCAGAGATTCTCTTCACTTTTCCAGTGGGTTTCAATTTTCATCAAGGAGCCTGAGAGAGGCTCTCTATCTTCTGGAGTTCAGTACAATGGCCTTTATGACCCCATGTGTCTCTGTGGTGTGTATTCAGGTATGTGCAGTCATTTCCAGTGGGTTTCAATTTTCATCAAGGAGCCTGAGAGAGGCTCTCTATCTTCTGGAGTTCAGTACAATGGCCTTTATGACCCCATGTGTCTCTGTGGTGTGTATTCAGGTACCTGTGCAGTCAGGAGGCCAGAGAGTGGGGTGGGGGTTGAGGGGGTGTGGGGGAGCACTGTGGTGATGCTGCGGGGGCACTCATGCAGCTCCAGCACTCCTCACCAGTCTGTGCTGCTTGGAGGCCTGGGGCAGTGGGAGTGGGATAGCAGCCTAGCTCCATGTGGCTCCAGCACTGCTCACCAGTTGGTGCTGCTTGGAGGCCCAGGCACCTTTTTCATGTCTAATTGCACGGATTTGAGTCTTTTCTTTCCTTTCCGCCTTTTTGATAAAATTTGCTAAGGGTTTGCCAATTTTATTTAATCTTTCAAAGAACCAAGTCTTCAATCTGTTGATTCTTTCTTATTTTCTTAGTCTCAAATGCATTATTTTGTGCTCTAATCTTTATAAATTTCTCCCTCACAAGAGCTTTAGTCTTGACTTGCTTTTCTTTTTCTAGAAGCTTGAGATTAAACATTAGGATGTTTATTTGAGTTCACTATGTTTTTCTGATGTGGGAACTCACTGCTATATATTTCCCTTGTAAGACTGCTTTCATTGCATCCTATAAGTTCTAGTATATCATATTGGCATTATCATTTAATTATAGAAATTAATTTCTTTTTAAATTTCATCTGTGACCCACTGGTTGATCAGGTGGGTGTTACTTAATTTTATGTGTTTATGCAGTTTTTGTAGTTTCTTTTGCCATTTATTTTCAATTTCATTGCACTATGGTCTGATAATATATATTCATGGGATAATTTCAATTCCTTTGCATTTATTTAAGCATGTTCTCTGAGCTTGCATGTGCTCTATTTTGGAGAATGTCCTGTGTGCAGCTGAGAAGAATGTGTATTCTGATGTTGTGGAGTTGGAACACTGTAGACATTTACTAAGTACATTTGTTCAAAGGTTTGGTTCAGTTCTGATAGTTTTTAGTGTTTTTTTTTGTTGTTTTTTTTTGTCTATTTGATCTGTCTATCTGTGACAATGGGGTAGTGAGATCCTCCATTACAATTGTATTAGTGCTTATTTGGTTACTCATATCTGTTAATATTTGTTTTATATAGTTGGGTGCACTGGTATTTGGTACTAAGTCATTAAGTTTTTTAAACTGGTTTGAACTTGGAATCCTCCTGCTTTATTCAGCCTTTGAAAGTACGGGATACAGGTGTTTGTCACCACACCCAGCAGTAACATTCCAGTTCCTGTTTGCAGTGTTAAATTTGGAGCCATGCCACCCTTTCATACTGCTAAATCAATAGAGCAGAAGATTACAAATTTAAAAGTAATTACTTAATTGAAGAATTTTAAAGATTCTCTCTGCAATGAACACTGCTGGCTCTCATGAGTCCTGCTGGGCTTTCTGGATGGCAAACAGCTTTCTCTACAGTTAGGTGCCTGAACCTAACTTCAGGTTTGTTGATGAGTGTGGCTTCTTGTGTGAGTTTCAATGGAGCCCTTGTTATTCACTTAACTTATCCTTCAGACCCATTCTGGGGCTTGTGCTGGAGGACTAGAAACATCCAAGAGACTGAAAGTTCCTGTGCCACCTGGGGGAGAAGATGAAATCTATGAGTAGCTCCAGAAATTACCCACAAGGTGACGATGTGGACAAAAGAATTACAGTTTGGGTGTAGAGGAGTGCAGAAGGTTAGTGCCAAAGCTCAAAGCTGTCAGGAAAGGAGGCATGAGGGAGAGAGGTGATCAAAATATCTTGTTTGGGAAAATACATTAGACCACCTCCATCTCAACCTCTGCTTAGGAGGTCCCAGAAATAGTTAGGAAGGATTTAAGAGTGGTCACATTTCCCAGAATGTGACAACAGTCAGAGAAATGCCATTTTTACTTTTACTGTGACCCTATTTTATTTCAGACAGCTGTGGCCTGGGACAACCTAGGTTATATGTAGATGTGTTTATTATTTTAAGGCACTCAGGAATGCCAGAGAATTAAAAATACTTGTATTTAGGTGAAAATGTTATGGATAATTTTTGTGGTAGTGGTTTAATAACAAATGTGTAGTTATTATTGAACTATCATCACAAAACTAACAAATATTACAAATATAAAATGTTATTAAATTGTTACTATAAAAATTTATATTCTTCAATATAATTATTCACATATACACATATACATATGTGTATATGTATAAGTGGACCCTTACAAACTCAGTTTGTTCAAGAGGGCTGGTTGCAACTCAAATTGCCTATAAGTCAAAACTATTTTTCCGTGAAGCAATAATGGAAATACCCATAATACATTCCAAACCCAAAGCACCCCTTCACCTTTTCATAACAAAAAATGCTTTTATAATGTGTGTAATTTACCAGAAGCATCAATAATTTTCCTCACGTATTCACCAAAAAGTTACAAAATGTGCCTAGTTTACCAGAAACAACAATTTCATACTGTACACAACATTCAAGGTGACACCTTTGGCTTGCAGGAAGGGAGGATAAAATGGAAGGTGGTTATTGTTTGGAAGGAGAATTACGTTCCATAAGAACATGAGGAATCTGGCTCTTTGGTGTCCTTCTCTCCTTGGGAGAGTCTGTAGACTACTAGGACCTGTTTCTGGTTCACTAGGTGTCAACCTTTTCCAAACTGAAATCTGGTCTAAGGTTGTTTGTTCCTGTCTTTAACATTGTTCTTTAGTATGACCGGACATTGGCATTAAGCAAGTGAATGAAACAACTGGTTTCTTCTCTGTCTGGGTGAGTCTTCTCTACAAATGTTTGTAGCTCTGTCCATTTTCTCAGGACTTCATTTATTTCAGAAGAAGAATTTGGCTGCACTGATTGTTGATGCTCCCCCTGCTCCTCAGAAAGCTCCTCAGCTGCCATTCTCAGTTGCTCCATTGGAAGTTGCTGAAGTTCCTCTGTAAACAATTCCTCACCACTGTCTACTTGAAAGCCTATGGACTCTGCTATTGTGACAGTGTCATCAACCACAGGGTCAACTGAAGGCTCTTCACAGCCTTCAAAGTCTGTCTCCTGTATAATTTTAGGCTGCACTTTTTTTTGTTTGTTTTTTGTTTTGGGGCCACACTTTCTTCCAGGCAGATCTCAGTGTCCTCAGAGAGACATTGGCCCAGGATTTCTCAATTAACCCCACACAGAAAAGGGTGTTATAATGTTCCTCCCAGAACTCTTTAAGGGTTAAATCTGTATCTAAGATAATCTGGGAGCACTTCAGTAACAGTTACTTGGTGTATAGCTTCCTAAAGTTAGGTATAACCTGCTGGCCCACAGGCTGCAGTAGAGTTGTGTTAGGTGGGAGGAACTTGACTGAGAGCCATGGAAATTCTTCAGCCATTTTTCCCCAAATCTTGTGGGTAAGCAAGAGAATGGTCCATGATGAGGAGAGCCTTATGTGGCAAACCTTTGTCTTCTACATATTTCTTAACAGCAGGACATAAAGCCTCCCTGATCCATTCAAGAAAAAGTACTCTTGTTACTTAGGCTTTTCATTAGATCTCCACATGAAACCTAGCCTAATCTTCATGAATTTATGTTTTCTGAACCCCTCTAGGGGTCAGAGTAATAAACCAAGAGAGGCTTTATCTTGAGGTTACCACTTTCATTGGCATATAGCAATAAAGTTAGCCTATGCTTTATAGGCTTGTGGCCTGGCATTTTCTTCTCTTTCTGGGTAATGTATGTTCTTCTGGGCACTTTCTTCCAGAGAAGGCCAGATTCATCACAGCTAAAAACTTGATGAGAGCAAAATCCATCTTTCTGTGTCATCCTTTCAAAGTGGTGTATGTAATTTTCATCAGCCCTTTTATCAACACTGGCTGCTTTACCATGTCTAGTTATGCTATGAACCCCAGTTCTTGCTTTAAAATTGTGAAATCACCCCTTGTTGGCATGGAATGTTTCACCATTATCACTTAGTAATATATTGTCTTTTATGAGATATACCTGTATAACCTTAGCTTTTTCATAAATTATAGACTCAGGCTATAACCTGCCATCTGCCTTTCATTTATGCACTCTAATAGTAACCTTTCTATCTCATATAACACTGTTGATCATGACTTACTAATTTGAGTAAGACTTTTAGTAATACTAACCTCCTTATAAAAATCTTTTCTCTGTAAGATTGTTGAGATGGTGTATTTCAACATGCTATACACATTAGTGACATTGGTCACATAAACACCACTCTCATATTTCTCCACAATTTCCTTAATCTTTTCGATTGTGATTGCTTTCTTTAAGCTCCCTTCCTTCCTTAGCTTCTTTTCTAGCTCTTTTGGGGTCATTTGGATAGCAGCAATTATAGCAATTATATAAAGCCCTGATCTAAATCACAAACATAGGCATCTGGGCTCAGACGGATGCTTATGTACATTTATATACACTTTTCTGGCATCACAAGTCTTTGTTTACAAGTGCAGAAGCAGCCAGCATTTGGGCCATAACTTATTACTTTAGTTTTAAGTTAAAACTAAAATTCTGGTCATAACTCAAGTTGTTTGGATACAAGGCCAGCTGTAATTCAAGGGCCCATTCTATATGTACTTAAGTATAGATAATTAAAGGCACACATTATTCATATCAGTTTGGGAACAATTTCTGACTGGACACAAGCCAATGTTGGACTTTTTAATGTTCTGGTAGGCAAAGCCAATGTATTTGGAAACAGAAGAAAGTGTTCTATTAGGACCCAACTAGGGAGAAAGAAGATGAGTAGTCACTTCCTACCCAAGAAAAGACTAAAAAAAAGAAATAGAAAGTGAATGATACAAGCTCACTTGATAGCGGGTTGTTGAGGTAAGATGGAGCCATGGACAAAGGGGTCTTCCCTTCCAATTCCATCCCACTCTCATCTCCTTGGATCATATGTTCTTCTGTTTTGCTTTCATACCTGTATTAAGTTTATGGATGCATGTTTAATTACTTTGCCTTACTCAGTTCTTTTTTGATTTTTCGTTTACACAATGGCTTCTAAGTTTCAGAAGTACCAGGTGTGGTTTTCTTTTCAAGCATTGACTGAGGGATCCAGGACCCCACACAATGCCCTTTTAAGGCTTCAGGAGATTCCAGAGTAGGAAGGTGTGTGTGAATACCCTGGCTGCCTAACTCCCAAGCTGCCACCTGCTCTCTGGCCCTATGGATGTTTCCCAACCAGGAATGAACTTTGGTACACAGCTGACAACACACAATATCATCAATGGCCTGGGCTTCTTTCCAAGGTGGATTTTAATTCCTATTGTCACTAGGAACATGCTCTGTTCTGACTCTTAACTCCTCTGGCCTCAGGAAGTCTGGGGAATAATGTTCCACCTCATTTAAAGAAAGTAGTATATGACTGAAAGCAGTCTCAGGCCATCCTGGCTGGCCTATTGCTCTGAGAAATTCTAGGGCTTACCATGGCTTCACTTTAGGGGCCTCTTCAGAATGACTACATGAATATCATGCAAGTAAACTTAGGCTATAGGCTCCACCCCACAGCTCACAGGATTCCCTCACACCCAGCCAACATGGCTTATTTGATTCTTTGGCTTGCCTAAATACATTTACTAAGAACATTTCTTACATTTACTAAGAGAGTGCAATAGTTCTTCAGAGACTATGAGAAATTTTTCAGTTTGACTTTATCTATCTATATACTGCCCTTGGTGACCACAAGGGTTCATGGCCTGCTAAATGTGGAGGAAACTTCTTTTTTCTTTAATGACACATGAGAACGTTTATTACAGAGAGATACAGGATGCACTCAAGAGCAGAGCGCTGGTGCTCAAAGAAAGGAGGTGCCATACAGTTGGGAAGTGGGAATTATGTATGTGTTTTGAGGGCTGGGAGACTGGGAAACTCGATAATCTCTATTCTTAGTCTTGTCTAGTGGGTAGGAGAGGATGGCCCACTCATAGTGAGGTAATGGTCCATTCTCATGGGAAATTCCTAAAGGTTATCCAGTCATGAGTGAAAGAAGACCATTTGTAAGTAAAAAGGCAATAGGCAAACTCATACTTTGGTGAAAGGAAGTTGCCGAGGTTTGCTATGTTTTGGGAGAAGAGACAGAAAAAAAATAAATACATTAGGCCTGTGTTCTGAGGCTGTAGTTTTTCTTTGAAGTACAACTTTAAAAAATCTTGATTTCCTTATTTCCTTTCTACCTTCCTCCTTTTCACTTTTCCCATCATACCTCATACAACCCCTACCTCTAGACTTCAGTCCCTTATTCTTAAGAGGGTGCAGAAGGCCAACAGTCTCTATCTTCAGTAACTGCCTCAGGCTGAGGAGGAGCACTGAGCCTGCCTAGCCAGGGACCAAAAATCTCATTGTGACTGATCTAAAAGAGACACAGGACTATCAGGTTCCATTTTTTGAAGAAGCATCATCCTTTAATAGTCAAAGCAAAGTTGAGATATTCAGTCTCCATGTCTCTTTTTAGATCCCTTTGTGATCACCAAGATAAAAGTCACTGGGCTGGGCCTGAGAGTCACTGAGGCTGAAATAAGGAATTTAACCACCTTTTAAAAGTAAATTTCAGGATCACTGACTGCTGCTGGGCCCATCAGTAAAAGAGACACAAGAAAGCTTGTTACACATAGAGACAGAGGACTCACTCAAGTGTGGAATGTAGGCAGAGAAATGAGGCACCTGGAGGAAACTTCTGATATTCTTTTTTTTTTTTTGTACCAGAGATTGAACTCAGGACCTTGTGCTTGTGAGGCAGGTGGCAGCACCACTGAGCTAAATCCCAGCTCTCTGGTATTCAGATAGGAACCTTACTGTGAGGTCTGGGTTTTTACTAGTCGGTGCTTAGTGGTTGATTTCCTGTATTTTGAAGAAGTGTCAAGGCTATTTAATAATGGGCTTTCTGATGAACACTTAAAACATGTAGAATCTGGCTAATTTCAATGAGATCAGAGAAGCCCTGTTTATTGCATCCACTGTGAAATGCTTTATACTTTAATGTACAGGTGAATCATTTGGGGATTTTGTGAAAATGTAGATTCTGTCTTATTCAGCAAAGCTGGGCAGGGCTTGAGAGTCTGCACTTCTGACACATTCCCAGATGACACTAATATTATGACCCATGGGCCATACTTTGAGTAGCAAGACTCTGAGGACGAACATGCATATTATATTAAATATTTAGGAAGAATGTGATATCATATTACAGTGATACATGCATACCCATGTTTATAGCAGCACAATTCATAACAGCTAAATCTTGTAAGCAGCCTGTATACCCATCAACAGATGGACAAAGAAAATGTGATATACACACATTATATAAAATAGATTATTACTGTCATAAAGCAGGATAAACCTGAGTCATTAGTAGGAAAATGAATGCACCTTGAGATCATAATGTTAAGTCAAATAAACCAGGCACACAAGATTAAATATTGCACGGTTTCTCTTACATGAGAAATCCAAAGTATAAATGAAGAGCAAAACGAAAGACAGACAATAGGAAGTAGGGAGATAGATCTTTCTCAAATGGGAAGGAGATCAAGAGATGGAGAGGGTGGGAGAAGAAGGGAAAAGGGATTAAAAAAAGGAATTAAACCAGGTGTGGTGGCACACGCCTTTAATCCCAGCACTCAGGAGGCTGAGGCAGGAGGATCGCTGTGAGTTCGAGACCAGCCTGGGCTACACAGTGAGTTCCAGGTCAGTCTGAACTACATAGTGAGACCCTGTCTCAAACACCCCCCCCAACACCCCCCAAAAAGGAATTAAGATGTGTTGTATACACAGACCAACTCCCTACAAGTAATGTAAATATAATGTACTCCGAAGATGTACTAATAAAAAAGGAGACTGAAGGAACAAGAGTAGATGGAAAACATCCCAGAGTTCAGATTCCTTTCTACAGATGTAATTTTCTTGCAGCTGGGAAGGAAGGTACCTTTTAGAGAAATGGAAATTGTCTCCATCTCTCCATCCATTTGGCCTTTGTCACGTTCCCCCAGGGAGATGATATTTCTCTTTGAGCGGGTGGAGAAAGGGAACTGAGAAGCGTTTGACAGGAATCCAGACAATGCAGGGCTTCTCCCCCTACCGCACACCTGTCCCCTCACACAGTCACCTGGTAACAACCCTCTTTCACCATGTACCCAGTGATGACGGTGGTGCCTTTGGGCCCTGGGGTAGGGGAGAAGGGAAGATGTGAACCTGCTTGATGGCTCAACAAGGGTTAATTCTGACAGCTGGGATTTTCAGGGGAGGTAACTGAAAGCTGGTTGGATGGTCCTTAACGGCTCACTGGGTTGGGCATTGTGAGAATCAGAAGGAAAAGAATAAAAACTGTATCCCTGCTCTCTGGACAGGTACAGCCTCGCAGGGAAGAGACACGCAGTAACAACGTAAGTGTGTTAACTCTTGAACAGGCTGTGGCAAACACTGGGCATACTTGGTGAGAGGTGGGGGAACATCTTTGGAATAGGACTTAGAAAAGGCTTCCCTGAGGGGTGGCCTGTGAGCTAAGGCTTTTCTAGGCAGAGAGGAGGCCTGGTAGCATATTTTAACCAGTGTACCTGGGACAGGCTTCCTTCGGGAAAGGCTGGGAAGAGCACACAGCGCCAATGAGCAGATTACTGTCTGCGTGAAAGCAGAGTGAAGGCTTTTGCTGAAGAACGGCTAAATGTGAGGCCAGATGCAGTGCCTGAGGAGCTGTGGGGAGTCCGTCTTTATACTCCTAATGTTTTGGGCGGTGGGGATCAAACTCAGTGTCTAGTGCATAGTGAATCCACACCGTATCACTGGGCAACAGCCCAGCCCCTCTCTGAGTAATTTTATAAGTACTTCTATAAAGTTAAAGATAGATAGTAAAGAGCTGATTGCTGTAATGAAAGGGATGTCTACAAGCGTTTCTAAGACTTTTGTCCTAGAAAGAGAGCAAAGCAGATCACAGTGCTCTGGGGACAGGCCTGTTATCTAGGGACAGCTGCTGTCCTTGGTGTGTATAGTCTGTCCTCCTGCACAGTTGTCACAGCTCATACGTCAGTTAGGCCAAACTGCCCTGCCCTCTTCCAGTTCCTAGCCTCTTGCTTTGTTACTGGAAAACACTGATCCAACTCTGAAAATGTCAAATGGGTAATGGTACACAGACATTAATTCACGTTGAAGCGTAAAGAGTTATTCACACGCTGCCAGTGACTAATGTTGCCTCTGTGGCTATTTTGACAGAGGAGGGGAATCCAGAGAGGAACCTCAGGGAGCAGGAAAAGCAGGGAGTGGGGGGAGTGGTTGGCTTTAAAAGGGGAAACAAACACAGGATGAGGAGGCTGGCCTGGTAACACCTTTGATTTTATTTGTTTACCTTCTCTTGGGGAGGGGCAAATAGAAGCTCTTTGTGACATTATTTTTAGAACCATTTTCAAATAGAGTGGCTAGCAAAGGCAGTGGTGCTGTTTTGCTAGAAGGAGGATTTAGCACAGCTAATTTTGTTATAGAGCAGTTTTGTTCCCCGATGGCACCAGCATGTTAAACGTTCTGGAGAAGAGATCCTCTATCGTGGCCCCTGAATGA
This sequence comes from Fukomys damarensis, assembly GCF_012274545.1. NCBI lineage: Eukaryota > Metazoa > Chordata > Mammalia > Rodentia > Bathyergidae > Fukomys > Fukomys damarensis. The sequence goes on from NW_022900936.1 coordinate 63,895,967, forward strand.
CATCTGATGGCTCCTGACAAGTGCAGTGAAAGGCCCTTCTGCTATTGCCCAGCTGTGCATGGTTGGCCGGAGTCTGTTTCCCTGTTTTCCCACTGGACTCCCACTCCTTGGGGTCCCTCGTTAACCCCAGGGTTCCCTCATGTACTGCGAAGAAGGTATCTGCGGATAAGGAGGCTGGGAGCTGCAAGCAGAGCCTTTATGAGCACGTGAAAGTGAGCGTTAGGAGAGAGGAGGGAGGAGAAGACTGAGGGGCAGGGATCAAACAGACCAGTTCGTGTCCTGACTTCTTCGGAGCTGTGTGACCAATTCAGCAAGTGAACTCAGCTTGCTTGGCGCAATTTCTTCTCCTGCAAAATGGAAATAAAACAATTAGTATCACTGGGAAGATCTAAAGAAGATAAAGAATTAAAGTTTAAAGAAGATAAGCACATGCAGCACGGAGCGTGGCACCTGGAGTGCGCTGCCATTTTCCTTTCAGGGCCTGGGTCCAGATCTCTCTCCACGCCCCTCTCTTCCTCTGAGCGCCTCCCCTCGGGCGGTCAGAGGCGTTGTCGCTCACAGGTGTCCTCGCTGCTCTCATTCCACCGCTCTCTGGAGGAAGCACAAGCTCACGATGCAGCGGTGTCCAGGATGAATCTGACCGCTGTGCTTCCGAGTGAGGTCCCTCTCTTGTCTCCTCCCCTTGGGAACAAATGAGTTTCTTCCTCCCAGGCTTCCGGCTGTCAAGGGGCCCAGACTGAGGGAAACGCATTTCCTGGGCTCCCTTTTCCAAAGGGGCTCTTTTTACCATCTGAGAGATACAACTTCAAAGGTTCAGTTTATGTAGCTGGGCCTGAAGGAAAGAGTCCTGGAAAGATTTTCAGCTGCCTTTAACCTGCTCTGGGGTTTCTATTTGGTTAACTTACAGTCCACTTTTTTATTGTGTTATAATAGAGGTGTCATACAATTTAGCCTTTTAGCCATTTCAAATGTAAAAATTCAGTGGTAATAAATTGATGCCCATTGTTGTGCAGTGATTATTACTATGCGTGGCCAGAAAATTTTATAATTCTCTCTGAAATTCCATACCCGTTACACATGAACTCCTCACTCCCCTCTCCTTTCAGCCCCTGGTAACCACTCTTCTTTTGTCTTTGTGAATTCTAGGTATTTCATATAGGTGGAACTGCACAATATGTGTCCCTTTCTTATCACGACCTCTTTTAAAGGAAAAAATATATACATTACAAACTTACTGTACTGTACTCAACACAGAGGATCCTGAACTTACAGTGCCACTTACAGCTTTGATAGTTATAAAAGCAAACTATCAAAGCCAACCAAAAAAGTCCACTGAATTTTGTATAATGTGATGTGAGAGATAATATTTTCTAAAATAAACATCAAAGTTGTTTAATGATAGAAACAGTTTTGATTCTGATTCTATATTTAATTTGTGTTTGCATTTGGCTTCAGTTGTTTTACTGACAAGAGCTATTTGCTTATGTAGGTGATAGAAAATGTTACTAGTCACATCAAAGCGGCTTTTGATAGCAGGAAAGTCAGACTACTCACTTAACCTTAATGCTGCCAGCAGGCAATTCTTGGAGGCCAAGTTTAATGAGATGTTACTAGATAATAACATAAAATTATCTTTCTTGAAGATAAAACTAGTGCTGTGGCATTACTGAAATATGAAATGAAGAACATCTAAATAAATTCTTGTTAGAATTAGGACAAGAAAAATGCTTTCTTGTGATTATCCACCTCACTTGATGCTAATGAATCACTGAAGTAATAGAATCTGAATACAAAATTATCATCTACTTTCGGATTTTCTTGAGTTCGGCATACTTGAAAAATGATTTTGATTATTTATTGCTATGAAACAAATCATCCCTGTAGTGGCTTAAAACAATATTTGGCTCATAAGTCTAGGATATTGGCAGGGCTTTCTCAAAATATAGGGCTAGGTTCCAAGGGCAGGTGTGCAAAAAAATGTGCAAAAAGCCAGGCAGAAGCTCGGTCCTTTGCATAACCTCATCTGAAAAGCTGTGTGGCATCATCGCTACCATGTCATCTGTTGAAGCTGTCACTAAGGCCCACCCAGGGTGAAGGGAAGGGAATGCAGACTCTACTTCTTGATGGGATAGTGACAAGTTTCCAGAGAGCATGTAGGACCCAAAAAATTACTGAGCTCAGTTTTGAAAAATACAATCTGCCACATTGATGTCTATATGTGATGATTCAATTTTCCCACCACATTTTAAAATTCAAGCTATTTCAAAATTTTAAGGTATGCAGTGGATCTTGATGTCACTTGAACTTACAAAAACACAACCTTATGCACTGAAATTTCAGGAGTGATACAACGGAGTCATGCAGATGATTTAAAACAACCTAAGGACTATTCTCACATCATCAATGAAATAGAGAGACTAATTTCTAGAAATATTCAGAAAGTCCTTTCTGATCCCTGAAAATAACTTTCTCATTTGGTGAACACTGATTAAATCTTAGAATGGAGGGGCAACCAGCCCTTGTATGGCCCACCCATTTCCTAAGCAAAAGGTCACAGTCCTGCCATCATAAGCAGTGTCATTTGCTGCAAGGTTCCTCTTCCTGGAGCTCCCTTGGAAAGCTGTAGTTCAAGGATTTGGTTCTAGACACCTCTGTCTCTTTCCCTCAGAGATACTTCTAAAAGCTGCAAATTGTTTTTAATTATTTTCAGCTGCATGGGGCTTCTTTAGCAGCCTCTTGTTGATGTGACTGAGATTTGTGGATCATCTTCCAACAGTCATTTGTTGGATTTTGCTCAGTGCCCAATATGGAAGACAGAACTCGAGATACAGGCTACAGTTTACAGAAAAGAAATACAGGGACCTTTTCCTGACTAACCACACAACTCCTCATTCTTGATTATCTGATCAGATAGATCTCAAGAGTGCCACTCACTCTGACAAGCCTTTGCTGAGATCTTCCTTCAATAATTTTAGTGACGAGGAAACGTACCTTCGGGTATCTGAGTGTTGTGGAGTGGCTCTACTGAGAAACATTGCTGTAGACTCCAGGGACACTGCCCGCACACAGGGGACCTCAATGTCTAATGAAGGGCAGCCCAGACGGTGATAACAGCTTGTGCTTCTCGCACCTATGGGTGACTTCTTTGTTCCTGAATGCTGGGATTCTCATGGTTAGTCCAGCGACTGCAGGCAGGCAGGAGTCCAGCTGGTGTGGGACTTTGGGTATCTTTACTGAGCAGATAGGAGGGAAGCAGCAGCATTCCTTGGAGGTGGGGATGAGGGCTCTTTCGTTGTTTCTAAGGCATTTGGCAACTGAGACACTGCGCGGGGCCTCCTTCTGGTGGCATGCATTCCTTCTTCCTGCTGTTCATTCCCTTCCTGAGAGCCAAGCCAAGCCTCCTGTCAGTGACTCATGCAGTTGCTGGAGAGATAATTCTCGTATCAGCAGCAGCAGCCATTGATTTGAGAGGAGAGAGTAATGACTGTTCAGAAACAAGTCCGCTCTCATCTAGCAAATGCCCCTAATTAAGAAATCCAGAGTCAGATTCTGTGTCATGAAAGCATAATTTCCTTTGACTCAGAGAGTTCCAGGAATTGCTGGAGGCTATGGACCTTCTCAGTTTCCTGAGTTGAACAACTTCACCCTTTGCCCTAAGTATTCTTGGACAAAAGTGAATTCAATCAAACATTTGTGAAATAGCTCCCATGTGCCAGACCTGGCCCTAGAGACTGAAGAAATGTGAACAGTAACAGAGTTCCTGCCCACAAGGAGCTTACCGAGGGGTAAGAGGAGCTCTGAGCGGTGAACTCTGAATAGTACGTGGATCCTGAAAAAAAAAGGTGAAAACTTGGTTTGGACACTATTTGGGTTGAATTGTGTTTTTCCAAAATTTGCATGTTGACATCCCCTAGAACCTCAGAATGTGACCTTACTTGGAGAAAGATTCTTGACTGAGGTCATTAAATAAGTTCAAGTGAGATCATTAGAATGGAATGGAATCCAGTATGGCTGTTGTCTTTATAAGAGGGGGAATTTTAAAAAATTAGTATAAGTTTGTGATACATGATAATTGCACTTATTTCAGGGAATTAGTACGTATATATCAATATCTTGATCATTTTTGATCCCTTTTCCCCTTCCCTGTTCCCCTTTCTCAGATCTTTGTCCCTATCTCCAAAATGTCTGCCTCTCTGTTGCCTTTATTTTTCTCTTTAAACTATTTTTATTTTGGGTTTCTCATATAAAAGAAACCACACGATATTTAATCTGCTGAATCTGAATGAGTTCATTTAACATTATATTCATTTTCCTACAAATGACTAAAATTTATCCTGCCTCAGGGCTAAGTAATACTCCATTATATACAGTGATACCTCAGTTCATGAATCTAATTTGTTTTACAGTGTTGTGGGAGACAGTCCCGTTTGTGTTTGTCACCTGATGTGGAATTGGCGAACGGAAGCAAAATTTTGTCGAACACTTGTTTGAGAACCAAACTGTGAGCAAAATGTGAACAAAAATGTTCACGAACCCAGACAATACTGTAATATCACACTTTCTTTATCCATTCATCTGTTGATGTGCATCTCGGCTGTTTCCATAATTTAGCGTTACAACACGCACTGTGTGTGTATGCACGTACCACTGTCATATGGTGACTTTTAACCCTTTTGTGAAGATAACTTGGAGAGGTATAGCTGGGTCAAACAGAATTTCTATTTTTGGTTTTGGACACAAAAATATACATAGAGGGTGGACAACGTGAGAAAAGAGGGCCATCTGTACAGCATTACCTTCCTCCTGAAGATACAGCTCTCACCAGACCACTGGCCTCCGGAATCATGAGAAATACAATTCTGTTCTTTATAAATTACCCATTCTGTGGCTAGATTATAAAAGGACAAGGCCGAGTAAGACAGGGACCTTACTATTTGGGTCCTGTTAGCTCAGTTTCTTCTAGCAGTACAGGTAAAGCTCCCCTCAGTCTTGGCACATCGTGGGCTCTTAGTGTTTGTTTTCCTCCTTTCCAGTGAAACAGAAGTGATTTTCTGAAATGTTATACTTCAAGTACAGTCTGAGAGAAAAATGCCATTAAATTATTTTTTATCCTTTCAGGATACTCTTAGTACAAACAGAAAATGGGAGCGAAGAGACAGTTGGTCCATTTTCAAAACAATCCTAGAAATCTTGATAGAGACCTGCTGGGCATCAGAAAGTATGCAAGACAGTGTGGAAAAACAATGACAAAATGAAGGCTCTCGCTGTCCAGCCTCTGACAATCCACTTGGAGAGGAGAGCTAGACCATGTAAAAACTTAGTCATTAAGGATTTATGTAACAGCCTGAGACCAGCAATAGATTTGCTGTCAGAGGGCATATCAGGAGTGTATGACTTTTTGCCTAATACATCTGGGGACAGCCGGAGCTAGACAGAAGAAGGCCAGGCCACTTCCGGCTGGGTAGTGCCAAGGAAGGAGAGAGGGGCTGGGGTTAGCACAAGTGCTGAGTCTGAGCAGAGCTGGAGTACGCTCCCAAAACAGCACACTCATTTGTCAGGAGCAAGGAGAGTTTTGGCTAGGTGGACCATGGGGAAGGGTGGAACTCCATCGGAGGGCCTCACACCTCAAACCAGAGAGATGTCATCCTGCAGGAAGTGGGCAGTAAGGAAGGTTTTTCAGCAAAGTGAAGGTGTGAACCACAATGGGTATGAAATGCAGCCCCTCCTAGTTAGCAGATAAAAGGTCTGTCCTGTTCCTAAGTGTCACAGGGCCTCGTGGATTTCTTGTCCAGCATCTTCTTGTGCTAATGCTCGAGAAAAAGTTTTTCAATTTGAAAGATCAGCTATGGTCTTAAACAAGCAGCTAGCTTGTCTTCACTGTCACACGTATTCAACACAGAACTTCCTGAAGTGACCAAGTAGCTTCAGAGAGCTGCCTTCCAGCCTCCAGGACATTGATTCAATGACTCAGCACAGAGGATTTTGCAATAGACTCACAGAACCAGACCAGCTTGCTCTTCCTAAGGAGACCTAGGTTGCCCCTAAGTAAATCTCAGCCAGGGTCCCTGCCCTGCTGAATTAAAATTTCTTCTCTGTTCTGTAGCATACTTGAGCCTGTGTTGTGGAACCAGCACTGGAGAATCCAAAGAGTCTTAGGAATCAAGACTGATTTTAGCACAAACTCTGCTTCTGCCTCTAACCAGTCATTTGACTTTCAGCGTTACCTAACCTCTGCCAATCAAAGATTCTTCCTCTGTGAAACAGACAACCACTACTTTGTTGGGTGGTTATATGTTTCTGTATTGTTTTGTTTTTTGTTGGACTGGGGGTTGAACCACCTTGTCCCTGCTAGCTAGGTGCTCTCCTACCGAGCCACATCCCCATGTGGGTTGCAAGTATTAGAGGAGACACGTGCTAAATGGCATAGAGTAGGTAGGTATTGTACAATGTATAACACTTCTACAAAGAATTCTTTGTGTCTCTGGGCTGTATCCTAAAGGGAAAAGTCAGATTTCCTCACTTTTCAGTGACACCTCTCCTTTGGCCCCCACCTGGCATCTAAGTGCTGCAGGTGGATGTGCCCCTGAATGTAGTGCGCTTGGCTGAAAAGGGCTTAGGAGAAAATTCTGCTGCCTGAAAATGGGCCAAACCAAAGGGTCATCCTCAGTTTACCAGATCTATTCCATAGGGACAAACTGACGGCACGGATGGGAAGTGTAGGTAGATAGCAAGAACACATCAAGAGGACTTCTGTATGTAAGGATATTTCCAAACACCTTTCAAAGACATTCCATCTACTTGTTTTTATGTAACATTATAATGCCTGCTACATGTAAGAGACAGCCCAAGACAGTTTACATATTAACTCATTTAGCTTTCATGAGAACCTGATGAAGAAAGGTCTACAGCTTGTGAAACGAGTCATAAAGAGATTATACAACTTGTTGAAAACCACACAGACATGTGAGTGATTTGAAGCCCAGGCACTGCAGTGAGAACAGAAAATTATTGCCCCAAAATTAATAAAGAAGAGAGCCTATCTAAAGCGTCTTCTCTTGACGAAGGGTAGAGATATCATGCAGGATCTAAACTGGGGTGAACCAGCAACATCTCTGTTCCCCATGTGAGCAGATGAGATGCACAGGCCCTGCTTCCCAGGTAATCTTCTGTGAGCCACCTCACTGGGTCACCTTACGATGGTTAGGGTAGGCTATCCCTCTTTCCTCGATTTGTTTGACAGATGTTTATAGAGGCACAGCCATGTGCCACACAGTGCTGGATGTGGGGGGCACCAAGGTCATTATAACACAATTTGGGATGGATGAACTCAATTCAGTAGGGAAAGGAGAAATGACTTTACAGTCACACGCCCACCAAAGGTACCTCTGCTTTTCTTCACAGAAGAGAGCTTTATCATCTTTCAACTCAAAATGGAAAACAACACATTTATTTACACAGAAGCAATTGCCAAGAAATGTGTACTCACCGAGCTTGGAACCATCCTATACCACACCTCCTTCTTGCTTCTCCCTGTTCTTCAGACTTGTGTTTCTTCCATTTTCTTTGTTTCCCTATCCATTTTCTTTTCTCTCAATCACCTACTGATCTCTCCAGGGCCTCTCCTAAGTACTTGTTCTCTGAGGCCCCATGTCCTGGGAAAGAAACCCTGACCCAGATTTGCGAAGCACACATGCTGTTTTGCCTTGTGATGCTGGCATTTCCTGTCTCTCTCTGACCCAAGGAGTAAACATCCTAAGACCTTCCCTTATTCCAGTGCAATTTGGTTGGGGATGTTAAGATCAAAAATTTGAGAAAGAGAGACAGAGAGAGAGAGAGAGAGAGAGAGAGAGAGAGAGAGAGAGAGAGAAATGAGATAGGTACCAGAGGTTGGGACAGCAAGGCTGAGGACAAGAGCTCTCTGCTCTCAGCCTCCTCAACCCCAGGGTGCGTCAGACCCTCTCATAACAGAGACCCCCCCTGTTGTTCCTAGGGGAGGAGCAGCAGCCAGAGTGGGTGGAGGAACAACTTTGGGAATCTTTGGACAGAAGGGGCTCAGGAAGGTGAGAATGACCGAGATGGACAGATGTCCTTCTACTAATACTGCTTACTACCCAAGAACAAGCCAGTTGTTCCCAAGGCATGTTTAAGATCATCAACAGAACTATCTTGTCTCTTTTCTATTAACTCTATCACCTCACCCCACCTTCCCCCAAGAGACTTAAAACACTGTCATTTTCTGAATTCAGCTACTTTTAGGTGTGGCAGTGATGTTTCATTTCTTTTTCTACTCCTTGAAAGGCAGAGAAACAAGAGGACCCCATCTCTGTTTTGATGCTCTGTTCTAGCCCCAGGGTAGGGTCTCTGTCTCTTGTTTCCTTGCAAGTCTGGTCCCAAGACATGCAGACGGGTACTTGGAAGAGGGACAGACATGGACTCTGTGGAGGAGACACACTAAATAGAATGCTCTGAAGAATATGTGCATTGACTTTTCTCTTGGTTATTGCCAAAGTGATATGGCACTATAAAAACATGCCTCCTACAAGTGATGCTTTTCCCCTCCTTTATGAACTCCAGTAAGGTCAAGATGATCCTTTCAGGAAAGAAGTTTTGGGAACGGCCAGAAGACAGAGACAGACTTTACTATCAGGATGCACACTTCCAACCCTAAGATTTTCAATCATCAAAGAGCACACACAGGGGTCAGGATTGGGCCTGGCTGCATGCCCTGCTCAGGACCCACAGGGACAGAGCTGGGATGATGGTGGCAGAGGCAATGTTTACATCTCCAAGATTCCTCTGCACAATTTACAGCCCCTCCTTCAAGCGCATAACCAAGAGCATGCCAAAAGCCATGGCACATAAATCCCTTCAAGAGCTGAAAACATTAGGAAAGGAGCTGGCAAGGAGAAGAGGTTGTGGTGTATACAGTCAATGGCAGACTGGGAGACAGGCAGACATGGTACTGGGCACATAGTTTTTGAAGCAAATGATATGTCTGTCAGGAGTATTTGGGAGAGACTCCCTCTTTCCCACCAGGTCTAGCACAGCTTACAAAGTCACAGTAGATGGAGTGGATAGTAGAAGCCTTTACACAGCTGTGTCCCAAACATGATCCTAATTTAACCAGCGGATCAGTTTTATTTGGGATGCTCATGAAAGGCCAAAGAGCAAACGTGTGCTCCACCTGAGTCCTGAAGGGCGAATAACTCACCAGGTGCACAGAATGGGGGATGAAATTCTAGCCAGAAAGAGGACAGGAATGTGGAAAGGCTGAGACTGAGGGTCTAAAAGCAGATAGGGGGAGAAACCCCGAAGAGTGGTCAGGCTGAGCTTGCAGGTGCCTTACTGACAAGCAGTAAGTGCTACTGGTGGAACCTGGAAGAGGGGAGCTGGAGGAGGTGAACCCCAGCCACAGGACCCTCAGTGGTTCGGAGGCGTCTAGGGTCTCCAAGATTGCTTCTTTCCATTAGTGGAAGTGTTTCTGGCAGAGGTTGCTGTACCCAGAGACTACAGAAAAATCCGGTACAAATGGAAGTTCGGCAACAGATGTGCCTGGAACCCTGGGGAACCCTGAGATGACTCTGATATCCTGTATGTTTTTGCTTCTTTGGGTGCTCAGTCTTCCTAAGGTCCCTGCTCCCCAAACCAAGACTACAATTGCAGAAGACACTTGCCTTAGGAGTCGGATCTCTTTTATTAAGGTATGGCATACAAACAACACATGCAGAGATGACAAACCCACTTGTGGAATAAATTGTGAAATCTGTATTTGAAAGTAGACAGAAGCACCTCCTGGTTTAGCATCTGGAGGTTCACAAGGTATCATCAGACTTGAAAGTCTGATAAATCTGTGAAAAACTTAGTGCCAAACGCCCCCCTCCCAGGCCCAGACTCCTTCACCCAAACCTGAGCACACTCACAGACGCACACCCAGATGGGGTGGGAGGAGCCTGTACATGACAACCAGCTCAACGATAACCAAAGCGAGCCCAGCTTGCTCTCCCTGTGGCTTTGGACAGAGGGCGAGCCACTCATCCTTACTAACTGCCCCACTCCTGGACGGTGCAGGGAGGAAGTGGAGGCCAGGAGCCCAGATTTATTAGCCCAGGCTGTAGGGTGAACACCTCACAGCCGTCTCACATCACCCTTCCTTTACTGTCTGCCTGCTCAGCCTCACTGCCTCTGGAACAGTGAAGAGATCCAACCCGAGGAAGTCCACCAGCCCAGAGTCCCAGGAGCTGTGTGCAAACTTTCCATCTCTGGCAGTGTGATACTGGGGAAGTGACCTTAGTCTCTAAGCCTCAGATTCCTATCTATAAAAATAACACAGTTAAAAATCACAGTTATCCTAAGAATTGCTGACTTTTTTGGGGGGGTGCCAGGGATCGAACTCGGGACCTTACGCTTGCGAGGCAGGTGGCAGCACTACTAAGCTAAACCCCCGGCCCTTGAATTATTGACCTTTGGTCTTGCCAAGTGCAGAGCCAATTCAAGTGAAACGTTCACAACCTGTCTGCTTTCTTGCGCTATCACTCCCTTCTCCCATCTCCCCAGTTTTCTCCAGGTTTGGTCACGTTACCCCAATGGCACTGAAAGCACCATCAGATCCTTCCCACCCCAATCCTCACATTCTCCCAGCACAACACCGTGCCACTGGGAGACCCACGGGGATGGGCCACATGGCCAGGAGACAGTTTGAGCGAGCACAGGAGAGGTCTGAATAGGGTTGGGCACAAAGGATCCGACTGTCTCAGGGGATAGTGAGGCAGGCGGGGGCAGGGGAGCTGGCCGAAGCTGGAGCACAGGCATGACACTGTTTATAATATCAGTAGAAAAAGATCACCCATTCTAGAAGTGGTAGGACCATGAATGTAAGAGATCTGTGTTCCTGGGAGGTCTGCCCACCAGAAGGCCAGCTTCACGGGTCACAGCCCACAGTTTAGGTTCTGCAGAAATCTCCTGTTCATCCTCCATCGTTCTGTCCATCTGTCCATCCACTGGTATACATTAAGTCTTGGAGGATGCATCCTGACCTAGAAAGAAAACTCTGTATGCTCATTTAGCACCTTTAATTCAAGGAGTCAGTATTTTTTATAGTCACTCAACTGGATTCACTGACAGTAATGCTATGAGGTAGTAGCGAGACAGGCAATACCCCGCTTTTTATAACTGGGGAAGTGCTCAGAGTTACACAGTGAGCACAGCTGGAACGTGGTCAGAGCTGGTCAAGTGCAGGGCCCTGTGGGTTCCCCAGCGACCAGACCTTTGCCGTCCTCCCAAAGGCCTTGCTTCAGCTCAGCCTGGACTGACGTCCTCAGCCAGATCGAGCCTGCTGCTTTTCACACCAGGGTGGGTTTCAAGTCATCTTTGAAGTTCACAATGGGCTTGGAGCCAGCACACAGCTTGTCCCAGGAGGTGGGTCGCATAGCAGGTTCAGGGTCAGTGTCTGATGTGCTACTGTCGTGGGAGTCCGAGGAGCTCTGGAAGCAGAATTCACAGTAGGGCCTGTGGCAGCGGCAGAAGGGCTCATCTGAGCTGCTGGACTCAGTGTCGAGGTAGTTACACTGAGAAGACAGGGAGGGGTGGCCAGGGGGCCCTGGGGGCTGAAGCTGCTGCTGCTGCTCAGGCAGGTCTGGCGAGGTGGCTGGGCATGGGGCAGTGGGACTCTGTGCCCAGGGAGCAGCTGAAGGCTGGCGAAGAAAGGCTGCACTACCAGCCCTGGCCCCCTGGGGCTCAGCCTGGTCTTGCTTGCTGCCCACTGAGGAGCCCAACTTCTCTTGAGGTTCTGGGAGAAGCAAAGGCTTCCTGGGAGAGGGCCTTTGTGCCTTACAATCAGCGGTTTGGTGACCCAGCCCTGGGCTGTCCCCACTCTGTGCATTCAGCCCACTGTGTGTTCCAGAAAGAGTCTGATCTGCCCGATGCCCCACGTAGAAGGGCACAGAGCCAGGAAAGTGTGAGCGAGCCCGCTGAGTCGCCCGCCTCCTCCTCACCATGTATGGGCTGGAGCCCAGCTCCTTGGAGACTGGCATCTTCTGTGGGCTGTGGGCAGCACTGCCCTTCCAGGGCTGCTGGGGACAAGACAGAAAATTGGGAAGTGGAGCCCCAGGGCCCAGGCCCAGCTCTTGTATGACTTCCTGAAGTTTTTCCCTGACCACGGAACTGACCCTAGGGAGCCTCTCTGGGGGCTCTTCTGAGCTCTGCCTCTGTCTCTGTGGATCTGAGGCCCCTCTGCCTGGGACAAGACTCTTGCTGGGGGCCATGGGTCCCTGGTCTCCTCTTTGTGAACTCTGCTCAGCCTGTGGCTTCTGGCTATTAGTCAGGTCTAGGTGATCAGAGAAGTCTCTCAAGTCAGGTGTCTTCTTCAGGCCTGGGGAGGGGCTGGTGTTCCTTCCAGGGGCCTGGGGGCTTTGCATGCATGCAGAGGGCCCAGAGGTGCAACGGGAGTCCTGGGCAGCTGTATCAGGGTCTTTCTGTGGAGCAGAGGGGCACTCTGAGGGTCCCGGCACCAGGCCATGGGCGGAGGCTACAGCTGGGACATCCTCGCCCTGGTAGGAAGTAGGTGGGACAGCCCATTCCAGGGAATCACAGGCACACTCAGCAGACATCAGCCTCACAAGCTTTTCTTTGGCATTGTTTACCTGCTCCTGCAGGCTTTCAATCACAGCAATTTTCTGTAAAATAAAAGCAAATCTGTCCATAAAAGATGCTAAGAGTTCCACACTGCCTCTCGTGGTGGTCAAGTGTGGCACTGCAAGATGTTGGTTTAAATCCTAGTTCTTCTCCACACGTGCTGGTGACCTTGGGCCCTGAGGCAGTCGATGAAAAGGGTAGAGATACACAAAGCACTTAGCATAGATGACATGTGGTGCCTAATATGGTTGCTATGCTCTCCATCTTCCCCTTCCACCTCGCTGCGGGAGGGAGGAGGCCCCCTAGCTGCTGCTGGGGGCTGCGGCATCCTGTTGCCTCCCCTAGAGCTGACAGGACTGGATCACTCTGCAAGACACCAGCCTGGGCAGCATTTGGGAAAGTCTACTGCAGGGTGCTCATACTTCTGCAAACTACAGAAGAATCTGAAGCACGTCTCTAGGGGACAAACAAGTGGGGAAACAAATATTTTTCCTCTTGCTAAACAGTCTAGAGAATGGCAAAACAGGGAGAAGGCTGGAGATTCCTGATCCAAACAAATCAGACTGGAGCCAGGAGGGGCCAATGAGAATCTTGGGTTTGTGTCATCGCCTCCCCCAGCCGGGCCTCTGGGGGCGAAAAGCCAAAGCTACCATCTGGCAATGTCAATTGTCAGTATCTCCTGACAAAGTATGCACACCATAATTACTGTAGGAACTTTAGACACACAAACAAAAATATTGGGCCAATCGCTGTAGAATGGAGCCCACGAGGTGAATGAGGTTGGGGCAGTTCTGCAGCTGAGCTGCCCACCTGCTGCACGGGTGTCAGCGGATAAACAGGCTGTGACCAGGACAACTGGCAGGTGACAGCTGCAGAGGTGTGCCCATCCTAGCTGCAAGGCTGTGGGGGCAGGAAGTGGGAGCAGGAGTATCGGCGGTGGGTGTGCAAGGCATGGCTGGACCCGGGATATCTGCTGTGGTGTGGCAGTGGGTTGCACACCTCAGACTGTCTGTCTGTCTGTCTGTCCTTGGAAGTCCCAATGCTCAAAGGCAGAGGAGCAAGCCTGAGGTCTTCCTGGGGAACAGATGGTCTTGGGGCAGATGGCACCGGATCAAGAGTTTGGAGAAGGACTGTGTTCTAGGAAGGGCTGTCTGATAACCACATGTCACTTTTTTGTTGGGTAAGAGGCTAAGGATGAGCATTTAGACGGCCATCTACCATGCCCTAGAAACAAAAGGAAGTTCCTTTGTTTAGGATAACTAATATAAGTTGCCCAAGCTGTGGTTACTTCTCAAGTTTACATGGAAGAGTTGCTCAGAAATGATCCTGTAAGGGAGCGGTAACTGAATGGAAACAGACCCATAATCAGGCAGGGATGGCAGGCAGACCCACTGCTCCCATGGGTAAGCAGAAAAGGTGTTTCTGCTAGGTTACATCCTCCCCATTTCACTCTGGTCTAGTCTACTTCCTTACCAGCAGGAGAAAGGCCAGGGGCAATGAGGGACTGGTGACTCAGCGGAAGGGACTTTCAGCTGAGCACCTGCCTACCCTGACTTCCTGTCCTGACAGCAGAGCAGTAAGTAAGATCTGGGTATTTCCTGGTGAGTGCAGACGATCAAAGGTCCACCAGGAGCAGAGAGGATGAGTAACAGGGCAACATCTGGCTCTGCCTGGTGCCTGGGATGTGCTGTGTGCTGCTAGTGTCTGGGATGTGTCTCCCACTCCCTCTGAGAATCTCTCAGGGTGACTGTGATGGCTGCACAGGGGGCCCCACGCTCTTCCCTCCTCCACTAGCCCCTGCTCCTGAAGCCTACTATGCCTCAGAGGCCACTACTGCCTCACTGAGTCAAGAAAAAGCCATTAGCTGATGACAACTCTCCCTTGGGTGAAATCTGGATGATGCCTTTTTGCGCCTTAGCCACAAATTCCTTTGAGTATTGGAAAATAGTAAAAGCCTTCTGCTGGGAAGAATACTCTTCTCCCAGCAAATGAAACATCTAAAGCTGCCCAGGGCCAGATTTAGAAGATTAACATAAACAGTAAATTTCCCTTTTTCCTGAAAAGGAAGTGGGACTCTGTGTTCACCAGGGCTGATACTAATTAGAGGTGCGGTATGAGGCACCACCACTGTGAGACCCAAACCGACCTGGCAGCTGGTGGGAAATGAGCTTATTAATGGTTACTCTTGGCACACGGAGAAGGTAAGGTCCACAGTCCACCAGAGGGTGCAGGGCCCAAGCAGAAGTAGACCTACCTTCTCTGTTCTCTGGTGCCAGGAATAAAAGTTGCAGGCCAGCTTCCTGTGCTGCAGAATATGGAAGGTTCTGGTTGTTGCCAGCACACAGGGTAGCCAGTAACGCACTGCCTCTAACAGATTCTGGGGGACCCCTGGCCAAGAGGGAAAGAGGGGAGAGAGCAACACGATATCCTGTCCAAGTAATAGGAAAAAGGAAAGCACTAGGGAGCAGAGGGGGCTGCAGAGCAGGGAAAGGTAAACCAGGAGGCTGGAGTCAGGACTCACGCACATAGCAGGGGAGGACAGGTTTGTGCTTATCTAAGAGGCAGGGGCGGATGCCAGGGCACAGACACTGGGGATGGGCTGCTATTCTCAGGCCTGGTCTGGGAAAAGTGCTCCAGGGTAGCAGGTACTGGGGAGGTCACGTCTTCCCACCTCTGCCTCTGTACGCCTTAGAGTTCTTCCTCTCAGACTTAAGGCGTTTGTTTGCATAGAGCAGACACAGCCACTGCGTAGGAAACAGAGTAGTGTGGCAGAAATACACAAAATATGCCACATGGTACCATAAGGCTAAAGACTCAGTCCGCTTGGCTGTTCCGGTGTGAGCTGACTAACTGAAAACCATGTTGGCTGTTCCAGCCAAGTCTCTGGCCTTCTGTGTAGCTGAGGGTGGGGGAATACAGAGCATCAAGGGCAAGGCCACTCCTCTGCAGGTGGGGAGAAGTCTGGCTTTGAAATGATGCCCTGAGTGTTTACTTGATAGTAAAGAAATGGACACGAAGTACTCAGATGGGCCAAAATGGTCCGGAGCCCAAATATGGGTAGAGCCCAGAGGCCAGGGTCCATGGGTGCCTAGCAGACTCAGCCTCATTGGTGGTTGACCGCAGGTGTCCCCTGACACCTCGTCTCATGAGGACTGATCACACCCTAGGGGCAGTCCCACTACCAAAATGTTCAATTTCCCAAACAGCACCTGCTCAGCACCTGAACAAAATACGGAATGTGCTTTAGTAGTGTCAAAATACTGACTAATACTCTGGGCCCTGTGCCTTCCTCCTGAGGAATGTGGCCCTCAATGTGTCCACGTGCTGCCTCAAGCCCACGCTACGCTTTTCTGGGACAGCAGCCAACTCTGGCTTACAGAAGAAGGAAGGGCTGGGCTGCCTGGGCCTGCTGGGTGTGGTAATGTTCAGTTCCCTTCCCCACCTGCAGAACCATCTGGACTTTCTGGGTTGATGGATAATTGAGATCTCCTGTTGGTACCTGGAGAAGAGACAGTAGGGCCCCATAGAATCTTGAACTTGAGGGCATTGCTCTCTCTCTGTAAAGAACGAATGAATCACAAAGATGCTAGCCTCCACTACAACTCAGGGCCTTTCCATGCTGTTCCCTCTGCTAGGAATGCTTTTCCCTGTACCCTCTGCCTGGCCAATTTGTACTTACCCTTCAACTTTTGTCCAGCTATCTTCTCTGACTGCTATAGATTGGTTCCCTGGTCCCCTCATACCTGTTATTCTGATTTTCCACCCTCGTTTCTTTCCTTGATAAACCTCGCCACACTGATGCTTGTTTCTTGGATCAACACCCATTCCCGCCACTGGAACTGGGAGCTCGTCTGTTCACTGATTGTGTGAGGTGGATGGTAGTCAGTGTGGAGTGTGGACTTGCTTGCTCCTCTGGGAAGTGTGAGGATGTGGGAGAGCAGGGGAGGGGAATGCCGGCAATGACGGTGTTGAGGGCAACCTGCGGCTCCTTCCAGGGAGCCCGCCAGGGAAGGTGTGGTTCACCTCTGTGAGCAGCCTCTCCAAGGAGCTCTTCTCGCCACGTGCATGGCAGTTCTGCTCCTCCCCAAACTGCGGACAGAAGCTCTTGCTGGGAGTGCTGAAATATCTGGCCATGCGTCGGATTGTTTGGTTTTCCCCTTCAAATGCCTTCCATTGCTTCAGCTGTTAGAAAAAAAAGAACATATGTTATTTATTTCATTACACGCCCAGAAATACATTCCCTCTCTTTCCCATGAGCACCCAGGAATGGCACCGTCACAGGTGCACATGAGCACAGCCAGTCTCTCCTTCAAATGCACTTTGCTCTGGGGGCTCAGAGGCGGTAAGGACAGAAAGCACAGAGAATGTTAAGGTCATGTAGGTTTGAAAATTGCCAGAGAACTGATGGGGTAGATGGAACAGCCTTCTCTGCCACTGCAGAGTGATAAAAGAAGCTAGAACTGAGTATAATTCGAGAGCCAGAGTTCTGGAGCAGTCACTAGGGGAAACATTTGAAATACCATGAAAGCCTTTCTAGGCGCATGGACTGTTCTCACTGATTTTGCAAGTGCTGAACCGAGATGTGTCTCCTGCTATTGAAGACCCAGTTCCCTCTTGGTGGCTTCTAATCCAAATCCACACTTAAGACTCAGCAGACAGAAGACCGCAGATGTCTGACATGTGACCATAGTTTTTTTCTTTGACACATGAGGAAAGAGTCAGGTAGAAGGAGGGTGACTCGACTAAGCCCACCCAGAGAGCCAGCGGCAGACGCACATCTGTAACAACTGCTGGGGACACGGCCTGTGAGCACTGAAGCTCCTGGGCAGCAGCAACTGGCCTCAACACAATCGTGGAGGTACATGCTGGTTCCCCCCAACTGGGGCAGAGCTGGCGCAAACAGGTCTGCTCTGGGCCTCTGCGACGGGCTGTCCACTTGGTGCACACCTGTGATATGGGTGACAGGAACCACAGTGGTTTCAGCTTCTCTTTCCCTCAGGAATCCAGGGAGGGATGCTGGGGACTCTGGCAGGTTAGGAAAATAATGCTGAGGCATCTGTGGGTGGCATCAGAGAAAACATGGGACTTCCTTGCTCAATCATTAGCGAAACTCAGACAATGCAGCAGAGCCAAACTTTATGAATCCCATGCAGGACTCCAGATCCCAACCCAGACTCAGTCCCATACTCTCACTCGAGGCTTCTGGGGTCCTCAGCATACATCTTCATGGCATCAGGAGCCTGTGTGGCCTGTGCTAGGCCAGGCTGGGGCCCTCCACTCTCTGACACTTCCTTGTACATGTGACTGAGGACTGGGAGAGGGACTGAGTCCTGCAGGTAGGCCCAGCGTCATCGAAGAGTCCTGATAAGAGGGAGGCGGGGCTCAGAAGAGGAGATGTGATGGTGGGAGAAAGAGAGGAAGAGAGACTGAGGGAGATTTGTAGATGCCATGCTGCTAGCTCAGAAGGGGAGGAAGGGCTGGTGAACCAAGGAATGCACGTGGCCTCTAGTGCCTGGAAATCCAAGGAAACAATTCCCTCTAGGGTCTCCACAGCGAACACAGACCTACTGACATGATCTATTTTAGCCAGATAAGATTCACTTTGGATCCCTGGCCCCCAACATTGTAAAAATGGTATTGTTTAAAGCCACTAAGCTTGTGGTCATTTGTTACAGTAACAGGAAGCTTCTACAGTGGGGTGAAAATCAAGTCTTTAACAGGTCACACCCAGGCATGCTTGGTTCTGTCACCTCCTCCCTCTCCGCTGGTTTCTATTTGTGCTTCAAATCAGCAAAGACTGGTGTTCCCCACACGTGCAGCGCACTCTCCCACCTCTCCCCAGGTTGTGGCACAGTCCCGCCTGAAATGCCACCCACTGTCCTTCCTCGTCTGCTCAGTGAACTCTTACTTCTCCTTAAGACTGACCCTAGATGCCCCATTTGCTGCCCTTTCCTAGGGAGGTTGGGGCCAGGCGACCAAAGCACCTGGCACAGGCTTTTAATGCCTTTCGTGTCTGATCGCCCAGACCGCAGGTGGGGCCACGTCTTTCATTGCCTGCACCCAGCTACTGAGAGACGGGCAGAGGCAAATGTGAGTCCGTGAAGGAAGCTTTTCTTTAAAAAGCTCCGCGGTCTCATAGGGCTGTTGGGACACAGACAGACATCTAGAAAGCAGAATAGAAAGTCCCAAGGGTCCTCCTCATGGAGGGGCAGAAGAGACCCCTGGGGCACCAAGGGGGAAACCCTGTCCTACCTCAGGACCTGCCTGACTCTCAGAGGGAGAGGTGGAGTCGGGTGGGTCGAACTGAAGTCACAAAGGCAGAGGCGGGCTGATTGCTGGTGATGACCTCAGCACTTGGCATAAACACTTTGGCATTTCCTGAGTAAGGCCTGGAAGGCTCCTCTGTCCTCTGCCTCATTGTGTTCATTTCATCCAGCTCTCTGGCGCCGCCTAGAGGCCATTTGGGGTATCTGGACCTTTGCTCTCATCAAGCCCCATCAGCAGTCTGAAAGTTCAGGGGCCAAGGAACCCACCTTGTTGCGAATCACTACCCTATCTGCCCTGCAGCTCTCCTATATTCATTTCCAAATTTACTCAGCTTTGTTATTGTCCAGGAGATACAAGTCTCAGAAGAATTCTACGGAAGACCTCTGAGCCAAAGAGGGACAAACCCCATAATTATTGTATTTTAAGAAAGAACTGCACTCTGGGAGGCTGAGGCAGAAGTATGGATGGCTAAGTTAGGTGGAAATATAGGCAGTCAGACAGGGCTGGGACCTTGTGAGAGTCGGTGCAGAGGATGAAAGCACATTACAACTGTGGCTGGAGCCACTTCTGTTGAAGGCCAGGCCTGAAGGTAAAGACAGAAAGACCAGGCCCACGTGCTTTCCCAACAGATAAGTCATATACTATGATTGGTCCAATAAAGTCTAGACAGACATCACCCAGGTGGATGATCAGGACCCTCCGTCCATCCCTGCCTAAAAAGGTCCTTGCTCTTTCCGTGTACACTTGCTACATGACCCGATCCCCCATTGGATCGATATTACCTAAGCAGCTTTTCTTGCAATCTTATTGGTCAATCACAGTTTTGACCGAAGTTGTACGCACCTTGTGATTCCGTTCTATTAAACTTCCTTTGAGAAGTGGGCAACCCAGTTTCAGGTCCCCTCTTGTCTCTCGGGAGCTAATTCTCAATAAAATTTTCCTGTTCTTAACCTCCTTAGAATTCATTCTTCAACTTTGGGGAAAATGATGAACTCAGAGTGTCTGACACCCAACAGATTGGGGGTGACATTTATTCCCCCTACCTCAGCAAGAGGATCACACATTTGAGCCCACCTTGGGCAACTTAGTGAAACTTGTGTCAACATTTTTTAAAAATTTTAAAAAATGGCTAGGCATGTAGCTCAGTGTGAAGGCCCTGGATTCCATCCCCAGTACCACCTCCAGCAAGCAAACAAACAAACAAACAAAAAATGTACTTCCTAGATGTAAAATACAGGAGATTACACTTTTTCATTCTACATCATGAGAAAAAGCATGAGAGAGAAGATATAAGAAGAGAGCTAAAGTAAGAGGAAGGAAGCTCGCGAGAGCCAGGAGGAAAGGGGGAGTGCAGCAGGGAGAAGGGAAGAAGGCAGCGCTGTCCACGTGCGCACTTCCTGTGCCTGGAATCCTTCCCCTGCTACTTCCACAAACAAAGAACTGCTGCTCAGTTACAACCCCAAAGTCAGACTGTGAACTGTGAGTCCCCCTGCAGTGTGGCTGGCAGAAGAGGGTGCACTGAGATGCCATTTGGGTCCTAGAGGTAGAGGACCCAAAGCCGGGGTGCCTGGGCTTGTGCTGCAAGGGGGCAATGGTGAGGCAAGGGTGGAGAGGAAACAGGCCAGGGCCACTTTCTGGAGGAAGCTGTTCTCGATACTTTCAGATGGAGGTATTACATGGGAAGAGCTATATTTTCCTAGTATAATATTAGTTTTTCCCTCATGGTCACAAAATGGCTGCCATTCCTCCACATATCACATATGTCCAAGGCAGAAAGAAGATAAAAGGAGCATGCCAGTCATGCTTACCACTTTTTCCCCCCAGGAAAGTAAAAGCTTTCTCAGAGACCTCTCAGAAAAACTCCAGCACTCCAAACAGTGTCACAGGACACCTTTAGCTATACGGAGGTAGGCAAAGCAAATGTTTAGCTCTTTTGGGCTAAACAGCAGGAGATAAGCAAGGTAAAAAGGAGTTGCTGGCAACAAGGTTCGCCAGTCGATAATGTTGACCACAGGGCCTAAGAGGAGAATTCATTTTTTCCTCCATTTCTCCTTCCTCCCAGGGAACAGCCCTTGCTTTTCAGAGCCTGAGTTTGCTGTAGACTCAGCTGTCACCAGTTTCCTTCAATCTAATTTTTTTTCAGAACTAGGGATTGGATCCAGAGCCTCTGCACTGAGATACATCCCAAGCCCTTTTTATTTTTTCTTATTTTGAGGCAGGATTTTGCTAAGTCACTAAGTTGCCCAGGGTGGGCTCCAGCTGGGGACCCTCTTGACTCAGCCTCTGAGTGCTAGAGTCACAGGCACGCAACCACCATGCCCATCGTCAATCTAGTTCTTATGACACTAAGAGCCAGCAAAAATGCCCCTGGTTCCTGACACAGATGCAAGACCCATCCTGGGATTCTAATGCTGCTGATGTTTTGCTGTTTGTTTAGTCTGCTGAACACTTTAATAAGAATCTCTGAACAGGAAGAAGTGTAAAGGGCCCACGCCAGCTCTGTGCCAGCACCGTCCTCTTCCCACACATCAACACACAGCAACCTCCATGGCCAAGGCGGAAGTGCCAGGCTCACCCCACATGAAGGAGCAGTTCATGGTCCCGGGGAGGCTGCAGTGTGTGTGGGAACAGAGGCCTGGGGGCGGGGAGAAAAGGGAAACTGGCAGGAAATAACAAAGTACTTTGCGCGGCCTGGGGCCACGGCTCCTTGAGAAGATGAGAAGAAGAATCAGAAGTTTGAGCTCAGCCTGGTCAACTTAACAAGACCCTGTTTCAAAAAATAAAAGGAGCTAGGGGTACAGCAGGGCAGTAGAGTGCCACTGGGTTCTACCCCCAGCATTTCAAAACACAAACACAAACAAAAACTACTCGCATGCCTAGCCCACCAGGTTGGTACCAGCTACGTCTGGACTCCGTTTTCTTACATAAATGGGGGTGTGGGTTAAGACCGCTGGCTCCTGTCCCTGTGTCCCTGAAGGGAGCTCACCGTTAGCTGGGAGCTTGTCCGGGCAAAGGCAGCAACTGAAGCCAGGAAAAGACAGATCTATCCCTTTCGAAGTTCTGCTCCTTCAAGTACTTGCCCGGCCTCAGTTGAAAGGTACAGGGCAAATGGGAAAGGGCTGCTAGGATCCAGGAGGAAAAGTGCCCAGCGCCAACTTCATTACTTGTGCAGGAGTGGCTCAGTGGCCCTTGGGCACAGCAAGCACAGTTTCACACCAATTTCCTTTCACCCTATGGATTCCTTCTCCTTCCTTCTAACTCCCGCTCTTCCTCTACCTTCTGGATAGTTCTACTTCTCCCTCCTCTATTTGATTTTCTTTTTCTTAATCCCCATAATATGAAAATCATTTTTATTTCTCCTTGTTGTAAAAAGAGGAGGAACATTTTATCATTTCTTTTAATAAGAAGACAGGAAAAGCATTTTAAATCACACATTTTCAGGTTTTTCTTTGTGAATCTGCGATCCCAAACTGGAACGAAAGAAAGGCTCCTCCCTCCCAGGTGAGCCAAAGAAGTAACATTACGGAGATGCGGGGAGATTTGGAAGGAGTAAAGCAGAGAGGACAGCGGCTGGAAAGACATCTACGTGAGGTTCCCTGCGGGGAACGGATACCTGGAAGAGAGGAAGAACAGGGGATCCTTTCTTCCTGTTCACTGTCCACTACATGGCATGGAAAGGCAGCAGTAGAAAACAAAATGAGAAACGTATCAGCCCCTGTGAAAACTCTAGAATGCCTAAGAAGTCTGGCCAGGCAAAATCCTCCCTGGAGCGTACCTGGGGAATGAAGATGGAGCAGTTGACTGTGGTTGTGCAAACAAAGATGCCTCCAGTTGTGAGTCCAAAGACCAGGTTGGGCCAGGAGTGCAAGTATCTGGTGACCACAAAAAGCAGCCCAGCAGCCAGGACCAGCAGGTTGACCCCAACCATGATGGTGAAGGACTGGTTCACAGGAGGAGCACTGACATGGTCTGTCAGGCCAGCCAGGTAGGCGCCACACAGCAGGAGCAGCCCCTGCAGTGGAGAGGGACCAAGGGCAGAAATGGGGGAACAGCTCCAAGAGCAGCAGGGAGGAGCGACGGCCCCATCTGTAAACCAGGGCCACGCCTGGAACAAGGAGTGATTGAAATACACAGTGAATGTTTTCACTTAAAAACATTATCATAGCAAAAAGATACATTGAGGGTGATGCTAAGGGGATAAATATGTTCAAAGTGAAAGGGAGAATTTTGAGAAGATGAATGTCTTTCATTGTCATAGATATTTTAAGTGAAGCCATCACCAAGTTTTTGATCACACCTAGTTGAACAAACGTTACAGCAATTTATGTCAAATAAAAATGTAAAGGGGTGTCCTTATCCACCTTAGTCACTGAGTCTGGCCCTGTGCGACTTCTGGTTCTTCTCCAAAGTCAGAATGAACCATGAAAGGTGAGTGTTTTGAGTCGATTCAGGACATCGAGGCAGGTGTGACGGCATAACTACAGACTCATGAGAGAGGACTGCCAGAGCTGCTTCAGAAAGTGGTAAGGACGATGGGATGAGTGTGTTTGAAGTTTGGGGAACAGTTTGAGGAAGATTCATGGCCATATGTCTTTTACTGTAAGAAATTAAAAAAAATTTTTTAACATTCACCATAGTTTTCAATCACATCTCATACATAATTGGGCCTTGATAAATGTTACTTTCCTCGCCTTCACCTTCACTAAGAATTAGCTCACCAGACGTCAGCAAGTCAGCCATCATGCAAGACTCTTCTGGGACAAAGAAGAGGCTCCCACCGGGGAATGGCACTCCGCACCAGGGGTGATGGGCACTGGGAAGGCAGGGGCACCTCCTGCTGCTGCTGTGGTTTTGTTCTGTGCAGAGCTGAGGGGCACAGGGAGCTGGCAGTGACCTGTGGTCTGCGTGTCACCACAGGCAGTGCCAGTGGGCTGGGAGAGGCTCTAATCTGCCCAAAGGCACCCTCTGTTCTGCGCCTGCCTGGGAGGGAGGCCGTCCCAGTTCACAGAGAAGCTCTGTGGGCTGGCCGTGGCTCTCTGTGGCTGGACTTAGGGGAGATGGAGGGTGGGAAAGAGGCAGGCTGGGGCCTAGGCAAGAGCAGAGGCAGGCCCAGGCCACAGTCGCTCCATCTAGGTGTTCCCTGCTTTGTGACAGTGCCTGCACCACCACAAGGTCAGTGCTCTCTTCTTCCCATGGACATAAACTGTTCTACTGCTTTTGCCTGTGCTAAGGAGAGAAAAACACAACTTTGTGAGTTTTTGCCAGAAGGAGCTGCATATACACAGAAATCAAAGGTTTAATCAATAATACGTAGGTTCAACATACACTGGCCTAACTGCATGCTACACCAGATGAGGTGAGGAACTGGTACGATAGAGAGTAAGTCATGGTCCTGGGTTTGCAGTACCCAGTCTGATGTGGAGGCTTCCTTCGGGAAGTACGGGCACACTCATGTCTATAACACAGATGTGAAGATGCTGGGAGACTAAGCTGGGACTGGGAACGGTGTGGTCAGGAGAATCACGATAGGATGGCCAGGCATCAGGAGGACTCTTCCAGGGCCCTGAAACCACAGGGATCCACCCATCAGGGTGGCCCTAGAGACAATTTCTCAAGCACCAGTGAGCCAGGAGGAAAGAAGTCAGCACAGGAAAACTGCCTCCCAGGTACTCCTAATGCCCAGTGCCCCACGTGGCGCCAAAGGGCTGCACTCGGTCATCCTGAGATTCCCAATGACCAGAGGTCATAGCAGTCAGGAGGTCAGGGGGCCTGACATTTGAGTAACGGATACTATCAGGAGGCTTGTGTCAAAGGGGCATAAAGTTAATACTGTGAATCTGAAATGTTTCTATATGCTTCTAATAAAATGTTTTAATTCCATTAAACTCTCGCTAGAAGGGAAGTGGTGTGAGTAAAGCCGCTGCCCATCAGTGGCTCTGGTTTGAGGGTGTCACGTGTGACCCACTGTTAGGGTAGGGGAGGTGACAGGCTCGGACAGGGGTCCCAGAACTCCATGTATAGACTGGTGCCCTTCTCACAAGCCCCTCGCTGCCCACGCAGGGACCAGTACTCTTCCTCCTTTGTTCCTTCATCCTCCTGAACAATAGTACAGTGATACAAAGTACAGATAGGAGCACACAAAAGACAACCAAGGTGTGTTACACGGTGCGTTGCTAGTTCAGGGGCTGGGGAGGGCAAGGAGCTCCAGGGGCCTGGGAGAGGCACTGGGTTGCTCAGATTTGTCCAGAGGCAATGGAAGAACAACTGAAACACGAATCTAACTATTTATCTACTAACTGGGCTCCCGCTCTGGGCTGGGAGAGGCTGAAATCTCTTAACGTGCTTTGACTCTTTTGTAACTCAGCACAGCTCTGAGTGGGACTCATCATTGTTCCTATTTCACAAATGAGGGAATCAAGGCTCCAAGAAGTTAAAGGAGGCCCGTGGTCCGTGAGGAAGGGGCTGGGTCAGAATTCTTTACATTCTGAGGCTTTTTTCCCTCACCTCTAGAAAGATACAAGAGATCAAGAGCTGGTCATTTCCTGGACCCGTTTTTAAAAAGTATTTCGGTCAAAGTAATATATGCCCATAGTGAAAAAGCACTATTTCTCTGGCCCAGCCTGCCCATCCCCGGACTGTCCCTCAGAAGTAACCACCTCCAACATTTTCCTAGTGGTGCAGTAAGTGAAGGTTACCTTTAAAGGTCACCGTTGCTACAAAATCTTCTAACAGTCAGTTGCCCAGGCCTCTCCACCCCAGCACTCAGCAGCAGTCTCATGTAATAGGCCTGTCCTACACCCTTGGAGCCAGTTCTCTGTCCTTCTAAGCAGGAAATCTGCTGAGAGAGGGTCTGTTCTGAGGACACCCCCTTGGTGTCCTGCCTTCAGGAAACAGGACCTTACGTTTGTTCCTCTCATGGAGACAAACGAGTCTGAGGCCAGGAGATCTGTGGCACTACGGAAGATACTTTGAGGGACTTGGACACACTCCAAAGGCACTGTGCATGTTGCTGTCTGCCTTAGGGCCAGATCTTCTCCCAACCAGAGAAAGTGGGGTGTGCAAAAGGCAGCAGGATCTGTGACCCAATTCTTAAAGAAAGAGACAAGAAACTTGTAAGGGCACCTGGAGACAAAATGAAGCCAGGTAGAATATTTCCTCATAATGATCCTTGCAGAGGAGACTCACAGAACAGTATATTGCCAAATGAACTTAAAAGCTGGACTGCAAAACTGTGGAGATACAGTGGGTAAACCCAGATGATTTGAAGGATATTATCATTTGGATCTAACACATCCCTCCAAAGGCCCATGTGTTCAGAGGAGGGGCTTTTGGAAGGTGACTGGATCATGAGTAACTGCTGATGGATTCACGATTTGATGGCACTATTGGGAGATGTTGGATACTCAGTAGGTGGGGGCCAACTGGATGAAGCAGGTCACCGGGGACAGGGCTGTGAAGACTATCTTGTTTCTGGCTGCCATAAGGTGAGGCGTTTTCCTTTACCACACCCTTCTGCCATGACCTTTCTTCCTTGCCACCAACCCAGAAACCACAGAGCCAATTAAACATTGACTGAAACCTCCAAAACTGTGAGCCAAAATAAAACTTTTTTCCTTTAAGTTATTCTTAGGTATTTTGTCACAAGGGCCGGAAATGGGCTAACACAGGGGAAGACTGAATAAGTCCAAAGGGTTGGAAAAGTGACTCTGCAAACATAAAAAGTAGAGAAATAAAAAGGGTCACGGCTTTGAGATTTATACAAGGTCTCCTTTGAGTCCAAGATTCTTTGGGGACATTATTAATTAATATATCTTGCTACATTTCTATAATTATCTCTTCAAATCCATTTTGTTTGTGACAAATAAATGGCACCCAAGGAGGTATGATTACCAACCTTACACCCCAAAACGAGAGCAATCCAGATATCGGAGTAGCGTGAAGCACAGAAGTTTGTGTTGGTCAAAGAGCAGGACACATCTCTCCCGGTCACCTAGGAGGGTCATAGAGTCAGAACTGAAGGCACCCGCAGTTTCCAAAAAGGAATAGTTCTTTGCAAACATCCTGAACTATGTACTTCTCTACAACATATAATTTCCCCTTCACTATAAAAAAAATTAAAAAATGTAAGTGAGGTGACTCCCTTAGAATCTAAATGAGTGGCTCTGAGTCAGAAGAAAAGATAGAAAAGTTGGGTGAACATGTAGATGCTGGATGGTAGGACTCTGAGTCATGTGCTCTGCTACCACAGGGATTTTAATTAGTGCCTCAGCGAAGTTACAGATTATTTCACATTATAGAGCTTTACTGGCAAACAGTAGACTCCTTAGTATATTAGATCCTACAATGTCATGATTCCTCTCTCTCTCTCTCTCTCTCT
>NW_022900936.1:63923511-63933308 GCF_012274545.1 Fukomys damarensis
TTTTGGTTTTTTAAGACAGGGTCTCACTATGTAGTTGAAATTGACCTGGAACTCACTACATAGCCCAAGCAGGTCTCAAACTCACAGTGATCCTCCTGCCTCAGCCTCCCAAGTGCTGGGATTACAGGTATGGTTGATTCCTCTATATTCTTCAGTCCCCTATGAGGTTGGAGACATACTTCCTATTAATTGAATACCATGTGCCAAAGCATATTAAGTCTTTTACTTGTTTCTCTTAATCTTCATCATAGCCCTACAAAATAGGCAGTATCATTATCTGTACCTTATTTGGAAAAGAGACTTTGAGAGGTTAAATAACTTTCTCAAGGTTATGGGGCTGGTGAGCATGGAAGAAGTGGGATTTAAGCCAGGAATAAAGAACTCTACCTCAAAATACTACCTCTGCCTCTCAACAGTTAGGGGAAGGCAACTTCTTGTAGCTGAAAGTTCTTAATATTGGTGATGTGGAAGCAGAGATAATTGCCAGGTCAGCTCTAGAGTGCTGCCATCTCAGGGGACACTCAAAGACTGGTGCAGGAGGAGAAGGGGAGTGGCAGCCACTGCTCTTGACTCTTCTTCCTCTTCTTGTACAGGGACAGCCACACAGTGGGCGGTGTTGAGAAAAGGACCCTGTAGAGCACAGAGGCCGGCTCAGGTCAGGAACTAGATTCCCCAGGGATTAGGCCACTCACCGTCATGCTGACACCAAGGATCTGGAGGCACTGGATGGGATCGATCAGTACCCATGTCATGAGCAGGACCACATCAGCCATCACCAGGGCTGCTACCAACCCCAGTAACTGTAGGTCTTTGATAATCTGCAAGAGTCAAGGTCAAAATGTCCTTTTGCTTGCTGGTTACGTAACAACGAGGCCAAAGTATTTTTACATGGACTATGGGCTCCAGGGACAGTCCTTCCAAGGAGCTTCAAACACAGCCGTCAAAAATGAAACAGGCACCAAACATTTATAGTGGCTTCTATGTTGTTTTCATCATTGTTATCACTAAATATTTTCATTTGTTTTAACCTTTTTACATTCTGTCTTTTCTGACAAAGGACTCAAAGGGTCTTATAAAATAAATACACTGCTATTTCTAGATGTGTTTATATGAACACATAGAGAAATGTGGAGGTTTTTAATATCAAGGTGGTAACAACTGTCAACTGAGAGGGTGGGGTTGAGAGGTGTGGGAACAAGAGAACTATAATATGTAAAAACGTACTTTTTAAACACACATATACACCATTTATATGAAGAGACTATGTTAATTTTGTGATCATAAAAATAAAACTAAGAAAAATACATACTGTGACAGCATGAAACACTGAAAATACCAGGGAAGGGAGAAAGTAAGTATGAGGAAGGCCCAGGTGAGGAATGTACAGAGCACTGATGAATTGGGGCAAAAATGTGTGTTTGAGCTCTTGTCAACTAGTGGGAAGAAAGAAGCCCAACTAGTTACATGATTCCATGTGTTTGTAAGATGAAAATAAGTCCGCTGCCTAATAAAACTGCTCAAGACCAATAATAATGAGAAATTCTCCAAAGCAACAAGATATATTACGTGTAAAAAAAGATACCACCCTTCTCATCAGATATGAGGCTAAACGAGAAGACAGTAGAGGGACAGCTTCAAAGTACTGAAGAAAAGACAGGGGCCGAGGACATAGCTCAGTGGTAGAGCACTTGCCTGGCATGCTTGAAGCCCAGTTTAATTCCCAGCAAAAAAGAAAAGAGAAATAAGAGAATAAAAAGAAAAGAGAATCCTTCAGAAACAAAGGCAAAATAAAGACTTTTTTATATATATACAAAATCTGTAAGAATGCAGCACTAGCATACCCACATGAGAATGTTAGACATCCTTCAGGTAAAAGGAAAATGATACCGCATGAAAATGTGGATCTATATATGAAATTAAAGGGAGGAGTGGGTGAAGGGAGGGCAGGGATAAGGGGAAAAATGAGAACCAAGACCTGTCATGTAAAGGTACAAGATCCCAATAATGAATGTAATTGTACTGTATACCTAAAGTGTACCAATACATTCAATGAGAAAAAAAATTAAAAATAAATATATTATAATTGATATATTAAAAAAGAAATTAAGTATGCTGGAAATAGTAACCACAAGGAAAATTTGGGATTGATTTTATTAAATACCTTTAAAAGATAACTAATTACTTAAATAAAAATGACAATAGTATGTAGCTTATATCATTTAAAACTCAAAAATAAAAAACGAAAACACACCCAATCAGAAAAAAACAGGTGAAAGATCTGAACAGACACTTCACAAAAGAAGATAGATGAATGGAAAATAAACATGTGAAGAGATGTTCAACAGTGCACTAGGAAAATGAAAATGAAAACCACAACAAGAGACTATTACTAGACTGGACTAGAGAGAACCTACTAGAATGGCTAAAATGAAAATATCACTAAATCAGATGTTGGCAGAGATGAGCAGAGGAAATGGATTTCAAGTACTATTGGTAGAAATGCAGACTGATGCAATCACTTCCGTAAACAGTTGGCATTTTCTTAAAAACTTAAATAAGTACTTAGGCAGGCCAACCATTCTACTCTTAGATCTGTATAAAAAAGAAACGAAAGCATAAGTCTACATAAAGAGGTATACAAGAAAGTTCATAGTCTCTTTATTTTTTTAATAGTCCCAAACTGGTAACAAGCCAAACATCCATCAACAGGCAATCTACATACTGGAATACTACTCAGCAACAGTAACAAGAGAACTACTAACACACGAAGTAACATGGTTGAATAATTACAGTATTCATCAAAATAATCATGTGACTAAAATAAGCTAGGCAAAGGAAGACTACATTCTGCATGATTCTGTGTACATAAAACTCTGGGAAATAAAACCGATCCACAAGGACAGCAAGCAAATTAATGATGTCCCGAGAACAGGGACAGGAGATGTAGTGACTGGACAACACAAGGGACTGAGGAAGGTTGTGTTCATTATCCACCATATTTTATGGGTTTACACATGAGTCAGACTTATCAAATCATAGACTTTCAGTACATGTAATTGATTGCATTGTCAATTATGTCTCAAACAGATATTTCTGAAAAAGGAATCAGTCTTCCAGAGGGTTAGATGAACATTTTGCTACACATTTTCATCTGTGTAGTTACTTACAGCTAAGCTTTTGATAAAGATTCACCATCATTCAATAATGCTTACTAAAAGATCCCATCATTCCAGAGAAGTAGACTTCAACTGAATGATGTATTAGGTTTGGGCTGATGGCTAGGTCTTGAGTCTGGGCCGTCTTATCAGGGAACTTGATAAATAGAAGGATGTGGTTACAGTGATGCCTGACATCAGGAACCTGTGGGTGATCTGGCTGCCATTGGCTTTTGGTGTTGCTTCTTACTGCTCTAGCTCCATCTCAGTGCAGAGAACTGCCCTTAACATAAAGGAGAAGTGAGTTTCAGGCCGGTATGGGTGGAGGATATTCTGCTAATTTGCTACAGCTTTACTTTCTACAGCTTTTTTTCCTTCCAGCTCATACCTGCGCCAAGCAAGCAACAGTCTCCTTGGATATCTTGTTCTCTCTCACACTGGTGTCAGATTTGGGCTAGCTCACAGGTGCCCACAGGGCCTGGGATGGGTGCCCAAGGAAGCAGAGCATATGTCCAAAAACACAGCTCCCCAAAGCAATGACTCATGGTCTTCTAGGCTTGGAGCTGTAAAGGCCACATGACTTTGAAGCCAGGAACAAGAATTTCAGGTTATTCTAAAAGGAGTTCTGGTGATCTGTAGCAGCCTCTCTAGCTTTTAATCTTCTGTGGAGCTTTTGTATGCAATCCAGCACTGTGTACTTGCTGCTGCCTACTCACCACTCTCTTGTTCGGGACTCTCTGGGTAAACACCTTGTAGAGTCGCCAACTCTTCCCCAGAATGGGACCAAACACAAGGGAGGTCCCAATGCACAGCATGGACAGTCTTATCTACAGGTAGAAGGGGACAGAAGCAAGAGTCATGAGAGGAACCTTCATCACTTCTCCATGTATTCTGATCTGCAAACCCTTCAGTCTTCAGAGGGCATGGGCAAGAAGTGGGCCTTGCTGACTGTGTGCCAGGGATCACTTCTGAAAGTGTGCACACCAAGATACAGGAAACCACCACTCATAGGAGTAGTTATTTTCAAAATATCACCTACCTGGATGAGAGTTTCCATTGAGCTCCCCACTAGATCATCTTGAATTCCAAAGAGGTAAGCGCTACTGTAAGTCAGACAACTTCCCAACAAGGTCACGATGTTCAGATTGGGACTGGACATCTTCACAATCCTAGAAGAGATTAGGAAGAAAGATACTTACAGCCATGACCTTTTACACTGGGGTAAAAGTTCTGCAAGCTCAATCAGTGGTTCCTCCCTACCATTGTTTCTGATGTAGCCAAAAAGCCAAGGGCCCTGCTGGAAGAAACCATTTTATGACCCTTTATGGTTTTTTTCATTTATTTTTCAAAGAGAATTAAATTCTGGCACTTGTTTGAATAACTCCAGGTCTTTTAAAAGAAGTTGACTACCTACACACAGTTGGTGTCACAGGAGTTAGGATGCTGCCCATGAAGCTTGGGGTTGCTAAGAGATGCTGTATGCAGCTTAGTGAAAAAATAACTATAAGGGCCATAATCAAAAAGACAGTTTGGAACTCTTAGAAATGAGCTGTAAGGCCAACTACTATTTGGAAAGAGGTCTGGGATTTTTATTTTTCATACACTGTTCACTTTATTTTATGTGTAAATTGTTTTCCTCTTCTGTATTTGACCAAGAAAGAGAAAGTAGGGATCAAAAGTAAGAAGTTAGGGCAGTTCTTTTTTCTTTTTTATGAAGGAGTTTTAAATGAGATTAGAGAACATTTGAAAGGTCAGAAGGAGATGTTTACGACAGATGTGATTTAGATTAGGTATCTCAGACAAGCCCTGGGCACCAGCAGAGGCTCAGGTTGTGAACTAGTTTACTTAAGGGGAAAAATAGGTTTACAATGCAGTGACCAATAACAAATATATATAAGAAGAAATGAGGCCAGGTGTGGTGGTGCACACCTGTAATCCCAGCACCAGGGAGATTGAGGCAGGGGGATCACTGTAAATTCAAGACCAGCCTGGGCTACACAGTGAGTTCCAGGTCAATCTCAACTACATAGTGAGACCCTGTCTCAAAAAACCAAAAATAAAAAAAAAATGGAAAAAGAAATGAGGAGTAATATAATTGTATTTAAGAATTTTAGCTAGCTAGCTAGCTTTCCTTCCTTTCTTTGCTTTTTTTTTTTTCCTCATTGAGTTTATTGGTACATTTTAGGTATACAATACAGTTACATTCATTATCTGGATCTTGTACCTTTACATGACAGGTCTTGGTTCCCATTTTTCCCCTTGTCTCTGTCCTCCATTCACCCCCTCCTTTGTCACTCAGAGCTGTGTGACTCTGAGTGCACCATCTGACTATTCTAGGCCTGTGTCTCCTCATCCACAGAATGAAGGCACCATTTTCTTTCCTTTTTTTTGGTACTGGGGATTGAACTTGGGTCCTTGCACTTACAAGGCAGGCGCCAGAATCACTGAGCTAAATACCCAGCCCCACCACTGTTGTATCTATACCACCACAGGTTACTGTGAAAGTCAAGTGAAGTATGCATCAAACCTCTTGGCAAAGTGAAAGATGATGCAAAAAGTACATTTTAGATTTTTGGTGTTACCTTCAGCTCTGTGCAGCACTGATTTGTTCCTGCTCTAGTACATCTTGAACATTACTTTCAGACTTAATTTCTTTTTTTTCCAGACTTAATTTCTTAAAATACCACCTTTATCACTTAGCCAAAAAGTGTAGCAAATGCAAATGTAAAAGAACATTCTTCCACCATTCAGTTTAAGTCTTCTGTACCTGACTTTAAGATATGGCTCTATGGTCTATACCTCAACTTAATAAAGGCTATCTATGAAAAACCAACAGCCAACATCATATTAAATGGCTAAACACTGAAACCTTCATGTTAAAATCAGAAACAAGACAAGAATGCCCACTATCACCACTTCTCTTCGATATAGTTCTGGAAACATTAGCCACAGCAATTAGACAAGAGAAAGACAATAAAGCAATAAAGATGGGAAAGGAAGAAGTTAAACTGTCATTATTTACTGACAATATGATACTCTACATTGAAGACCCCAAAAACTCCACCAAAAGACTTCTAGACTTAATTGACACTTTTAGCAGAGTAGCTGGATACAAGTTCAACACCCCAAAATCAATAGCCTTCTTGTCCACAAATAACAGACTCACAGAGAAAGAAATTAGGGAAAAAATTCTTTTCACAATAGCATAAAAAAAGAAGTATCTAGGAGTCAATCTAACAAAAGAAGCAAAAGACCTCTACAGCACTCTGAAAAAAGAGATCAAGGAGGATATAAGAAAATGGAAAGATATCCCCTGCCCCTGGGTAGGAAGAATCAGCATAGTGAAAATGGCCATACTACCAAAACTGCTATATAGATTCAATGCAATGCCAATTGAAATTCTAACACTATATTTCACAGAACTAGAAAAAAGAATCCAAAAATTCATTTGGAACCATAATAGACCTAGCATAGCAAAAGCCATCCTAGGCAACAGAGACATGGCAGCGGGTATAACAATTCCCAATTTGAAACTATACTACAAAGCCACTGTGATAACAACAGCATGGTACTGGCAAAGAAAAAGACCTGAGGATCAGTGGAACAGATTGGAAGACACACACACACACATACACACACACACACACACAAAAAAAAAAAAAAAAAACTCCAAACACACTCACCTACATTATCTTTGACAAAGGAGCTGACAGTCCCCACTGGAGGAAAGATAGCCACTTTAATAAATGGTGTTGGAAAAACTGGATCTCAACCTACCAAAGATTAAAATTGACCCTTATCTGTCACATGCACTAAATTAAAATCCAAGTAGATTAAAGATCTAAATATTAAAACAGAAACACTAAACTTGCTAGAAGATAAATTAGGCAGAACTCTTGAAGACATTGGCATAAGAAAAGACTTTATAAATAAATCCTTAGTAGCACAGGAACTAGCAGGAAGAATCAACAACTAAGATCTCATCTCATCTTATTAAAAAGCTTCTGCACTGCAAAAGAAACCATCAGCAAAACTAAGAGACAGCCTACAATGTGGGAAAAAATTTTTACCAGCTGCTCCTCAGACAAAGGACTATTATCTAGAATATATAAAGAACTCAAAACAATCAGACCCCAATATAAGGACCTGATTCAAAAATGGGCATGTAAAATGAACAGATATTTATCAGACAAAGAAGTAAAAGCAGCAAGTACATATATGAAAAAAATATTCCACATCACTGGTCATTGGAGAAATGCAGATGAAAACAACAATGAGATTCCACCTCACCTTACAAAGAATGGCTGCTATCAAGAAATCACTCAATAACAAATGTTGGCAGGGTTGTGGGGAGAAAGGAACCCTTCTCCATTGTTGGTGGGAGTGCAGACTAGTGCAACCACTATGGAAATCAATATGGAGATATCTCAAAGAGCTGGGACTAGAGGTTCCATTTGACCCAGCCATCCGTCTGTTGGGTATCTTTCCAAAAGAATTAAAAGAATCATATCACAGTGATATATGCACACCTATGTTTATAGCAGCACAGTTTGTAACAGCTAAAACTTGGAAACAGCCCATTTGCCCATCAGTTGGAGACTGGATAAGGAAGATGTGGTTTTTCTATAAAATGGAATACTACTCAGCCATAAAGAATGAGAAATTAGAGTCATTCATAGGAAAATGGATTCATATTGAAGATATACTCCTAAGTGAAGTAAATAAGTCACACATGTGTAAATACCAAATAGTTTCTCTGGTGTGAATAAACTATAATAGTACATAAGATCCTAATGAGATATTTGACAACATGAAATAGGAAGAAAAGGGCTAAAGGTGTAGGGAAAGTGGGAAGGGTGGGGAAAGGTAATAAGGGAAAGAAAAAAAGAGAAAATGAAAGAATGGAAATAAAATGTTTGTAAATGGGGAGGGGAGGAGGGTGTGAAGGGAGGGCAGGGACAAGGGGAAAAAATGAGAACCAAGACCTGTCATGTAAAGGTACAAGATCCCAATGATGAATGTAACTGTACCTAAAATGTACTAATAAACTCAATGAGGGGGAAAAAAAGTTATGGCCCTATGGTACAGGGATTTATCTGCCACCTGCCTCGAAAGCACAAGAACCCAAGTTCAATACCTGGTACCAAAAAAAAAAAAAAAAAAAAAAAAAAAAAAAAGATAGGGCCCTACCCTACATAGCCACTTATTCATTCAGGTCTGTCTGTCTGCTGTCCATGGTTTTAAACTATGGACTTGGGAAAGTGATTTTTCCTTACTTTCTTTGTTTCTCCATGTAAGAATAGGGTACATATGGTAAATATTAACTGCATAAATAAGAACAGTGCTCACTAGCAGTTTCATAGTACATTTTTAAAGAAAAGTGAAGGGGATTTTTAAAAAAGGAACTGAAGGGAAAGATGATGAAAACAGAGCTTTTACAAATGGGAAAGGGACCAAGAGCAAAGAGGAAGGGGAGAGGTAAGGGATAGGGAAAAAAAAAGAATGAAGTATTATCTACCAACTCCCCAGAACAAATGTAATCATTATGTACTGCAAATGTGTACTAATAAAATTTAAAAAAGAAAAGCGCTACGTTAGAGGGGTCAGTGATGACACTGATTTGGGTTAGAGCCCTGCTGACCTGAGGTGGCCACTCAGTGCAATCCAAAGCCTGGCCAGTGGCTTCACCAGCGGGTGGGCTCCTGTGGGACCATTCTTCCCACGGCCACTCCACGAGCTTTTGCCTACAGCCAGGGTTATGGGATGGAGACTCCCTCACCAAGCACCTTCCTGGCTCTCACAGCCTCACATCTGTTTTGTCTAGATCATGGAATGATAGGTTCCTCACTTGCTTCTTCTCTGCATTTTAAGGGAAAAGAAAAAATATGAGAAAATGAAAAAATGGAAATGAAGTGTTTGTAAAGGGGAGGGGAGGAGGGGGTGAAGGGAGGGCAGGGACGAGGGGAAAAAATGAGAAAAAAGGCCTGTCATGTAAAGGTACAAGATCCCTATGATGAATATAATTGTACTGTATACCTAAAATGTACCAATAAACTCAACGAGGAAAAAAAAAGAAATTTGAACACCACAAATCTGGTCTCCTTTCAGTGATGAAGTGCTGTACAGAGTCCTGATTTAGACTTCTCCCCCTTTCTGATCTAACTGAGGAACTCAATTTAGTTAGTTTTGATGAAACAGACACCAATCTTCACATCTCAGGTGTTTGTGTAAATGCACTGTTCAAACAGACATGTTTTAGCATTATATATGTGTGTTTTGACAGTTTTTTCCTGAGCAATTTCATTGAAGGCTTTCTTCAGAAAAGAAGCTATGAATAGCTGAGTTCCGTATTTTGTTTGGCCAATGAACACCTGAAAGCCTCTTAAGTGAATCACCTCCAATTCATCAGATAAGTTATTTAGGGTTGGGGAATGTACTTGCTACTTTGGTAGGAATTCAACCATCAATGTCATTTATATTTTTTTCTTTGAACTAAAATCTGAAGCCTACATAACTAAATTTCTCAATTTAGCCACATACAAAATTTCCAGAAAACCAGAAGATTTAAATATTATATACTTAATGATAGATAGCCAGAGCCATCTACATTACTTGTTTGAATGTTTTTTTTTTTTTTTTTTT
>NW_022900936.1:63933410-63980139 GCF_012274545.1 Fukomys damarensis
TTTTTTTTTTTTTTTTTTTGGTGCTGGGGATCAAACTCAGGACCTTGCACTTGTGAGGCAGGCAGCAGAACCACTTAGCTAAATCCCTGGCACTACATTACCTGTATTGTACTTATGAAAAGTTAAAAATCTGGACTGGCAGTCTAAGACAAGATGGGTTTAAAAAATATTACAGAACTATCTCATTATCTCTTCTTTTTCACTTATATATTGGAAATGTAACACAAAATCTTTCTTGAGGCAAGCAAGGTCTCTGTGTATAGAATGTGTATATTCCTAAATGACCAGCAGTCTTTAATAAATTTTGATGCTTACCTGACATTTACCAGTTCACAGATACGATGTTTGAAGGAGCTTTATCAAATATTCATTCCTGACCTTAGAGATCTATCACATGTGGAGTACTGAGTTTGGAAACATGGTCTGAGACTGCAACACAGCATCTTTCTTAGTGTGCCATGACTATGAGAAAACTTCTGAAGATGTCATATGACATGATATCTAAAATGTGACATGAGTTGGCATGAAAAGGCATCACTGAATATTAATTAATGTATCTGAAATCAAGCTTGAATCTTTCTACAAAGCTTTTCAGTGAGATTTAAATGATGAGAACTGGATGAATTTCTTTTTTTAGCTCACTGTGTTTGATCTATGCAACAATTGGATTATAAGTCTATCTCATGTAAAACTCCAAACATCTTTATTATAATGTTAGCCGATTCTTCCTGAAAATCTGATCATTTTGCTATTTGCCTATTTTTGCTGTCTGAGTCAATCTTAACATAATTCAAATTCAGCACACCTCAAACTAATATTATTGTAGCCTCTAACATTTGTATTTAAACTCTGTATCATAAATCCTGGCCCAGATTCTTTTTATCCTCCTGGACTACCACCTCAAGAGACCATGCCAGCAGATCTCACTGACCTTGCAACTTTCAGAGTTCTAAAGTTTTAAATCATAATGACTTCACTTTATTTCCCTTCAAATGTCCACCCCGTGGTTATACCCTGGGCATTATGATCATCTGAAATAGTTCTACTTCAGGGATTTTAAACATCAATAATGCCATCCTTTGACTACAACTCACCTAAAACGCAACTCCTGGTGTTCTCTCCCAACTTGTCCTTTCCACATTCTTCCTCAGTTCAGATAACAGAAACTTTTGTCTCTCCATTTGCTTAGATCAAAACGCTTGGAGTCATCCTTGACTCTTGCTCACTTCCCTATGCAATCTGTCATGAAATCTTGGTGGCTGTATCCTCCAAATACATCCAGAACCCAGCCGCTTCTCACCATTTCTGCAGCCATCACCTGATCAGTCTCCTAAATGATCTCAAGAGCCCACCCTCGAACTTCCCCAAAGTCTATTTTTAACATAGCAGCTGGAATGAGCTATTAAAGGTTGAATAGATCACATCACTTCTCTGCTCAAAACTCCACACACAGCAGTGCTCATATTTCAGAGGAAGAGTCAGACTCTACCAGAGCCACCAAGCCTTACATACTTGATCCCCATGGTCTCTCTGCTTCCTTTCCTATGTTTTCCTATTACCTACTCCTTTCCAGTCATGCAGGTTTTTGTGCTATTCCTGAAAGCAGCAGGCACTCACATTTCAAGTCTTAGAAGCGGTATTTTCCCTGCATGAATACTTCAATCCAAATGCATGGCTCAATCCTTCTCTTTTCAAATGTTGTTCAAATGTTAGCTTCTCAAAAAAGGCTACAGTGATATTTTCATTTAAAATTATACCTTTGTCCCAGAATTCCAAATCCTTATCCGGCTTAATTCACTCCCCCCATCCTACCATAGTACTTATTGCATTTTAACATCGTACACAATTTATTGTCGTCCTCGTTGTTGTTTGTTGTCTTTTCCCAATTAGAATTGTTCATGAAGAACTTCAAGCACGAAACCCTTACCTGGACATTAAAAGCACTCACGAAATATTTGATGAATGAATGAGCCTTTTCTCATAAGTCTTCTTACTTCCGACACATTTTCTTATTGACAGCCTATACATTTCCACTTCCAAGGTTCTTTGCTTCCTCACAATCTATTTTTTCCTTTCTCCATCTAATTCTACATCTCTGCTTGGTCATCTGAACTCTTAACAACATCTACCCAATAAAACTCAATTAAGAATGACAGTCCATTGTCTGCTTTTACATCCAGGCAGCTGAGTAATGAAGGAAAAAATTAGTCTTGCAAACTGTTTCTACCAAAATTGAGCCATCAAGCTTTTTCTTTGTTTCTCTACATTATATTTCTCTACATTTGATTTGGATACAAAGATATGAGGGCATATCTCTCGGGATGATGCCCTTAAGTCTAGGTTTGGGGCCATTCTCTGTAATACCCTGTGATATGTAATACATCAGTAAATTGTCATGTTACAGTACCACCACTGGAAGTATGTCCCACTAGACACTTTCTGTTCTGCAAAAGCCAGGCTGTTTCTGATCCATCTATATTTATCAATTCCTAGCACTGTGTCTACAAATGGTAAGTGTTCCATAACTATTTGCTGAATGAATAAATAAAGTCTTAATAGAGACAGAAGGCCCATATCTTCTTCCTTTGCTTGTCTTATTCCCTAATCTCGTTTTTTGTCCTGGAAAAGCTCTCCTTTATTAGGTAATTCCTGTAATCCTAAATGTTTGCAGAGGAGGTAAGCCACATAGCTCTAAAGTGCCAGAAATCTCTGAGATTTCTCATAAACTGGCTATAGTGGTATATGCCTGTAATCCAAGCATTCTAGGAGGCTGAGGCAAGAGGACTGTGTGTTTGAGCCCAACCTGAACAATTTAGGAACGTAGCAAGAACAGGTCTCAAAATAAACAAAAAGGGCTACAGGTATAGCGCCATGCAAAGGCCGTGGGTTCAATCCCCAATTGACTCCTGAGGCATGCGTGGGGAGGGCAGGGGCAGTGACAAGTTGGCTCGGTGCCTGTGTGTAAAGACAAAAGGGGCACATTCTGGATTAGGTTTCAGGGAGATCCCCATGGTATTCCTTGTCATGGTTGAGAAGTTTCTGGCATTAATGAACACAAAAAGCCAGAGGTATTTTGGAGGCTGTGACTGCTATAGACTTCCACAGACACTGGGTTTTGATCACCGCGCAAATCCGTACACCCCGCACCCTCACGGGAAAGCCTGGTGAGTGAGCCCCTTCTCAGCTTCCCTCCCAGCATGGTGTTGAAAGGAGTCTAAAAAGAAATGAAAGAATCTTGTGGGAAGTCCACGAGGACTTTTGCATTCCCAGTCTCTTTGTTCCTACCAAAGTAAAACATCTGGGGGAGTGCTTATTCACAGATGCACGAGCACATATATGTTCCCTGTCTCCAACGTGCTCAGGCCACTTTAAGATGCCTTTCCACTGCCTGGATTCTTCCTGGAGAATTCTCCTAGGAAATGCTTTTGTCCAATAAGTCTCTTACATTATGTGTCAAGCTCTATGCAGGCCTAGAGATACAACAGCAGCCCTTTGTCAAGCATTTGATGGCTGCTCTACAGCCACACAGATTTCCAACTCTCAGCTGATATGTGCATCTGAAGTTAAGAACACTCCAGCCTCTCCTGGGCTTCAGAGAACCTGCTGATCTTGGGCTGATTTGCTGCTTGCAGCTGGGCTAGAAAACATGGGCTTCTTTTTACATCCTCAAAGCCAATCAATGACATTTTTTCCTGAGTTAAAACACCCAGCACTGTCTCTTGGCCTCTGTGAGCCTGGCTTCTCTAAATTTGCTTGCTTTCCTGTACTCCTAAATGTTTCCATAGCTTTATTTTATACAGGGAAAGCGAGCTCCCTACCCACTACTCTGTCAGTTCAGACACTGAAGCTGGTGAGGGCCTGGGGAACATTCAAAGCATTTTGCCAACAGGCTTGCTAAATGATTGGCAGTGGCTGGACCTGACGAAAGCTAAGGCACCTTCTAATGCTTCCTTTCTCAAATTATGCCAGAGGGAAGTTCTTTTCCCTACTCTGGATTTATTAATAAGCCAGCCACACTACATTTCTGCCTCTCTTCCTTCACCAAGAACCATAGGCCGACTTCGTTACGTCAGTCAGGCCTCCAAAGAAAATATTCAGCTACTAAGTACAAAAGAAAACTTGCTAAATGTCCTGCCCTCAAGTTCCCCTCTCACCAAGGACATCAGTGTCTCCGTGCTTTACTGCTTATTATCTCATTCACGGTCATCCTGTGTCACACATTCGTTCAAAAATTCCTTGTCAGGGTCTAGAGAAATGGAGATAGGAAGGCAAAGAAGATGCAGTCTCTGCCCTCAGGGCTTCGCACCACCACCTCCTTCTTTTGGATCTTCTTTGCCTTATTCCTTCCATTCTCTCTTAAAATAGAACAAAATGCTAACTTCTTTTTATTTTTTAAGAGTAGGAAAAATTTATTGAGAGAAAGATAGCCAGTGTCTAAGAGAGACAGAAGGGGGGACCGGAAAATGAGTTGCCCCATAAAATGCTAATTTAATACTAAAGTGGTTTTCCCACCATCCACTGGTCCATATCACAAAGTCCCTATAGGTGAATATACATATATTTATATATGAATATACATTTGCATTATACACACATTGAAGAAATAACTCAGAATTCATGGCTTAGGCTATAAACAGAACTATGGACCAATTAAAAACAAAGCTTTGCAGTTATTTTAAAAGGCCAAGTATGAAAATTTAGATAAAACACCAAATGCTCACTATCTCATTATAACAGGCCAAGTTTTGGGATAGTAGTAAAAAAGCCTGCAGTAAATTCATGATACATTGGAATGAGAACAGTAAAAGTCCCAAAGATTACTCTTAGTGGAAAGGAGACTTATATGGCTTTACTTGTGAGTATTATGGCCACATTCCACATTTTTAAAAAATTAGTTTCCAAATATATTTTTCTGTATTTTAAGTAAATTTACTTTAAATGCAGGGGCTAAGGGGTGAAGAGTACAGGGAACAGAAACAATTGGACCCTAAATTAAAATCCAGGCATGTGTTGCAATTATGAGGCAGTAATTTCAACTTCTTTTCCTCCTCTGCTGTGGGTAAGGAGATTTGTTGGACTTCCAAAAAAAAAAGGCACAGCAGACACCCTGATTTTAAGTAGGGCACAAAGCACAAGCACAACTGGCCATAGGAAACTTCCAATCATAAGGAGTTTGTGCTGGACCAGAGTCTTATCATCTTGTCCATACCTGCAGGCAAGTTGCACCTGATGTACCACAAAGTTGCTTTTCCTTCTCTCCCCTCCTCACCCTCAGGTTTGCAGTAGAACATCAGATCTTGGTGTATCTTAGGATCTGAGAGAAATCCTAAAACAATGCAGTGCTGGAATCACTCGGCACCAGGCCAGAATCCATGAATTCATAATTCTGAGACTGAGTTTCACCTAGCCTTGTCCCTCTCCATCCGTGCTTCTACAGGGCTCTGAATCTGGCAGCAATTCATTCAATGTCAGCTAAACTGAAGAAATAATTAGACATAAGAGAGGTTGTAGAGGTTCAAGACTTAGAAGTGGCAAAAGGAAGAGGCAGCCTTGCTTGTTTCCCCATTCTGCTTCCACCAGTTACATCAGCTGGGTTGAACTGCCAGGGTCCCCAGGGTCACAGCTTAAAAACCCAACCTATCAAAATCAAACCAAACCAAGCCAAACCAGAAAGCCTGACTTGACTCCTTCATCTGAAGATGAAGGGACTTTCATGTGGTTTTGCAGCCAGATAGGGACCACACCGAGACAGCTCAGCAGATGTCCTGACTTTAGTTTCCTCTGGTGTTTTCACTTCCCCCAAAGACCTGGCTGCCTAGGACCCTGTCTCTCTCCTGATTAATGAACCTCTGCCAGAGGCCTTTGTGCCTCTGGTTTCTAACATGCTGTAGTGCTGACAGGCTAAGGGTTTTCACCTGCCTCTTCAACTGTGACTCCACAAAAGCTCCATTCGGCTGGCAATGTCAAGAGGTTACAGGGGGGGCCTTGAGTCCCCTGGGGTACATAAAACCTTCAGTACATCCTGATAAATTTTGCCTGCTGCTCTCAAATTCTGACTGCTGGCTTGGACCTTGGACCTTGGCAGACTTCCTATCACGTCTCTTGGATTTACCCGCTGGCTGAAGCTCCTGACTGAATTCTTGCTACTACTGGATCTGGGTTCTTGGTTTCTGTTACTGTCTAGTGTCTCTAAGCCTTGGCCCCAGCAATAGCCTGGAAATGTCTGCTTTAGGCTGCAACAGGAGTTACATATTCCATCCTGTAATCTGATATAAAAGGAACAATAGATAATGAATATCTGTGTGTATCTTTCATGGATTAGCACTTAGGTAACATGGTGTAGTGAAGTGTGACCTTTGAAATTAGACTGACCTGATTTACTAGCTACTCTCAGGGAGCCACCTAACAACTACTAGTTAGGGATTTACCTACTACTTTCAGGTAGTTTTTTCACCTGAAAATGGGAAAAAATAGTAAAGTATATAAAAGACATGTAATAGAAAGCAGCAGTCATAAATGTTAAGTTAAATTGTATTTATATCTACAGGAACTAAGAACTGATTTTATAAGTTTGAAGTACTCATGGCTGGGGATTTAGCTCAGTGGTTCAGTGGCCTGCCTTGCAAGCGCAAGGACCCAAGTTCAATCCCCGGTACCAAAAAAAAAAAAAAAAACAAGTTTGAAGTACTCAAGAATCCTGAGGTACCCTTGAATGATAAAAAATTACAATAAAGTAGAATCTTAAGGGCATATTTTTCTACTTAGAGTATTGTATATGTATAGGATGTGAATTGATTAAATGAAGCCCATTAATATATTCATCACCTCACACTTTTTTTGTGTTGAGAACATTTCAGATACACTCTTTTAGCAAGCTTGAATTATAAAATGTTATTATTATCTACTGTCACCATGCTGCATCATAACTCTCTAGAATTTATTCCTCCTAACCAAAACTTTTCACCCTTAGGCTTGACCAGTGTCACAGTGTGCGACCAACAGTAGCACAAAGGATGAAAAATTACTCCAATTGAAGTTCAGTTTAAACTCAGAGGCCCAGAGGGACTGTGAGAATCTCAGGATAACAACGCTGATCTAGAATCCCCTGGCTTTTTTTTCCTTTTTCTTTTTTGGTACTAGGGATCAACTCAGGGTCTGTGCTTGCAGGAAGGCAAGGCCCCCCTGAGCTACATCCTACCATGCCTGGCATTTTATTTGTAACCTAAGGATATGTGAAGAAAGATGTGGAAGAAAAAGATTTGTGTAGGAGTTTTGGTCAGAGGAAAAGAAAGGAATAGGATGGTCTTCTCAGCAAGCATATCTGGGTATGAGAAACACAATGGTTGGAGTAAACATCTCTAAGAGTAACTCTGTTTCTAATTCTGATCATCTGCTTTTTTTTTTTTTTTTTTTTGTACCAGGGATAGAGACTTTCTGCTTACAAGGCAGGCATGGTGCCCCTGAGCTAAATCCCTAGCCCTATCTGCCCTCATCTTTAACCATGCATTCTAGGAGCCCTGTGCTCCAGGGGTCCCTTCATCCTTGCACTCCTTTCAATCCTCCTCAGGCCAAAGTCTTCCCACAGACCAACATCTTCTCATTTGCACCTTCTGCCCCAACCCTAGTGTGGCAACCACCATTCTACTCTCTACTTTTATAAGTTCAACTTCTTAAGATTCCATATATGAAATAATTCAG
Source organism: Fukomys damarensis (assembly GCF_012274545.1). Taxonomy (NCBI): domain Eukaryota; kingdom Metazoa; phylum Chordata; class Mammalia; order Rodentia; family Bathyergidae; genus Fukomys; species Fukomys damarensis. The sequence continues at coordinate 63,941,109 of NW_022900936.1, forward strand.
TATTTGTCTTTTTGTGTCTTGCTTATTCCACTTAGTATAATGTCATCCAGGTTCATCCACGTTGTCACAATGATTTTTGTTAAGGCTGAATAGCATTCCATTGTATACATACACCACATTTTCTTTATACACTCATGTGTCAAAAGATACTTAAATTGGTTCCATATCTTGGCTATTATGCTACAATGAACTCAAGAGTACATATATCTCTTCCATATAGTAATTTTGCTTCCTTTGGATATACACCCAGATGTGGGATTGCTGGGTCACATTTAGTTCTCTTTTCAATTATTTGAGCAAACACTGTACTTCTTTCTCTACTGACTGTGCTATTTACATTCCCACCAACGGCAGAATCTCCACATCCTCACCAACACTTATCTTTCATCTTTTTGATAACAGCCATTCTAATAGACATGAGGTGATGTCTCATTATGGGTTTTGTTTGCATTTCCTTAATAGTTAGTGATGGTGGGCTTTATTTTATGCATCTGTTAGCCATTTTTTTGTTTTTATTTTTGTTTTGTTTTGTTTGAAACATCTATTCTGGGTTGATTTCTAGCACTAAATAAAGACTGAACCCAGGGTGATTTCAAACTTAAATGGGTATATCAAATTCCAGAACCAGTAAAAGCAGCTGATAAGAAGCAGAGAAATATAACCAGTACATTCATATAGTGGAAGTTAAGGAAAGCTTTCAGAAAGGAGAAACAGAAAAGAAGGCTAATGATGTTAATATGTTTGAAAGGCAACACAGGATGGAGTCTAAAAGAGATATGTCGATTTAATGACGTTGGCAAGAAATCAGATTTGATGACTTTTCAATGGAGTCAGAAGAATGGATTGAAGAATGAATTGGAGATGAGGAAGTGGAGATGGTTAGTGAAGATTATTCTAAGAGACTTGTGGGTAACGAGATAGGAAGGGTTTTGCCTGTAGCCTCAATGAGAGGCTCAACCAAGAGAACAAGTTCTGAAAGGTTTCAGAGGTCTGAAGAACAGCAACAACTTCCAGTGACTAATGTGTATTTATTCCAGCTACCTTACTTGAAACATTAAAAGTATCTGATCAACTACTACTGAACCATTCTTAGGAGGCAATTTGAGTGCAGTAATCATTGTTATCTTTCTCAGTAAATTCAAAGCCATATAACTAATCTAGACTATTGTCTCTTGTCACATGAGCACTCCCTTGTGCTCTACTCTTAACAGCAAAAGATCTTGCTATCATTCTAGCTCCTTCCTTTTAAAGGATTTTAATAATCCCTTTATGTTTGGGCCATCTTTAAAAGTGCTTCTTGAAGTCTTTTTTCTCCTATTTTGTACCTAACCTGGCATATTCTGTGTGCCCCCCCTCTTTCCTCTGGAGAGGGTTTTTTAATTCTTTGAGAGACTTTCATTTTCCCTCAACAAAACCCATTGTGACTATCACTTTTTTGTGTGCTTGGATTTTAAAAAATCCTGTTACTCTTTCTCTATCCTTCTAATAAAGTCTCTCAAAATAGTTTCCAATCTTCTTATGACTTTCAAAAACCTACCTTTTTCTATACTTTGAAAACCTATCTTTTTTCTTAGATAATATTCATATTTCTTCAGTTTCCTTAACTGAATAAGTGAGGTAAATTTTTTTGGCTTATGAAGTTAATTATGTCATGGGTCACTCATATTTATTGTCTCACCCACAGATATCTCATAAAATCAACTCTTACACACCAGAAAAAAAGCACAGCTAGGCCATTTTCTGTAACTATAGGTGTTTTGAAAATTCCTAATATAAAAATACTCATACTATCAAAACTCCTTATTAAAAAGTTCACCTTTACCTCAAGTTCACTTTACCTCTTGATCTGATAAGGCATTTTGCAATTTACATTTTGGGTAAATGTCTCAATTTTAAATCCCTAGAAAAATTTCTAAGTTTCTAAACCTTTAGCATTTTTATATTGGTAAAATCAGCTTGTTCATCCAACCTGTAAAAATGATTCTTAAACATTACAATCATCAGCTGGAGTTTTTTTTTTAATTTAATTTAATTTATTGGTACATTCTAGGTAGACAGTACAGTTACATTCATTACTGGGATCTTGTACCTTTACATGCCAGGTCTTGGATCTCATTTTTTCCCCTTACCCCCACCCTCCCTTCACCCCTCCTCTCTTCCCCTTCTTCAAGCACTTTAATTCCATTTTTACATTTTCTCATATTTTTTTCCTATTCCCTTATTCCCCATTCCCTATCCTTCTCACTGTCCCTACACCTTTGGCCCTTTTCTTCCTATTTGCTAATTGTCCCATTAGGATCTTGAGTACTATTTTAGTTTTTCACACTAGAGAAACTATTTGGTATTTGCCTATATGTGACTTATTTATTTCACTTAGAAGTATATCCTCAAAAATGTACCCATTTACCTATGAATGAATCTACTTTCTCATTCTTTATGGCTGAGTAGTTTTCCATTTTATAGAAAAACCACATCTTCTTTATACAGTTTCCAATTGATGGGCAGATGGGCTGTTTCCAAGTTTTAGCTATTATAAATTGTGCCACTATAAACATGGGTGTGCATATATCACTGTGGCATGATTCTTTTAATTCTTTTGGAAAGATACCCAACAGAGGCATGGCTGGGTCAAATGGAACCTCTAATCCTAGTTCTTTGAGCTATCTCCGTATTGATTTCCATAGTGGTTGCACCAGTCTGCACTCCCACCAACAATGGGGAAGGGTTCCTTTCTCCCCACAACCATGCCAACATTTGTTATTGTGTGATTTCTTGATAGCAGCCATTCTTTGTGGGGTGAGGTAAAATCTCAGTGTTGCTTTCATCTGCATCTCTTGAATGACCAGTGATGTGGAGCATTTTTTCATATATTTACTTGTTGCCTTTACTTCTTTGTCTGAGAAATGTCTGCTCATTTCAGATGCCCATTTTAGAATTGGGTCTTTATATTTGGTGGGGCTGGTTGTTTTGAGTTCTTTATATATTTTAGATAATAGTCCTTTGTCTGAGGAGCAGCTGGTAAAAAGTTTTTCCCACATTGTACGTTGTCTCTTAGTTCTGTTGATGGTTTCTTTTGCAGTGCAGAAGCTTTTTAATAAGATGAGATCCCAGTGGTTGATTCTTTCTGCTAGTTCCCATGCTACTGAGGATTTGTTCATAAAGTCTTTTCCTATGCCAATGTTTTCCAGAGTTCTGCCTAACTTATCTTCTGGCAAGTTTAGTGTTTTTGTTTTTATATTTAGATCTTTAATCCACTTGGATTTTAATTTAGTGCATGGTAAAAGATAAGGGTCTAATTTTAATCTTTGGCAGGTTGAGATCCAGTTTTTCCAATACCATTTATTAAAGAGGCTATCTTTCCTCCAGTGGGGACTGTCAGCTCCTTTGTCAAAGATGAGGTAAATCAGTGCATCTGGAATTGTTTTTGTGTCTTCCAATCTGTTCCACTGATCCTCAGGTCTGCTTCTTTGCCAGTACCATGCTGTTTTTATCACAGTGGCTTTGTAGTATAGTTTCAGATTGGGAATTGTTATACCCGCTGCCATGTGTCTGTTGCCTAGGATGGCTTTTGCTATTCTAGGTCTCTTATGGTCCCAAATGAATTTTTGAATTCTTCTTTCTAGTTCTGTTAAGTATAGTGTTGGAAGGCAGCTATGCTAACCACTATACCACCAATGCCTCAGATTAAGTATAGTTTTGGGATTTCAACTGGTACTGCATTGAATCTGTATAGCAGTTTTGGTAGTATGGCCATTTTCACTATGTTGATTCTTCCTACCCAAGAGCAGGGGACGTCTTTCCATTTTCTTATATCCTCCTTGATCTCTTTTTTCAGAGTGCTGTAGTTTTCAGTGTGGAGGCCCTTTGCTTCTTTTGTTAGATTGATTCCCGGATACTTCATTGCTGGAGTTGTTTTTAAAAAAACAATCGTGCGAGTCCTACCCACTAGATGCTCTGATTTAACTGTTCTGGGACGAAGCCTGGGAATCCAAAAACTCCCTATGAGATTCTGAAATGAACCAAGTTTGAGAACTGATAATTTCAGTATTTGCTAGTACAATCTAATTTTTAAATTGTTGAAAGATCTGAATAGACATTTCTCCAAAGAAGATATACAGACAGCCAATAAGTACATGAAAAGACATACAACATAGTTGGTTATCCAGAAAATGAAAATCAAAGTCACAATGAAATGCCATTTTATACATACTAGAATTGGTATAATTTAAAGGACAGATAATAGAAAGTCTTGGTGAAGATGCAGAGAGATTGAACACCCAGTGTGGGAGGTGAGAGGTAACATGGTGTAGCCACTTTGAAAATCAGTTCTGAACTTAAGTTAAACAGTCAGAACATGACCCAGCAATTTTACCAGTATTAGGCTGGTACATACCCCAAAACAAGCAAAAACATATGCATACACAAAAACTTGCACACAGATGTTCAGAACAACATACTACTCATAACAGACAAAGAGTGGAAACCAAATATCCACTGATTGATAAATGGTTAAATAATGTGTGATATCCATGTAATGGGACATAGTCCAGCCTTAGAAAAGATGGTAATGTAGGGACTGAATATGTAAAAATGTAAGGATGTCTAAAGCCAGGAAATATTCCAAGGAAGAGAATATCAACAAAAGAGGAGACTATGAGTCCGTCAAGCACCATCAGGGAGTACAGAAAATTCTCAGAGCTCCAGTCAGTGAGAGGTGGTGCCAGAGAGGCCCAGGCTGGTGTGGATATCTATGCCAAGTCCTAGGATTCTGGGCAGGAGATGGGCTACCATAGAAGAATAAACAGACTTGGAACAGGCACTAGCTGCACCCCTTTAGCCTCTGCCTTGGGACATGCTGACCTGATTTTTGGGAGAGATGGGTTGGTGTAATGAAAACAGACAAAACACTAGGCCCTGGAAACTTATCCTGGCTTTCAGGACTGTGTGCCAATACTTAAAGGTTGCTTTGATTTTCATCCAGGCTGGTATCAATATCACTGTGAGGTGGGTATGGCAAAGCTGTGGGAATTCCTGGGGCTCCGAAAGCGGTATCTGAGGGGTCTGCTATACAATGAACTTAGCACTAAGAAATTTCAAGCCATTTTTTTTTCATGTCCAGAGCCAAGGTAACCCAGGTTCTGGGGAGAAACTAAGATGATAGTTATGACTGAGTGTGGGTAGCTGCATAAAGGATATGAAAGATAGAAGACAACTGATTCTTTGCAATCCTAGACTGGACTGCTATGACACTGATCCAATGGGAAAAATCTCAGAAGGGGGAATAATCATTCATATGTTACAGAAACAGCATCACTGGCTTGCTTTCCTCTCTCTCCTTCCTTTCCATCTTCTTCATTTTTAAAAAATTCAGAGTATATAGGTAGAGATGCACAGAAAAAAAAACACATTACTAAAAAAACTATACGTGTAATAAGCTCTCTAATTTGCCTGTTCTTTTGTGCTGAGGCATGTTTTTCAATAAACAAAACGTGATAAATCTAGCAGGGGCAGCAAGACAGTGGGAGACAGCTGTAGCCGCACCATCTAGGAGTGACAATGATTAATTCCTGCATCTGCTCAGTCAGACAGAAACAAAGGTCACTGTGCATAGATTAGCACTGTGACCACCCCCCCAGTGTACGTGCGTGTGTGTGCATGTGTGCACAGTGTAGTTCACGTGTAGGCACACACACAATCTTTCACTGTGGACAATGGAAAAATTCAAAATGCTTGAAAAAAAATTTACTATCATTTCAAAGGTCAGGGGGAGCCAAAGCTAGCTCTTTACTAGGCTGGTGAGGGAAGATGGCAGAAAAAAGGATCAGGCACTGATTTATGTCAGATTACTGTCTAGTCTTGTTAGCACCCCAACAGAGTGAAATGTGGATGCTCAGCTACATTTACAAAAGCAAAGGGAGCAGGAATCTTAAGAATACATCCTGATGCCATTATTTGATCAATGGAATAAGGACTATTATCAGGAAGCAGCTGAACACATAGGAATATTTCATGTATTAGTCTTCTTGGGCTGCCATTACGAAACACCACAGTCTTAGTGGATTAAACAAAAGAAATTTGTTTTCTCACAGTTCAGGAGGCTAAAAGTCCAAGATCAAGGTTTTATCGAGATTAGTTTCTGGTGAATCTGTTTCCAGCCTGCAGACAGCTGTCTTCTTGCCATGTCCTCACAAGACCTCTGTTCTGGGCATGCACAGAGTCTGGCTCTTTCCTCCTCTTCTAAAGACTCTGGCCCTATTAGATTAGGGCTCTGCCTTTAATCTCATTTAGCCCAGGAAGCTTGATCTCCAAAAGCAATCGCACTGGGGGTTAGGGTTTCAGCACATGAATCTGGGGGGACGTATTCTGTCTACATTTGAAATTACATAAAGATGTTTGGAAGTTGACCCTTCGTTCTTGTGTTCAACAGCTACTTCCCATTCATGACTCCTATAATTATAGATTGCTAGATAGTTGCCTTTAAAAAAATAGTCTTGGCAAGGAAAGTTTGTTTTCAAGTACACAAATTATAAATGGATAGCTTGGTGAATTAACACATAGAAAACATCAATGTAGATGTAAGCCAAGTCAAAAAGAAAACATTACAGTAATTCAAAATTGCACCTCATAATTACCCTTTTTCTGCTCTCCCTAAAGGCAAAAAATACTGTAGTGACTTTTTACACTATAGTAATGCCTGACTTTGAACTTTTTAAAATAAATCATATATGGTGTGAAAAACTATAATGGTACATAAGATCCTAATGGTATAACTGACAATGTGAAATAGGAAGAAAAGGGCTAAAGATGTAGGGGAAGTAGGAACAGCAGGGGAAAGGAAATAAGGGGAAAGAAAAAAAATGAGAAAATGAAAAAATGGAAATAAAGTCTTTATAAGTAGGGAAGGGAGGAGGGGGCGGAGGGAGGGCAGGGGTATGGGGGAAAAATGAGAACCAAGACCTGTCATGTAAAGGTACAAGATCCCAATGATGAATGTAACTGTACTGTATACCTAAAATGTACCAATCAACTTAATGAGAAAATAAAATAAAGTAAAATAAATCATATAGTGCATGATAGTTCATAATTGGCTTTATTTGGCATTATGAGATTCATCCACATTCCCAGGTATAACTGTAGCTTGTTCCTTTTTACGGCTGATTAGCATCCCACTGCAGGAATATACAACTCACTCATCCTTTATACTACTGATGAATGCTTGAATAATTACAAAAAATGCTACCGTGAAGATTTTTACACATTTCTTGGTATAAATGTACACATATTTCCACTGTGTATAACTTAGAAATTGATTTTCTAGATTGTGAGGTAAATGTGTTAAAGAAGACATGCTAAATTATTTTCTAAAATATTCATACCAATTTATAGTTTTACTTGCTATGAGTGAGTTTATTAGCTTCACATCTTTATCTCAACATTATCTTTAACCCATCGGCATATGTGTCATTGTAGCTTAATTTGCATACCCAAACGATAATCTACCTTCCGTCTCTACAGATTTGCCTATTCTGGATATTTCATGTAAATGGAATCATACATTACATGGCCCTTTACACCTAGCTTCTTTCACTTAACTCAGTGTTTTAAAGTTTCATCCTCATTGTTGCATGAACCCAAAAGTCACTTTAATTGCTGAATAAAATTTCATTTTGTTTGCCCACTTATAAGCGATGAACAATTGGGTAATGTCCATCCCAGGCTTTTATGAATAATGGTACGAACACTGACCTACAAGCTTTTATGTGTACTTACTCATGTTTTCCAACCTCTGGGTATATACCCATGACTTATATGGTAATACTACATTTAACATTTTTGGAATTGCAAAGTATTTCCATAGCACCGGTTTTATTTTACATTCCTACCAGCAGAATACAAGTATTCTAATTTTCCCACATCCTTACCAATACTATTTCTTATTGCAGCTATCCTAGTGGTATAAATTGCTATATCATTGTGATTTTTAATCTGCGTTTTCCTTGTGGGTTTAATGATGATCTTAATGGACGTGTGTAATCTTCTTTAGAAATATAGATTCCTTGTCCATTTTAAAATTGGGTTGTCTTCTTACTGAATTGTAAGTATTCTTTATATTTCTAGAGTAAGCCTATTATCGTATATATGATTCCAAACATTCTTTTCATTTTGTGGGTTCTCCTTTCTTCTTGGGGTTCTTTAAAACACAGAAGTTTTTAGGTTTGATGAATATATTTTTCCTGTGCTGTTTGTACTTTGGTGTTATTTAACTGTGTTATGTCTTTTTTGATTGTTATTTTGAGACAAGGTCTCACTTTGTGGTACAGGCTGGCCTTGAACTGACTATGTAGCCCAGGCTGGCCTCAAACTCATGGTGATCTTCCTGCCTCAGCCTCCCAAGTGTTTGCATTACAGGTGTGTGCCACGACACCCAGCTCTACTTTTGTCTTTTCAAAACTCAGGTTCTTAATTTTTTTACTACTATGAATTGGTACCATAAATAGGTACTATAAAATTCACTGTGCATCTGTAATAAAACTATACATTATATCCTTCAGTCTTGATATATAAAATTGTGAAATTTTTCTTCATAAAATGATATTTTTAAAAATTTTAGTCTGGGGAAATGTGATGGTACATACTTATAATATCATTCGGGAGGCTGGGGCAGGAGGATTGCAAGCTTGAGACCAGCCTGGGTAACTTATCCACTTAATTAGACCCTTGTCAAAAAAAAAAACAACAAAAAAAAAACCAATTTGAGGATATAGCTAGAGTGAAAGCCCTGAGTTCTATCCCCAGTATCACCACCACCAAAAAATTAAAAAGAAAAAGTTAGTCTCTACTAATACACTGACCAGTATCTGTTTGGATGTTTCCTTTTTGTCTCCTTAGGAAACCAAAAATAAACTTCTAAACTCTTGTTGAAGGAAATATGCATAAATACATACATACATACAAATGTGCAATTCACTGATTTAAAAACACACACACAACCACATAAGCAGCATGCAGGTCCAAAAACAAACATTCCCCTCACCCAGGAAGTCTTCACGCTGTTCTTTTAGTCAGCAGGCTTCCCCTTCTATTCCCCGCCAACCTCTAGGGTAAATACTATTTTGACTTCTGACATCTTAGATTAGCTTCGCCTACTTTTGTGCTTTACAGAAATGGGATCATACAAAAAGCACACAGATGAAATCTTCTTCATGTCTGACATTGTTTGCTCCACACTTTCGGAAAGTCATCCATATTGGGGCTGAAATTATACTGACTGTTGTGCAGCACCCAATCATGAAGGAAGGATACTGTAATCTGTTTAGACATTACAATGTCGGGTTATGCAAACACCAGCACAGAAAGGGCTTGATCTCTGGGAAACAGGTCTGGTCTTGTGGGGCTAGTTAGTTAGTGTGAGAGCAAGTTCTTCTAAAGCAAGACCACCCCACACATGGGGTCTCTTTGGCATATGACCACTTCCCTTTCTGTTTCTGGGCTTATTGTGATGCAGACAGGTACTGGTTGTTTGCACTTTCCAGCCACCAGAATCATAGGCTAAACAGCCCTTCTTTTTACACTACCTAGCATCTGTAATGCAATTCAAAGGGAACTAAGGCTTATAATAAGAGAGCTGCCAAGAAATTTTCAGTATTATGAATTTGGTGAATATATGTCTGCAATTTTGCTGGAATTTCTGCGATAGGGTAAGAATAGGTTCAAGTTTAGTAGATTCTGATGAGCAGTTTTCCAAAGTGTCTATACGAATGTATAGAGTCAAACATCACACACAATGTATTGATCAACAATGGACCATGTGCATGACGATGGGCCTACATAGGCTGGGTCTGCCTGTACCTCCTCAGCAAAGTGTGTGATGCCGATGCTGTCTGTGCTGCTCAACACCTGGCTTTGCTTTGTCAGTCTTCCTTCATTTTAAACATCCAAGTAAGTATCTACTGGCATCTCTGTGCGGCTTTGCTTTGCATTGTGAACTTGAGCCCTTTTTTCTTTTATTTATTGGCTCTGTCAGATGTCTCTTGTTCTCCCTTATTTCTCTTATACAGACACAAATAACTGGTGGCTCCTGTGGCTGTCAATCTGTCCTCAAATGGTTACATCTGGGTGTTGACACCAATAACTCCCCATCCAGTTTTCTTGTGTGTGGAGTTCATTCTGTGGCCCACAGAGCTGTGTTTTCTATTTAGTTGCTATAGCTGTTTCCATGTGGGGATTCACAAAGATCTAGAACCCATGCTGTCACTGCCACTGTCACTTCCCCAGAATTTCTTGTCACTTAATTCTAATAATTTCTCTATGTATACAGCCATATTCTCTTTAAACAATAAAGCTTTTTCTTCTTTTCCAGTAATACTTGACTGTCTTTTTTCTCCTGCAGTTTTTATTCTGTGGCCCATACTCTCCAAGTGTTTATAAGCGCCATGGGCAAAATTACTTTTTACTTCCAGAACCAGATTTCTCCAAGCTTAAATAAAATACAGCGCCCCCTGAGGGAGCCCATAGTCTGATGCCAATCTCACTGTGTCCCTGTGGGAAGAATGGAGAGCACAGAAAGAGTCCAGGGTGCATCATTCTGCAGGGAATCTTACCCTAGGAAGAGATGGAGTTGGTGCCCACTCACCACGCATGAGCACAGAGGAAACAGAGAGGACTCCTCCTAGTGTCTCCAGGGTTTCTTAAGTTCCACCTTTAACCATATAGGTATTTGAATTGTGCCTCCCCCCACTACAAGGAGATGATTTTTTTTTTATTGAGTTTATTGGTACATTTAGGGATACAGTACAGTTACATTCATTGTTGGGATCATGTACCTTTACATGGCAAGTCTTGATTCTCATTTTTTTCCCCTCACCTCTGCCCTTCCTTCACCCCCTCCTCCCCTCCCCATCTACAAACACTTTATTTTCATCTTTTCATTCTCTCACATTTTTTTCTTTTCCCTTTTTGTTCTTCCCCTACGTATCACACCTTCCCTACACCTTTAGTTCCTTTCCTCCCATTTCTAAATGTCAGTAATCTTATTAGAATCTTATGCATTGTTGCAGAATATTCACACCAGGGAAACGATTTGGTATTTACACATGTGGGACTTATTTATTTCACTTAGGAGTATATCTTCAATATGTATCCATTTTCCTATGAATGAATCTATTCTCTCGCTCTTTATGGCTGAGTAATATTCCATTTTATAGAAAAACCACAACTTCTTTATCCAGTTTCCAACGGATGGGCAAATAGGTTGTTTCCAAGATTTAGCTATTACAAACTGTGCCGCTATAAACATGGGTGCACATACTTCTCTGTGATATGATTCTTTTAGTTCTCTTGGAAAGATACCCAACAGATGAACAGAGGTCAAATGGAACCTCCAGTCCAAGCTCTTTGAGGTATCAAGGAGATGATTTTATTTAAGCTAAATTTTACATATCTCCTTTTAACGTTAAAGGTCTGTTCCCAATACAGCAGCTAGATTTCCTGTTATGAAGATCTTGTCGTGTCATTCTTTAGTTCTGAATCCTATGGTGATTCCCTCTTATGGTTTGGGTCTAGATGTCCCCCCAAAGCCTCGTGGAGTCATAGGCTGGATCTAGAGTGTGTGAAGCTGGAACTGATTCACGATGCAGTGCTAGGCTCAAGGGTATTAGGATTAAGGGTGTGAGTGCTGCCCATCCTGAGTAGTCTGAATAAGGCAAAAGGGGCAGGGAGACTCTGTTAACTCTCGTTACCTTTGCTGCCTTGTGCGTGCCATGTTGTTTCTGCTCTGCCATGCCTGTTTGTCGTCCTTGCCTTGGACTTGGCTGACTATGGACTGAAACCTCTACAGACTGTAAGCCAAATAACTGTAAGCGCTTCTCCTCTGAATTTGAGCATCAGGTATTTTGTCTCAGCAATGAGAGAAAAGTAACTAACACATCCCCATAACATTCAAGGTGGAAGACAAAGCCAGTTCGCTGACCTGTGAGAGCACCACAGTATGGTCCTATTACTTCTCTGATGTCATCTTTTCCTTCTCTGCCTCATGCAATGTGCTCCAGCCATATCGGTCTCCCACTTTTAGTGGAGCACTAGGAGCATTCCTACTCTGAAGCTACTGCACTTTATGTCTCCTCTCCCCGAGTTGCTCTTTACCTAATGACTTGTTTCTGATGCCTTTCAAGTCTGCTATCAGATGTTACCTTCTCAGTGAGACCTTTCCTGGCTAAACTAAAAATGACAGCTAATACTCTGATATTTCCCATTCACTTTTCCTGTTTTATTTTTCTGCTCTGAACTCAATGCATATATTTTACTTCTGACTACTCACCCACTAGGAAAGCTAGTTTGGTGCAGGAAGTGATCTTTGCCTATTTTGTCCTGTGAGATAACCTCAGTGCATGGAATAGGATGTGATACAATGTTGGCCAATTCAATAACATTTGTTGAACTTGTAAGAACCTGATTATGAGAGAGCTTCTACAAGTACAGACCTCTGTGGCTAACAGTGCATCCAGAACAGACAGGTTTCAGTGATGACAAGTGGAAAGGGTAGTTTGGAATGAAAGGCCACAAGCAGGAGGTCTGGGAATCTGGGACTCTAGATGTGATGTTACAGGGTCCCTGAAGGGAGCAACAACAGAGAGAGGAGGAGAGGGAGAGGGATGGGGGAGGACAGAAAGAGAGAACAGTAGAAAGCAGCTGCCTAACTGTGGCAAGATTTTATGTAGAACTGATACCACACTAAACAAGTCAAAGAATAAAACTGTGTGTCAGCTAAGAGTTTACATTTACTATTATACTCTATTATATTCTAGGTCAGTTAATTTGTTCATTTAGGAACCAGAGTGAAATGCAGCCATGATGGAGAAACAAAGATGAATAAAGCTAAGCAGCTCATTACTGGTATGGAGCTTTCTCTTCCCAGTCCAGTGGGTGCCATCATCTTTGATGGGGTAAGGACAGTTGTACCTATGTATAACTATGGGCATGCAGAGGAACATGTCACGACTTCATCTAGGGCTCAGATCTACATCCACGTGCAGGATGGGCAAACAGCATTAGATCACTGTCCTAAAACTTTCCCTATGCATTAACACTGACTCCGCCTCATTTATTTCTGCCCACTCACCCACGTTCCATCCCATAGCCATTCTAGCTCCTTTGAACCTCTTTTCCTGCCCCAATCCTAGATACCAATGCTTTTTGACCTCAGTTTACACCCCCTATTCTGCCCAATCTTCTGGAATTGCTAATGAATACTTTTTCTTTTATGAGATTTAGCTTCCTTTTAGCTAAGACCTTGCAGGCTCTGTATACAGCCACTGCAGGCACTGATCCTGTGACACCACCCTGAAATTAAGTATGTGATTGGTATTTATTCTAGGATGGACTGGCTCACTTTTTTCCTTCTTGGTCCAGAATTGTAACCACCAGAAGGTCCCAAAGTCCTTATAGAGGCAGAAGATTATGCAAGTTTTCTCTTGGCCAGAAGGATCAGTACAACCTCCCTTTCTTCCCAATTACCTTCCTTTCAGATCCAGTTACTCAATCCACAATGACATATCTGAAACAACTGACCTGAAAGGAGAGCATCTCCTATCTCTGAAGGTTTGAAAAGTTATTTTTAAAAATACAGAATGCACTTTTTTGACTTATTTGTGTTTCTACCCAGGGGATGCATTTAAAGTGCCCAGAAACTCTTAAATCACATTTCACAGAGCACCTCGAGCACACAGGTATTCAGCTCAGTAAATATTGACATTGGCAGATAAACCTCACCTAGATATAAGGCTTTGGGAAGTTGAAAAGATAAAGAGAAGATGATTCTAACCCTTCTTAAAGCATGCTGCTTTGAGGACTTTTGTAATAATAGACAATTCCATGAACCTAGGAAGTCAAAAGTTCCAAGAGGAACACAACAATAACCTCCTTGAGAATTGTGACTCATGGAGTATGTTGAGTTTTCTAAAGGCAGAGAAAGCAAATCCAGCAGGGTACATAACAGTGTGAAACTCAACCCTGCCAGATGCAGGCAGAGGGCCTGTATGGGGAACTGGGAGAAGCTGTGACAGAGTGAGGAAGCCACAGGGACAGACTTGTTTCTGCTGTTCACCAGCATCTCTGGCTGCCATTTCTGACAGAGAGTGAGGTGAGGGCAGGCATGGCAGGGGCCTTTAGGCAGAGCTTCCAGTGTTCCAGGCACAGCAGTCATGGGCTCTGATAAGCTTTTGCTGCATACACTCTTGCTGGTTACATTGAATAAGGCAAGGCCCTGACTACTCTTCATCCAGGCCATTTCTCAGGGTTCTGTTTGTCTTGAGCAACACTAAGGGATCAGGTAACATCTTTCACAGACAAAATCCAGGCTTGTCGTGACTCATATAAAAGCAGTGAATCCTATAGGCTCAGGTTGCAGTCTTTGAACAGCAGCCCACTGCGTGGACAAGCATCTGTAATGGGCTCTGCATTATCTTCCCGGACCTGGGGGGTCTGGGACCCAGCACAGACCCAACAAAACTCTGACTACCGTTTTCACTATAAGTAATGAAGAACTTTGTCTCTGACCCAGGAGTCTTGTGTCTTTTGTTAATATCCATGAAGCATTAATAGGTTAGTATGTTAATTTGCAAGCAGAGTAAAAATGCATATCCTATGCCAGTGGGGGCAAAATTATGGCATAAGTGTTATTGTATTTTTCAATGTATGAGTTTTTTTTCTAAACTAAAACCTCAGTATTCAGGTTTCATTGCAGTGTTGGCACTTGGCAATAAATAAGTAGGTTTGAGGTTGCAATTTAGGCGCTTAACCTCTAAAAGTTTCACCATCACTGTACATTTTTGTTACTGAAACTTCTTGATTGCCCAGACAGTAAAATCTCAGATACTGAGAATTATCGTGGAACTGCTCTAACTCTGAGATGCAGCAATATATCAACAACAACTATTATCTGGTTTCCTTATCACAAGTGATTGTGAAATAAGATCTGAGTAAAAGACCTGATTGAACAAAGTTGGCCTAATGCGGATTCAAAATTGCCCTTGTCTTGTCCATTTCAGCGGAGTCACCAGGACTGTATCTTTTTGGGCCTGGAATATTTGTTTTGTTCCAACAGGTTAGCAAGGGCCTTATTAAATTGCATGAGGAACTTAAAACAAAATAGCCTCCCATACCAACGTTATCAATGGGTTTTAGGACACCCAGCATAGCCCTTTCGAAAAGGATACCTAATATGATACATATTTTAATTATGATGAGTTCCTCAGAAAAGAATGTTTATATAACATTTTAATAGCTTTAATGATATTTATCTGATATTCAATAAATTAAACATAAAGAGAATAATCTAATACGTTTTGAGACAATGTATAATACCCAAGAAAAACACAATAGATATGAGTATATTATCCCCAAAACTTTACACCATGACCCTTTGTAATTCCTTCTTGTTACTTTTTACAAACATTGCCTACCTGCAGGCAACCAATGATCTACTTTCTGTTAGTACAGATTAGATAACAATATATTAATTTTCTAGAACTTAGTGTCATTGGAATTACACACTATGTAATCTTTATTGCCCTGCTTTTTTCACTTACTATAATTATGTTGAGATTTATCCACAGTCTTCCAACTATCAATAATTCATTCTTTTTATTGCTGAGTATTATATAGATGGATATATAGAAGTTTATTTCATTCTGTGGTTTTCTTTCAGTCTCTAAAGATTCTCTATGGAAAAGATGTTTTTAACTTTTATAAAGTTGGTTTATCAATGTTTTCTTTTATGGATTACACTTTTGGTGTCATGTCTAAAAAATTTCTCTGCTTATTCTAAGGTCACAAAACTTTTTTCTTTTCTAGGTTTTACAGTGCTAGTTTTTACTAGCACTATGACCTATTTTGAGTTAATTTCTGAATATGGTGCAAAAATAGATCAAAATTCATTTTTGCATATGGATATTCAATTGTTCCAACATCATTTTTGGCGGGGGTGGTTTTGAGACAGGGTCTCACTATGTAGTTGAGACTGACCTGGAACTCACTATGTAGCCCAGGCTGTTCTTGAACTCACAACGATCCTCCTGCCTCAGCCTCCTGAGTGCTGGGATTACAGGCGTGCACCACCACACTCAGAAATCATTTGTGAAAGACTGAAGTTTGTCCACTGAACAGACTCTGCACTTTTGTTAAAAATCGGTTGATCACATATACATGGGTTTATATCTACAGTTTATTTATTTATTTATTTACTTATATTTTTGGAGCCAGGGACTGAACTCTGGTCCTTGTGTTTGCAGCGGCAGAACCACTGAGCAAAATCTCCAGCCTAAGTCTATTATTTTTTGATGTTGTTTGTATATGTCTATCTTTGCCCAGTACAAAACTATCACCTTTACCATAGTTCTGTAGTCTAGCCCTCCAACTTTCTTCTTTTGAAAAGATGTGTTTGTTATTCTGAGTCCTTCATTGTCATATGAATTTTGGAATCAGTTTGTCAATTTACACAAAGAAGGAAATGTGACTGTGATTGAGGCTATAATTAAGGGAGGGGAAGCTGACTTATTAACAATATTGAGTATTCCATGAATATATCATCATGTTTTCTTTGTCTCAACAATATTTAACAGTTTGCAGTTTGCAGGTATTTCATATTATTAGATTTATCCCTAAATATTTCATATTTTTGATGCTACTATACAAGGTCTTGTTTTGAATTTCACTTTTCAATTGTTTGTTGTTAGTGTATAGAAATACTGTTGTGCTTTGTATATTGGTCTTGTATCTTATAACCTTGTTACACTCATTTGTTAGTTGTAGTAGTTTTTGTTTTGTTTTGCTTTTTGATTTTGTTTACAAATAAATTTGACTTGGATTTTCTACATAAATAATCAGGTCACCTGAGGGTAAAGAAGACATTTTAGATTTGCCTTTTAAAAAGGAAATATCTTTGTGTGTGTGTGTGTGTGTGTGTGTGTGTGTGTGTGTGTATGATACCAGGGATCAAACTCAGGACCTTGTGCTTGCTAGGTGTGGTGTCTACAACCCCAGCCCTTGATTTCTTTTTTCTTGCACTGACTAAAACCTCTAACGCTGAACAGAAGCGAGGGTGGACATCTTCTTGTCTTCTTTCTGATCTTAACGGAAAAGCAGTCCATCTTTTACTATTAAAAATGATGTTAGCTATACATTTTTCATAGATACACTTTCTCAGGTTACGGAAGCTCTCTCCTATTCCTTGCTGAGATTGTACCAGAGCCAATGTTAAAATTTGTCAAATTATCTTTCGACTGAGATGACAGTTTTCATTTTTAGTCAGTAAATTCAGTGAACTTTCAGGCTGCAGGCTGGAATCGTCAGTTTCTTGTCATGTGGTCCTCCACCAGGCAGCTTACAATGTGGCAGTACACAGTGAACCAGGGGAAGAGATCTCCAAGATGGAAATACAATCTTTCTGTGACCTAGTATCAGAAGTGACATCTCATTAATAAGCAAGTCAGTAAGTCCAGCCTGTATTCAAGGAGATTTCACAGGAGGGTGGCTACCTGGAGTCGAGAAATACTGAAGAACATTTTACAGGCTGCCTAGCTTAGCCCTATATTTCCTTATTATCTTCTAATGTTTATAGAATCTATAGTAAAGTCACCTCTCCCACTGCTCATTTAGGTAATTGCACCCCCTTCAGTTAGAGGTTGATTGATGCTATTAATTTTCATAAAGCTATTGATTTTACTGATTTTTTTTTCTATTCTGTTTTTGTTTGCTATTTTATCCATTTCCACCGATCTTGATTTAATTTCTTTTTTCCTAATATGGAGGTTAGTGTTATAAATTTCCCCTATGAGTATTCAAATTTTGATGCATTTTCATTTTCATTCAGTCCAAACTACATACTATATTCCCTTTTGATTTGACCATGAATTGGTGTTTTGAGTTTCTGAATATTTTAGGACTTTCCACAGGTCTTTGTATTATTGATTTCTAATTTAATTTTATTGTGTTAAAAGTATATGAGTTTTATGATTTGAGTCCTTTTAATGCTTTTTTTGGAGACAAAGACTTGCTATATACTTCAGGCTGGCTTTAAACTCACTATGTAGCCTAGGATGGCCCAAAAATTAATGAAACTTCTTCTATGACCCAGAATATTATTTTCCTTGGTAAATATTTCATGTATACTTGAAAACAATGGTCTGCTGTTGTTGGGAGGAGGTCAAATTGGTTGATGGTATTGTTCAAATTTCCTATATCTGGACTGATTTTCTGATGTAGAATATTGTAAAATTTTTATCAAAAATACCATATCTGCAACTGAACTTAAACATAATTGTACTATTTTTATTAAAACATTTTTCCTTCTCTGGCAGGTGCATGTGTATTCATGTGTGTGAATGTGCGCACACACACACACACACACGTTTAGAGATCACAGAGATGAAATGAGGTTGTGATCTGATTGTGATGTTGCATACTTGAACAAATTTTTATTCAACAAATACTTTTGAAAATGGGTTATTTTATCTTTCCTGTCTGACTTACAGGCTATTTTGTTGCAATGTATTTTTATTAAGTGTCTCTTATTATTTTATTCTTTATGCCAAGTCATGTTCCCACCGCAAACAAAACAGGCAAGAAAATCTTTAACACAATGATGCATAGATTTCTACTTAATGTTATTTACTGGTGTTTCTTTTAAAAGAATGTATAAATGATAAGCCTGCATTTTTCAAAATTGTGTGTAAAAATAATAGCTTAGAAGAAATTTATGCTGGGTCCATAACACTCAAAACATATTTAACTTTGTAACAAGAATCCTACTAAAACAATAATTATCCCAATTAAAATGCTAGTGAGTGCTCAGTGAATATCCACTACCCTTTGTATCTGGGATCTCGGCTAATTTCTGTAACCTTAACCTGAAGATGTAGGTCAGTATTTATCTCTAATAGATAACACTGTCATCAAAATTAAAAGCATGCTCTGAATCAGTGCTTTCTTCAAAAAATCAAGTAAAGTGTTAAAACAAAAGGTAAAAATGTCCTTTGCTTCTTCATCCACGACAGCTTCATAGTCAGGAAAGACATGACCCTTAAAGCCATTAAATAGGCCACTACATACACTACAGGAAGGCAGTGCTATAGTACTGTATTCTTGGCTCAGGGTTTCATTTTTTAACTATGAAAACGCTTGCCTTTGAACAATTTAAACTACTGGCCTGCTTGAGGAAATATTACATGTGCAGCAATGACATCCTTTTTAATTCTTCAGCAGAGTATTAATTTGCATCATAGAAATGTGTTGCAGCTGAAAAGTCCATTTCACACTTCTTTAATCTCAAAATGCATGATTGTTTTTTCTCCCTAGCTATTTTCTTGGCAGCTGTCACCATTAGGATTTTAATATCCCTCCTCCTAAGATCACTGAATTTGTATTTACAAACTGAGCACCTGTTGTGTTCCAGATCTGTTCAAAATGCTGGAGGCCCAGTGGTGAGCACAACAAGCCAAGCTCCTGTTCTCAAAGACTTTATGCTCTGGTTGGGGATAATGATTTTAAAAAAGCAATTCAATAATACCAAGTATTATGAAGAGACTACAACAGGGAAATGTGGTAAGAAACAAGACAGGGGCTGAATGGCCATAGGGTAGAGAGGCCACTTTAGAGAGGATGGTCAGAGAAGACTTTTCTGAGGAGGTGATACTACAGCCGAGGCTTACAAGACGAGAAACAACTGGTTGTAGAAGATCTGGGCAAGAGAGCCAGGCAGAGGGAACAGCAAAGGGATAGAAGGCACAAAGGCCATGAGATGAAGGTGAACTTGCCCTGCTTGAGGAATAGAATGAAAAGTGGCTACGGCAGCCTAGGAAATACCCTCAGGTCAAGTGCCACATGTCACTGCCATATTGAGTTTGACCCAGCCATACAAGTCACTGGTAGTAGTTAACAATTCCCTGTTCTCAATGTCTAACATGGCAAATAGCACCCCCAAATGCCTGCCAGACAAATATAACTCACTGATCCTTATCTGAGCGCCAAATCCACAGGCAATGGAGCCCAACACACTTGATCACCAGGAGGTGGAAGGCTGGAGGGGGGCGGGATGAGTCTGGCCTCTGGGAGGAGTAGATAAATTCTGAGAGTGGGCTCCAACTTTCTAGTTGTCAGCTGTGGGCTAGGGTGAGAGCGCTGGAGAGTGGCTTCCCAGGAGGCAGGTGGGAAAGAGGGCAGGACAATGGTACAGTGTTGAGGTGGAAGAGATGTGATGGGCCCCAAGGGAAGACTCAAAGAGCAGCAGAGATAAGACTGTAAGCAAGCCACCGCTTTACTTCTGTGCCTGACATGGGTACCCCAGACACTTACCCTGAGAAGCTAGCGACTTCCCAGCCCACAAGAACTGTCCCCAGAACAGCCAGGCAGTAAAGCTTCACTGCTTTTGGTGCAAACCTTCATCCACTCACGATTGATTCCATTGTGCTGTCCACAAACTTTTATGTTGGTTTGGAAGTTTTCAACAGCCTCTCTTGTCCATGTAAATATCTCATCTCAAAAGCATTGCACTCTCCTTTATGGGGAGAAACTTTTTTATTTCTTCACTGGACATCCTGAGAACAGCTAGCACAATATTGGGCTATACCTTTCTCTTCTTTAGAGGGAACCACACTACAAGGCCAACAGTGTTTCAGCTGGACCTTCTCAAATGGCTCAGTGCCATAGTGGGAGGCCAGCTTTGCTAATTTTGGCTCACCGCTTGTGGCACTGAAATGAAACCAATGCTTTAGGCTATGAGAGAGGAACAACCGGGCATGGGGCTGCTTACCTGTTCTTCCTGCAGCGAATTGTGAAGGCAAGAAAGAAGAGCATCAAAAGTAATCCACAGCTGAGAAAAGTCCAGACAATACCCAAGAGGGCAGGAGATAATGAAGAGATGGTACTGCTGCTGTCCTGGAAAGTGGCCTGAAGCCAGAATACAGAGAAGATGTTAGGAATAACACCAAAGCATACCTGGGCAATTCCGCCTCTTCGTCCTCTCCCCTCCTCATCCCACCAACATACACATCTGAGCAGTCCTAATATTCCTTGGCTACTCACTTACAATTCTTGTCCTGCAGAGATCATGAAGGGGTCTTCGATCCAGCTCCTGGCCTGGAAAACTGTCACAGAACTTGGAGCAGTTTATTTCAGGCTCCATGTCACCACATGTTTTCTTGGTGGGCACTTATTCACAGTCTTGGTTACCCACTGGCTGAGATGTGGACCTTCGACTAAAACACAAGAGCAACCTGGATCTTTCTTTCAGGCATCCCATTTTGGAGTTGGCTCTGGGTGCAGAATCCAGGATAAACAACCAATTCAGGGAGAAGCGAAGGGTTATTTCAGTAGGCTTCTTCATCAGACATACTCCAACATCAGACATTCTTCAGCTGGTCCCTGCTGCCCATTGTACTGTGTTAGCCAGGTGGGCAACTCAAAGTGACAATTCTGGCTCACCACCAGAGGGCAGTCACTGCCCCACGGACTCACTCTGGGCCCTGATGGAAGGAAAGCAATTAGGCCCATTAGCAAGCAATCTCTCACCCTCCCTCCCTCCCTCCCACATATACAGGTTTAAAAATATTTTGTTTCCATTTTATGTCGTTATATCTATTATGTATAATTATATATATGCATATATTACAAATTTAATGTTTTAATAAATATTTTAAACCATGATAATAAAAACTACTTTAAAAACAAAGATAAAGCACATCTATGAATTTCTAAGTGAAAATCTCTACATTCTCTGTTGAGGCCCTTTCTATGGCCAAGCACCGCAAAAACTTTACTTGTGACTTCTAAGGTACATCTTTCTGTTTCCCCTCTTGGAAACCCTGAGCTTCTCCAAAATCTTTCCATGTAGCTCCTGGCTTAAGCTCTCTTTGATCCTGGGTGGCCTGGCTGTCTCCATATGTGATCTGTTGGTCTTTAGCGCCTGTCCTTTCAGCCTTAGAACATTCTCTGTCCAGTCAATTGGGACTGCCCAAAGATCTTGCTTGCTTTTTTAAAAAAGCATTACATTCAGAGAGGAGAGATTACTCAGGTAATAATAGTGAGAGGAGCTGGGAAGCTGTAGAAATTTCTACTGATTGAGTGGCTGAGGATGGTGTTCTCTCAACCGGTTCTTGCAATATGAATATCATGAATTAAAAAGCTCAACTTTTTGCAGATCAAAGACAAAAAATTCAAACTGGTACCAGTAGAAAAAGTGGACATATCCCTAATTCTTTAAAGCAAATCCCCTTGACAGAAAAAATAGATATGAAATTTTACTGAGAAAATTTAAGAGGATGCCACTGCTGCTTCGTGTTTTTGAAACAACGTAGAACAGTATTCTGTGATTATAGAGGACTGAACAAAAATATTATTATTATTTCAATAGCCACTGAACACAGGGCCCATATTTAAGCCAGAACAATAGTGACAGGTGTAGAATGCCATCTTTGGGCTGTGCGTGTTTAGGCATGAACAATATAGCACCAGGTGTCGCCCATTCATTGGCCTCTAATACATTCCTGAATTATTTACCAGGTTCATTACAATAAGATCCCCAGAGAACTAAAATTCACCATCTCCCATCCAGACATTTAAATTCTTGTGCAGTCTTGTCAGATTACTGGAATGCAAAATGATGAATCAATATCAAAACCTGGCTCTTTTCATTCTAATTTAGTTTGCTTTTAATTGCTCAAAGACATTTTCTTAAAGTTAGACATTCCCTACTGAACCTTCTAGAATAGAAAAATACCATAAACCACAGAGAGAACTGCACTAAATGAGGGATAGAAAAACATTTTCTATATTGTCCTTTTAATCCTACTAAAAAATTAAGTATACTTACATTTGAACCTGATTAAGTGTGTGTGTATGTATCTATTATTTGAAAGAAATGTATGTGTACATGTATGGGTATGAATAAAGTCTCACTTTGTTGTCATTACTATATTATGCATAACATAAAAAACATGGTTCCTCATTTTCAAATAAGGAAATCAAAAGGCAAAGAAGTGAACAAACTTGCTTTAAGCAAGATTTTAATGTAGGAGTTTGCATTCCAAGGTCTTTCCAGTATACTCTGCATGGGGCAAAGAGTGTGGATCAACCTCTCTTAAGAAGGTACCATTGGGCCCAGCATGGTGGTGCACACCTGTAATCCCAGCACTCAGGAGGCTGAGGCAAGAGAATTGCTGTGAGTTAAGACCAGCCTGGGCTGCATAATGAGTTCCAGGTCAGTCTGGACTACATAATGAGACTCTGTCTCAAAAAACAAAACAAACAAACAAAGAAGGAATTACTGTACTGCCGAGGTTTTCCAGGTCTGGTTCCCTTCTGTGGGTTTGCTGAAATATGGCACATCATGGCACATCTATACCAGTGATTCCCAACTAAAGCAATTTTGCATCTCCAGGGGGACATATGGCAAAATTTGGAGACATTTGTGGTTAGCAAAACTGGGAGGCAAGTGCTACTGACATCTAGTAGGCAGAAACCAGAGATCATGTTGAATATCTGCCGTTAATGGAGTGAGAGAGAAAACAAACGATTATCCAACCTCAAGTGTCAGTAGTACTAAGGCTGAGAAACCCTGGTCAACATTGTGAGTCTAGGAAGGGCTGACAAACTTAAGCCCAAATCATCTGTGAGAGACTGTGAACGTGATGGGGTTATCTGGATACAACCTGAGAGAGCAACTGTGATTTGGGATAAATTTCTGAGCACATTTAAATGTTCTGCTGGACAGAATAAACTCACTGGCGTGGAACTCTGGGTATGAAGCAACCTTCAATCCTTGGATATTTAGTGTAGGAATTTTATACACCATATTAGTATCTCATATGAGGCAAGCATACAACTCCAAAGCTGGCACAGAGGTTCAAACATGAGGAGCTGGTGCAGCAATGAAGGGTTCAGTTATTGAGGAGAGACAGTAACGCTGGGTGTGGTAGTGCACACCTGTAATCCCATTACTTAGGAGGCTGAGGCAGGAGAGTCACCATGAGTTCAAGGCTAGCTTGGGCTACATAGTGAATTCAAGGCAAGCCTGGACTACACAGTGAAACCCTGTATCAGAGAGAGAGGGAGAGAGACAGTGGGAGGGAAGGAGAGAGAAAGGGAGGGAAGGAAAGAGAGAGAGGGAGAGGGAAGAGATAGTTGAACGATTGCACAAAATGTTGAATGATCGGGGAGATGATGGGGAATAGTTAGAAAAGGCAATGGTGAGGCATGCAACCACAAGACAGAGTCAAAATGCATGGATCCAGAAAGGTCTGCCAGACCCCTCTGAGAGAAGTCTTCCCCCAGGGGGACGGAGGGCCATGCATAGTAGTACTTGGATTTTACCTGACAGAAGTTACTGAATATAGTGAACCCTTGACTTAAAAACTCCATTTGTTTGTGAAGGCTGTGTAACTCAAGCGGCCTGTAAATCAAGATTATTTTCTCATAAGAAATAAGGAAAAGACCCTCAATCAACTCCAAACCTCCCAGCCGGGCATGGTGGCACACGCCTTTAATCCCAACACTTGGGAGGCCAAGACAGGAGGATTGCTATGAGTTCAAGACCAGCCTGGGCTACATAGTGAGTTCCCGGTCAGTCTCAACTACATAGTGAGACCCTGTCTCAAAAAACAACAACAACAACAAAAAATCCAAACTTCCCAAAGAACCCCTTAACTAAACTTTTCAAAATAAAAAGGGTTGTATGTGTGTAATTTACCAGAAACACCAAGAATTTTCCTCATGTACTCACCAAAAAGTTGTAAAATGTGCCTAGTTTACCAGAAGCAACAATTTCATACCATATTCATCATTCAAGTTGACATCTTTGACTTGAAGAAAGGGAGGATAAAATGGCAGGTAGTTATTGTTTGGAAGGAGAATCCCCTTCCATAAGAACATGAGGAATCTGGTTCTCTGGTATCCTTTCTGTCCTTGGGAGAGTCTGTAGCCCATTAGCACCTGCTTCTGGCTCACTAGGTCTCAAACTTTTCAGAACTGAAAACTGGTTTACGGTTGTTTTCTTTAACACTGTTCTTTAGCATAACAGGACATTGTCATTAAGCAAGTGAAAGCAATGATTGGCTTTTTCTGTCTGGGTGGGTCTTCTCTACAAATGTTTGTAGCTCTGTCCAATTTTTCAGGATTTCCTTTATTTCAGATGAAGAATTTTGCTGCACTGATTACTGATACTCCCTTTCTTCTTCAGAAAGTTCCTCAGCTGCCATTCTGCTGCTTAGCCAGAAGTTGCTGAAGTTCCTCTGTAGACAGTTCCTCTGTGTGTTCCTCCACCAGGTCCTCAACATCACCACGGTCTACCTGCAGGCCTATGAACTCTGCTATAGTGACAGTGTCATCAACCACAGAGACAATTGAAGGCTCAGCTCCTCTACACAGCCTTCAAAGTCTCCCTCCTGTATAATTTTAGGCCACACTTTCTTCAAGGCAAATGTCAGTGTGCTTAGAGAGACAATGACCCAGGATTTCTCAGTTAACCCCACACAGGAAAGACCAGCATTTGGGTCGTAAGTCAAGAATTGGTCCTACGTTAAAACTAAAATTCTGGTCATGACCCATATTGTTCATATGTGAGGCCATTCATAACCTGAAAGGGTCCACTGTTCAGGTGTGATAGTTAACTGATTGTGTCAACTTCAGTGATAAATGTCCAACTAAACTGAATTAGCAGATTTTGGGTGTGGCTGAAGGAATTGACTGAAGATTTGCTGGGATGTACTGGGTGTGAAGGATAGCAAAGGATAGGTTTGCCACCTGAATGGTATAAAAGGGAAACAAAGAAGGAAGGCTCACTTCTGATTTTTTGGAGGAGCTCCAGTCTTCACCTTCAGCTTGGATGTTGTCTCCTGGATTCTAGCAGACTCTTCAGCTTTGTCCTGCAGACCCCTCAGCCTTCTATCATAGACCCTTTTCCCCACCTACAGTGGCAGAAGCCTCTCCTACAATACCTGAAGAAACTAATCCTGTGCTGACCAAGCTGGATAATGCTGGCACTACTCTCAAAGCACCTTCATCACCCATTTTTGCCTCTAGGCCCATAACCAGGCTCAAATCATAGGAGGCTCTTTAGGGGGAGTGACATACATACTGTAAGCCATGAAGAGGTCGGCTGTTCTCCCAAAGAACTTCTCTAATTCTCATAAGCACCAGCCTGATGAGATTATGTGTGTGGGATAATGGTGACAAAAACACATGAACCAGTTAATCCAAGATTCTGATTTAATGTTGATACCCCTAGAGTAAAAAGAGGTGCTAACAGTTTATTTGTCTGGGTGGCAGATGTATGGGTCAAAAGATGGGCCACTGTGTATGAGTTAGAGATGCTGATATTCCACGGTTTACTGTTGATGAGAGGATTCACAGGCTCAGGGAAATGGGAATGCTAGAGTGGATTTGTCATGTTAAACCAAATCCACCACAATGGGATGATCCAGAAAATGTACCCTTCACTAACACCGTGAGAAACAGATTCATGAGGGGAGCTCCAGCATCCATGAAGAGCCCTGTCATTGGTCTTCTCTATATGTCAGAACTTACAGTGGGGACCATGGTTAACCACTTGGAAAACTTAAGGAAAATGGGTTGAACTGGATCCTCGTGCGGCACACTTAATTGCCAAAGGAAAGGTACACACACCATAATGGGCAGCAGAAGGTAAAGAAGGATAAAAATGGTCTGACACATGTAGAACTATGGCACTGGCTGATAAGCCATTATGTTCCCAAAAGTGAAATGGGAAGTCTACATTTTTACTAGATTTATATACTGTAATCAAAAAAAATTTTCAGGGTGAATCAACAGAAACCTGCTGCAAGTCATAGTAATGGGGAATCAAAATCCCTCAACTGGTTCCCATATCTGAGCCAGTTTACAGACCCAGAACCCTTTGAACGAAGAGGAGGCCAGGTCCCCTTGAAGGAGAGTGCTGGTGCACTACCAAAAATTTATAGTCATTCTTTCTCCTAACCTTCCCGAAGGGACCTATGATTTTTACCAGAGTAACTAACTGGGGAAGAGAAATGATCACACATATTTTGGGAGAATACTGGACACTGGTTCTAAACTAACACTGATTCCAAGGGATCCAAAATATTGTGGCCTCTAACAGTAGGGACCTTTGGAGGTCAGGTGATCACTGGGGTTTTAGCTAAAGTCCAACTCACAGTGGATATAGTAGGACCTCAAATTCATCCTATAATTATTTCTCCTGTTGCAGAATATATAATTGGGATAGACATACAGTGGTACCTTTGTTCACAAACACTTCTGTTTGCAAGCAATTTGGTTTGCAAACAGAACCATTTGGCAAAAATTAGTTTTGTTTACAAATTGTGCATTAGATGACAAACACAATCACAGTCATCTTTCTCACCAAAACACAAATATGGCTATCTTTTCCAAACCTGTAGAACAAACTGAGTTTGTGAACTGCAGCATCACTATACTTAGTATTTGGCAGAATCCTAACCTTGGCTGCTATGGTTGGAAAAGCCAAATGGAAGCCATTAGAGTTGCTTTACCTGGTAAAATAGTAAGGCAAAAATCAATATTGTATCCCTGGAAGAAATGCAGAGATTAGTGCCCTGGTTCAAAAGGATTTAGAGGTGGTGGTTCCCATCATATCTCCATTTAATTTTCACTCGGCCTGTCACAAGACAGGTGGGTCTTGAAGGATGATGGTAGATTACTGAAAAGTGAACCAAGTGGTGACTACGATTGCAGCTGCTGTACCAGATGTGGTATCCTTGCTTGAGCACACTAAATAGAAATGGCATACACACGATCAAGCCATAGGAAACCCAAAGGGTACAAGTAAATTACATGAAGAAGTTGTCCAGATGCCCATGGCTCCTACTCCTGCTATATTGCCTTCTCTTTCCCACATGCATTTATGGCCTCATGGGGTGTAACATATGATCAGCTGTGAGAGGAAGAGAGGGCTAAGGTCTGATACTTGGGATGTAACTACTGATTTGACAGATGACTTCTTGTCCATACCTATGTATAAGGCCTATTAGAAACTGTAGAGGGCTGCAACATTGATTGTGCCCAAAGCAAGCTGTAAAGAGTCAATCCAACAGTTGGCTTGTTTATAGAAGTGAGTCTGGCTGAAGCCGATGTGCTAAGGTCAGAGTAACTTGCACCCAAATTCTGTACCCATAACTAAAACCTTCAGGATAGAAGGACAATGTTCCAATTACAATCATATATTTTGTCTATTCTGTTCCTATTTCAAGAATGCTTTGTCTTGTCCTTTATGAGCCTTGTTTACATTAATTTCCACAAAAACCACACGTTGCCTTTACCCCAATTGATTGCCAATAAAAGTCAGTGCCTGGGACGTGGTGCAGCGCCTTTGTCGGCTGCACTGACATTCGTCATCCTGGCACCCGCTTTCTCTCTCTTAGTTCTGTCTCTTAGTGTATTCTTGTCCTCAGCCCTACATCACACACTGGGCAGGTGGGCGACTCAAACCTGACTACAGGGCTCTCTGTCACAGACAATTTGCATTCAGCTGGCAAGTCTAGCAATATACTTTCACTGTCCTACTTCGGAGTTATATTGACTCTCTAGCTTTCTATCACAACTTAGTTCACAGGAGACTTGATTGCCTTTTTCTCCCACGAGGTATCACACTTGTTCATTACATTGATGATACTATGCTGACTGGACCAAGTGGGCAGAAAGTAGCAGCCATTCTGGATTTGTTCCTTAAGTATTTGAGAGCCAGAGGATGGGAACTATATCCAACTAAAATTCAAGGACTTTATACCTCAGTGAAATTTCCAGGGGTCCTGTGGTGAGGGGCATGTAGAGATATCCTTCCTAAGGTTAAAAGATAAGTTATTGCACCTGGCTCCTCCTATAACCCAAAAAGAGGCACAACACCTACTGGGCCTATTTGGATTCTGGAGTCCACACATTCCTCACTTAGCTGTTTCCCTCTGGCTCATTTACCAAGTGACTTGGATTTGATTGGATCCCAGAGTAACCAAAGGCTCTGCAGCAGATCTAGGCTGCTGTGCAGGCTGCTCTGCTGCTGGGGCCATTTGATCCAGCAGATCCAATGGTACTTAGAGTGCCAGTGACAGGTAGAGATGCTATTTCGAGTTTCTGGCAGGCAGGTAGGTGAATTGCAGCAGAGACTGTTAGGACTTTAGACAACTACTCTCCCTTTGACAAACAGCTCTTGGCCTGCGACTGGCCCTTGGTGGAAACCGAATGCTTGACCATGGGACCCTGGGTTACCATGCAACCTGAGTTATCCATCACGAGCTGGGTATTATCTGATTCACAAGTCATAAGCTTGGATGGGCACAGCAACAGTCCCATCATTAAATGGAAATGGTATATATGTGATCAAGCCAGAGCAGATTCAGAGGACACAAGTAAATTCAAGAAGTTGCCAGGTGCCCATGGTTCCCACTACTGCTATACTGCCTTTTACTTCTCACATGCACTTATGGCCTCATGGGCTATGTCATATGATCAGCTGTAAGAGAAAGAAAAGGTTAGGGCCTAATTTAAGGATAGTTCTGCATATTATGCAGGCACCACCCACAAATGGAGAACTACAGCATTACAGCCCCTTTCCAGGACAATCCTGAAGGACAGTGGTGAAGGGAAATATTCACAGTGGGCAGAACTTCAGACAGTGCACCTGATGGCACATTTTGCCTGGAAGGAAAAATGGCCAGATGTGTGACTGTATACTGCTTCAAGGGCTATAGCTAATGATCTGGCTAGATAGTCAGGGTGTGCGTAGAAAATTTGTTACAAGGATATTTGGGGAAGAGGTATGTAGATAAATCTCTCCATATGGGTAAAGGATGTAAAAAAAAAATGTATCCTATGTAAATGCTCACCAAATGGTGACCTCAGCGGAAGATGTTAACAATCAAGTGGGTAGGATGACCTGTTCTGTAGACAGTAGTCAACCTATTTTTTAGCCACCCCTCTCAATGCCCAATGAGCTCATGAACAGAGGGCCATAGTGGCAGGGATGGAGGATATTCAAGAGCTCAGCAACATGGACTCCACTCACGAGGCTGATCTGGCTACAGCCCTGCTGAATGCCTGATATTCCAACAGGAGAGACCAACACCGAGTCCCCAGTGTGGCACCATTACCTAGGGTGATCAGCCTGTGAACTGTTGGCAGGTGGATTATATTGGACTGCTTCCATATAGAAAGGACTGTGCTTTGTCCTTATTGGCAAAGACACTTATTCTGGATACGGATTTCGCTCCCCTGCATATAATGCTCTGCCAAAGCTTCCATCTGTGGACTTACAGAATACTTTACCCACCACTGTGGAATTCTACACAGCATTGCCTCTGAGCAAATAACACATTTCATGGCCAAAAAGTGAGGCAATGGGCTCATGCTCATGGAATTCACTGGTCTTGCCATTTTACTTGCCATCCAGAAGTGGCTGGATTGATAGAAAGGTGGAAGGGTCTTTTGAGAACACAGTCACAGCACCATTTAGGGGGCAACAGCTTGCAGGGATGGGACAAGGTTCTTCAAGAGACTGTGTATACTTTGAATCAGCATCCACTATATGGCACTGTGTCTCCCACAGCCAGGATGCACGGGTCCAGGAATCAAGCGATGGAAGTGGGAATGGTACCACTCACCATTACCCTAACTGATCCACTAGGAAAAGTTTGCTTCCTCTTCCCATGACCTTATGCTCTGCTGGCTCAGAAGTCTTAGTTCCAGTCTGACAAAGGCTTGTACCAGTAAGCACAGTGATCATACCAAGGAACTGCAAGATAAGACTCCCCTGGTCATTTTGGTCTTCTTGTGCCTCTGAATAATCAAACTAAAATGGAAGTTACAGTGTTGGCAGGGGTGAATGACCCAGGCTACCAAGAGGAAATTGGACTATTGCTCCACAATAGAGGAAAGGAAGAATATACTTGGAGTGAAGGAGATCCCTTAGGGCACCTCCTAGAGCTACCATTCCCCAGTATTAAGGTCAGTGGGAAACTACAACAACCCAATCCAGGCAGGGGTGAAGGTGAGTCATTCCACCAGAGGAAGAATGAAGACCCGCTGAGGTGCTTGCTGAAGGTCAAGGGAACACAGGATGGGTAGCAGAAGAAGGTAGTTCTAAATTATCAGCTACATCCCATGATCAGCTACAGAAATGAGGATTGTAATTGTAATAGTTCTTGTCTAACATGCTTCCTATGTATTGCAGTGCTGATAGACTTAATATTGGTTCTCAAGTACTGTTCAACCTATGTTATAGTGTTCAAGTATGAAATGTAAGGAGTAAGCATCACCCAAAGAAGATTTGCCTTCTGCTCTGGGGAGGAAATTAGTGTGTTTTTGTTTGTACATAGGATAGTTAAAACATATTAAGTGCATAATTAATGAACTTGTTTTTGTATCTGGAGGCTCTGGTTTAAAGAGATGTATATGGTTGTCAAATTGACATTGTGATAGTTAACTATATCAATTTAAATTCCCAACTAAATTGGATCAGCATAGTTCTGGGTGTGACTGGAGGTATACACTGAAGATTTGCTGAGATTTAGTGGGTATGAGTGACCTCAACCAATAGTCTGGCCTTGAACTCACTATGTAATCCAGGTAGGCCTCAAAGTCATAGTGATCCTGGGCCGGGGATTTAGCTCAGCAGTTCGGTGGCCTGACTCGCAAGTGCAAGGACCCAAGTTCAATCCCCGACACCAATAAAAAAAAAAAAAAAAAAAAAAAAAAAAAGTCATAGTGATCCTCCTGCCTCTGCCTCCCAAGTACTGGGATTACAGGCATGTACCACCATGCCCAGTTCCTAAATGGTATAAAAGGGAAATAAAAATTGAAGGCTTGCTCCTGTTTCTTTGGAGGAGCTCTAGTCTTCACTTTCAGCTTATATGTTGTTTCCTGGCTTCTAGCACAGACTTTTCAGCCTTCAGGACAGACCCTTCAGCCTTCTGATGTGGATTCACATGGGACATTACAGTGAGTTCTAGGCTTCAACGGGATCCTTTGGATCCCCAGCACACAGACAGCCCTTTTGCACTTTTCCATACCTGATTCTCTGGGTGGTCACTGTAAACCAACATTGTAAATTTTTATATATGTATATATTTTTCATTAAATCTGTTTCTCTAGTAAGCACTGACCAAATGCAAGATGGACTTTTACAGGTTCACAACTTCCAGGAGCCCTTTATCTTTCCACAAAATCTCCTTTATTTTCTATACATTGTTTCTGGTTAATGACTACTACTGTCTTTTAACAAGTTGTTTTGTAATTAGTGGAATTTCTGCTTCTGCTCATGAAGAAAGAACTGCTATAGGAATTGCCTTCCCTTTGTAAACAACTTAAAATAACTCTTTTCAGGTACTGGAAAATGGAGAGCATAAGGACTGTAGCTCCTGAGAGATACCACCTGAAGGGAATTTCTGGGCTATAGCCATGGAACAAAATCCACGCAGAACCTAAATGTCTTGCTAAGACTAGACTGGCATTTGAGGACACTGAGGGACTTAAAATTTGTGGAACAGAGTAATGGAGAAAAGAAAGTGCAGAAAGCAAGAGGCAGAGAAAGAGCTTTGGGAATCTGTCAGAGTACTGATGTCAGTTTGGGTAAGAGAAAGCTACTTAAAGCTGAATAAATAAACACTGGTGGGCAGTAGATGAGTGATTCCTGGAGCTGGTAATACTTTGCATTCCACCAGCTAGAGAATAAACACCACAGTATATAGTACATTGGATCAAAACTCAGAAAAGCTATGCCTTAATAGAAAGGAACTAAATTAACCATAGACCAGAGGCTATGCTGGACCTACCCTAATAGTATTTAAAAGAAAGTCTTAAAAGGATCAAAGTGATCTACAAAAAACTTAACAGTATCCTAGAACACAATCCAATACTCTTTAAAGAATATAATAAGATTCCACACTCAACAAAATAGAATTCAATATGTTCATCATCCAATAAAAAATCACCAGCCAGTCACACAAATAAAAAATATAATCCTTAACTATAAAAACAAAGAAATAACCAAAATGATGTAACTAGCACATAAAGGCCTTAAAACAATGCTTATAAATATGTTGTAAGGGGGAAATAAAATGGCAGAGGAAAGGTCAGCAGTAAAACTTAGCCTCTCTGGGATCTGAAATAAAGACATATAGAAAATAACAACTTAGCAAGGAGAAAAAGAAGTAGATGTCTGGGAATCAATAAAGAGCCAACTGGAAAATCAGAAACCATAGAGAAACTGAAGACAATTCACTAACCCGGGCTCTGAGAGGAGGTCCCGTCTGCTAACACAGGCACAAAAACAATGCAGTTGAAATATGAGAAAGCAAGGTAACAAAAACTCCTACTCCCCAAAAGCTGACATGAAGGACCCTGAAACAGAGGAAGCAACAGGCAAAGAACTCAAAGCCAATGGTCAAAACATTTGAAGAGATAAAGAAGAGACATATAAACACATGTGTAAGATGTTTAATGAGCTCAAAGAGTATTTAATTAAACAGCAACAAAATGTTTTCTAAATATAACAAAGAAACAAACAATAAGCTGAGTTAAACCAGACATAAATGATCACTTTGTTATAGAGAATTAGAAATTATGAAGAGAAAGGCGAATTACATGATATGAAAAATTTAATCAGTAGCAGACGTGATGGATGTGAGGACAGAGTTTCAGAAATAAACAAAATGGAAGTAGTAGATCATAAAACTCAATGGTATCCTAAAAATGACAAGATACCATGCAGGCTGGATCCAACAGCTGTTGGATGACTCAAAGAAAACCAAAGCATCTCAAAATTATAAGAATAAAGGAAAAATTAGAAGATAATTCAAAAGGAATTTTTCCATTAAATTTATTGGTACATTTAAAGTAAACAATACAGTTATATTCATCATTGGGATCTTGTACTTTTACAGGGTGTATCTTGGTTTTTATTTTTTCCCCATTCCTCTGCCCTCCCTTCACACCCTCCACCCTTCCCTATGCACAAAGACTGTTTTCATTTTTTCCTTTTTTTGTATTTTTATTTTCCCTTATTTCCTTTTCCCTACCCATCCCACTTCCCCTTCTCCTTTAGTAAAGGGAAAAAAAAAAAAGTATTCAAGAGGTAGAAAAAACAATGGGAGCAACTCAACTTCTCCAGGGTAAAGTGTCTAGAGTCTGGAAAACAATAGATTGGAGAGGAATCGAAATGGGTGGAGGTTACCCTGGAACCAGGAGGGAAGTGACAGAAGAATACAGGATTAAGTGACACAGAAGAAATAGATCACACCACGGAAGAGAGGTGAACCCTTGCAGGCTGTGCAGTGCTGCTGACAGTGGCTGCCTAGCTGCCAGCTGGGAGACAAAGTGAAGCAACTGTTTTGCTCACAGAGAACCCAGGAACTGCACTGGGCCTGAAATAACCATTGGCGAAGAAAACACAGGATACTGCCTTCAGAGAAGCCTTTTGTGGTCAACAGCTGGTGAGTGACCTTAGTACGGTGTCTGTAACCACAATCATGGAGCAAGAGCTGGCAGGGATGTCATTCCAGGGAATGGCTAAGTGTCTGAACCTGGGTCCCAGAGAAGCCCATTAGCCTTAAACCCTGCTTCATACTACCAACCTCTCAGAGTGGATGAGAGAAAGTCAACTACAAGAGACAGCCGGCAGATGGAGAACAGGTTGCGGGTAGCCTTGCCGAGAGATGAGGGCTCATGAAGTCAGAGGTCAGGTCTAGCCTGAGTTACACATATTTGGAAGCTCGCATTGGTGCCCTGTTCTTGCTGTATGGAGATCTCTACATCCAGCACCCTTCTGGGGGTGGAATGCAACCCTAAACTTCCAGTCTCAACAGAGACACATCTGGCTTCAGCTCTGCTCCTAAATACTAGACTGAGGAGAAGAGCCACATATCCAAAATAACAGAAAACTTTATTTGATTAATCTCTGATTATATTTTTTATTTGTATTTTATTTTTTATTCTTTGCTGTTTTCCTTCGTCTGTATATTTTCCCTACCATTTGTATTATATTGTTTTACCCTTTTTCTGAGCCTGTTTGTGTGTGCATGCTTCTCTTCCTCTTGCATTTTTCTTCCAATATAGTTTATAAAGGTAAGGAAATTCTCCTTGCCCATTTAGTGCCCTCCTACTTTTATCTGTATCTCTTTGCCTGACTTCTTCCTCCTGTTTCTTATTCATTCTCAATTTTTCTTTTCTTTCTTCTCTCTTTTTTCATTTGTCTCCCATTTTCTCTTTATACCAGAAAATGTTTTCCCATCCTCACTTCTTACTACCAAATTTTCCTGTTATCCCTTTCTAAATATATAACATATTTACTATCATTAGGGTCCTTTGGCCCATCCTATTTTTCATACCACATAGCAGAAGACTTTAAAAAGAAAAAAACTGTTTTTTTTTCTGCTCTTCCCCTCTGGCATTACTCATTGCCCCAATCCCCTGGGATTTAGATAACTGATTCTATAAAATTACTGATGAATTCTATTTTTCACCATTAGAGGAGACATAGCCATCATATTTTGTGCACATTAACTGTGGGTCAAGATTTGAATTGTTGGGCCAGGGATTTAGTTCAGTGGTGCCATCGCCTGCCTCACAAGCACAGGGTCCCAAGTTCAATCCCCAGCACAAACAAACAAACAAAATAATTTGGTTAAAAGGAGACCTAAAACATGGTACCCTGGCATGTTACTTCTGAAAAAGTCCTGATGAATACCACTGTAATGGATTAGCCTATTACTATGGTAGCTGATTTGATTGCATAGGAATAATCCAGACCCAGCAAATAATTCTTCCAGTTAATTCATCTCCCAAATCCATCATCAGATCCAGCAGGGGTCTGATGAGAGGGACAGCAAGGGCTCCTAATCTAAGAACTCAGACTGGAGCAGACTGCAAGAATATCTGCAACCTGGTGGAAAACAATCCTGAGTTTGAGGTAGCTTCAGTATTGCAGTAGAAGGATCCGAGGAGTGCCTGGGGTGTGAGCACTCAGATCCCTGGCACTGAAGCTACTTGGGAATCACATATGCAAGGTCTCACTGGAATATTTAATCTGTGTTCCCATTAAAATATTTTCTAGGTTTAAGATTTTATATATTTCTTGATTTATTTAGTATTGTGGGGTTATACTACTTTATGGTTTCCTGTGTTTATTAGATTTTTATTTTTGTGTATTTGTTCTTTCATTGGCTCTGATTTAATAGGTGTCTAGGTTCGCTCCCTCATCTCAGCTCCCTATTTCTTCACTTCAAACCCCCGAGACAATATGTTGACATATGTCTTTATTCTTTTTTCCAAACATGTAAACTCGTTCTCTCAAGTTTTTAGATCCTCCATATTTAGTACCCTCACAGTCATTCCCATCTTTTCTAGCATTAATCTTCTCTCCATCCAAAGCCCTTGACTCCTCCACATCTTACTTAGATGACTGTCCTATCAGCAAGTTCTGATAACCTAATAGCATTCCTCAATCACCAAAGTAAACCTCCTCTTTCCCACATGTTGCCTTTGGTCCCACAATAGATCCTTTGAAAAATCTTGATAATAAGCCTTCAACTCAACTAAAAGCACTCCAATAGAATCAGACCCCCCATCAACGGTTTCCTCTCATTGGCTACTACTCCCCTGTTCAAACCTCCCCCTTAGTTTCCAGCACTCCTCATCGAACCACTTCCCATTCTCCCCACCTATCTTACCGACCTCATCACAGCACCACCACAAATGATAAACTGTTCTGGTGCATATGGAGGATAGATAAAGGGGATAAATGTCACTACAAATACTATCATGATAGAGAAGTGTTGTAAGATTGCATCTGTGCATGCTGTTATAATCAGAAGTAATTAATTTGGCAAATCATAGGGATAGAGTTAAATCATGTAAAAGTAAATAAGAGAAGGAGTAAATACTAGCACTGGGCATACAAAACTGAAAATAATTCATGGGGGGCTAATAATGTACTAAAAATCTCCATATTAGCCACAAACTTACTTCTCTAGTCCTAATCTACCATAATGCCCCCAAAAAGGAGAGGGAAAAGAGAAGGGCACACACACACACATATGAATACAAAAGGTTTCTGAACACAACCCCCCAAAATCTCCAGAGACAGAGCAAGGGGTTACAAAAGGAGAAGAAAACAAATACAGTGGTACCTCCCTTCATGAACTTAATTTGTTCCACAATTCTAGAAATGATAGCCATGTTCATATTCAGGCAGAAAAGATAGCTGTGATCATATACATCACCTGATGCAGAGTTCACAAACAAAAACAAAAGGGAACCAAACTGTTCACAAACAAAAGTGTCCACAAACTGAGGTACCATTATACTAGGTAGCAGAAATGTATGAAAAGTTCATAGAAGCAATTAAGGAAATAGATGAGTGCAAAGAGCAAAAGTTCACAGCAATTTCATTTAATATGCTTATGGTGAATTTTGGAGAAATAGGTAAAAAACTGGATGAGCTAACCAAAATAGTTCAAAATCTGAATGTTAGATTCAACAAGGATATTCACTCCTTGAAAAGATGTCAGACAGAAATAACTGAAATAAAAAACTGTATAGACTTCACACACTGCAGAAATGACCAAATGTGAAGACAAAATGTCTGATATTGAGGACAAAATAGTGAATTATGACAAAAAGCTCAAAAAGTAAAAAAGAAAATAAGAGAATAAGTGAAGACTGTCCAGCAGCTACTAGAAAACAATAAAAAGACCCATTTAAGGCTAATCAGAGTTAGAGCAAATATAGAAGATAGCACAGATGAATTTACTAACATGCCTACAGAAATCACAGAAGAAAAATCCCCAAATATGAGTTTAAAATATAAGTGATGCTTACAGAAAACCAAGCAAATATTATTTACAAAGAAGCTCACCAAAGCGTATCCTTATTAAAATATCATTTATCCAGAAAAAAAAAAATTAAAAAGAACCAAGGGAAAAACAACAAAAAAAATCACATATAAAAGCTAAACCAATTAGAATCACATCAAACTTGCCAGATGCCCCACCCTGGACCAAGCCAGGGACTATGAAGGGATCCAGATCCATAGAGGCAGAGGCATCCAGGGCCTGAAGTCTCCACTGGGAGACTGAAGAAAGTCTCTAATTAGGGGTTTATAGTGGTTGGTGAGTTGTTGAATCAGCACTCTCTAATTGAACCCAGACTCACTTCAGGGGAAGGGCAGCTTGAATCTGCAGTAGAAACTTGCACAGTTCAAACTCATAGGAGGTTAGGGAGCTCAGTTCATTCTGTTCTTGCTTTCTTTCTTTCCTTCTCTCTTTTGCTCCTGTCTTCACCAGATTCCCAAAGTTTGCATGATCTTCTTGTGTCCTCTAGCCCCATTTCTTTTTTTTTCTTTTTATTGAGGTTATTGGTACAATCTAGGTATACAATACAATTACATTCATCATTGGGATTCTGTACCTTTACATAATAGGTCTTGATTCTCATTTTTCCCCTTGTCCCTTCCCTCCCTCCACCCACTCCTCCCCTCCCCATTTACAAACACTTTATTTCCATTTTTTCAGTTTCTCATATTTTTTTCCTCTCCCTTATTACCTTTCCCCCACCCTTCCCACTTTCCTTACACCTTTAGCCCCTTACTTCCTATTTCACATTATTAATTGTCTCATTAGGATCCTGTGTACTATTATAGTTTTTCACACCAAAGAAACTATTCGGTATTTCAGTTAAAGAAATCTCTGTATGAACATTAAAAATAGGGTATCCTAAAATAAAACTAAAAAGGAAAGTAAAAGAGAAAAGGCAATGATGTAACATTAAAATAATCCTTAATTCTGGAGATGAAAATGGTCCCTGAACATATTTAAATTGCTTCTCGCTCTTATACTCTTATTTTATTCTTTTTTCATTATTTAGAGAATACTTTATTAGTTTCTATAATCAAACCCACGTAGATATGACCTTACATATTTAGTACGATGTGTTACCCCTGTACACATGGAAAAAAAATAAAAAT
>NW_022900936.1:63980489-64005835 GCF_012274545.1 Fukomys damarensis
AAAGAGAACATTCTAGAGTAATATCATTAAATGTAGCTCTGATAAAGCACAGTCCCTACTATGTATCATAAAGCAGGTACTAGATATTTTACATTCATAGAGGTATGATAAAGTACTGTCCTACATCAATAATACTAGCTTCAGTTTTGGTTTGAAATTTACTTCGTCTGCAAATAAAATTGCTACCCCTGTGTTTTTCTGGACTCCTGTCACATGGAGAATTGTTTTCTATCTTTTCACTTTCAGTCTATGGGCTTCTTTTTGCACTAGGTGTGTTTCTTGTATACAACATATTGTTGGATTTTGCTTCTTATTCCATTTTGCCAGTCTATTTCTCTTGATTGGTGAGTTGAAGCCATTGACATTGCTGGTTATAACTGATATGTACTGACTTATTATTGACATGTTATTGGCCTTTTGTTGGCTCTTTTTACTTTTTCACCTTCTCCTTTTAATTTCTTGCCTTGCCTATTTGATTTGCTCTGTTGGGCCTCATGGTGTTGTTGCCTTCATTGTCTTTTTCTAGGATCTTGTTTAGAATTGCTTGTAGTGCTGGTTTGGTATTCATGTAGTTTCTCAGGTGTTCTTTGTCGTGGAAGTGTCTTATTTCCCCCTCCATTTTGAAAGATATTTTTGCTGGATACATCAGTTTAGGTTGGAGGTTGTTCTCTTTTAGTACTTGAAATATCTCATTCCAGGCTCTCCTTGCCCCAAGGGTTTGTGCTGAAAAGTCTGCTGTGATTCTGATGGGCTTTCCTTTGTATGTGATTTGTTTCTTTTCTCTTACTGCTTGTAGTATTTTTTCTTCTGTTGGGCTTCTGGGATCTTGATTATTATATGTCTAGGTGTAGATTTTTTTTGATTGTAGCTAGTTGGGGTCCTATATGCCTCAGTTATCTGAATGTCAAATTCTTCCCCTCTGTTTGGGAAGTTTTCTGTCATTAATTCTGCAAACAGCTTTTTAAAGTCATTTGTATTTTCTCCTGCTACTTCATGTATTCCTATCAGTCTTATGTTATTCTTCTTTGCATCATCTAGGAGTTGTTGGATCGATTTCTCATGATCTCTTACTGTTTTTAAGAGACCTCTCTTTTCATGGTCACTGACTGCAATCTTATCTTCTATATCTGAGAGCCTATCTTCGCATTCTTTTATTCTGTTGCGTACACTTTCAATAGAGTGTTTAATCTCCTGGATATCTGTTTGAATCTGTTTTATGGATTCCATTTCTTTCCTATGTTGGGCGTTTATTTTTTCCATTTCTTTCTTATGCTGGGCCTTCATGGCTTCTATCATGGTCCTGAGCTCATCTATTTTTTTGTCAGTTTCTGCTCTAGAGTCTCAAATCATGACTTCCATTTTGCTCACTATCTCTATGGTTATCTGGGAAATTATTTCTGTTTTGAATTTTTCTAGAGCCTGATTGATCTGTTTTGTTACTTCCTGTGCTTTGAGTTCAGGGTGTCCTGGTGGTTCACTATCGGCCTTTTCATCCTCATTTGCCCTACTGTTTGCCATTGGTGAACTGGAAGTCTGTCCTTGTGTCTTGCTTAAGTGTTTTCTCATTTTAATTTTTGTTGTCGGACTGTCCTTGGTTTAATCTCTGGATTATCACCCAAATCTTCCTGATATAGTTGCACCCTAGCTTCTGTGTCTCTAACGACCCACAGACATTCTCATCTTCATAACATCAGAGAAAACAGCTCATCAAATCAACGGCAATGCTTTACCCCAACTGATACAATCAGCAACACATTAAGATCAAGCACAACTTGGACACTGACCACCTGTGGTAGTCACTAGTCTATCACCCTTAAATCATTTGAATTAAATTGAAATCAAGAAGCAGTCCAGAACATGTCTGCAGTGAACAAACTTTTCAATATAGTATATTTACCATTTAATGGCTCAGACAGAGCGAGGATGCAAGACCCCTGATCTCAGTTAGCTGATTGCTGAACCCCATGATGCTGACTGACCTCGGGCTGCAAGGCCCAGATTGAGTTCCCCATCCTTCTGAACGGTTGAACTCTGCAAAGTTCTATTACAGGTTTCCCCTGCCCTTTCTTTAAAGATGTTCAAAGTTGGGAACTCAGAAAAATACCCTTGATGACCACCTCTGTCTTTGCAGAGTGGGTCCAAAGACTTGCACAGTCAGGAGGTCTGAGAGTGCAGGGGGGGGCTTATGGGGGTTCAGGGGCGCCTGTGCGGCTACCTTCCCAGCGCTTGAGCAATGGCGGCTGGGTCGGGAGCAGGCGTGGTTCTCCTTCCCACGGTGGATTGGCCCGGCCTACCACCCGGCGCTTGAGCGATGGCGGCTGGGTCAGGAGCAGGCGTGGTTCTCCTTCTCGCTGTGGATTGGGGCCCGGCCTACCTTCCCCCTCTAGCCCCATTTCTAACCCTTCCCTCTCCTTCTTTCTCCCTATCTCCCCCTTCAACTCCTACTAATTCTTCATCCCAGTGGGTAAATTTGCTATATTGAAGAGCTTATTTACTGCAGACATATTTCTGGTTGGTTCTTGATTTTGATCTAGTTCATGCAGTTAAATGTGACAGATTTATAGTTTGTCATTTTCTAAGCTGTGTTTGATACTATGGTTGATGCTGATTGTATTTTTTGGGCCAACATGATGTGATTGTCCTTCCTGGTATACCAAAACTGAGATTGCCCAAGGGTCATTACAGACTCAAAACCTAAAGACTAGCTATACCTAGAAGACACCTCTGAGAAGTAATCATTTCCTAGGGGTACTATTAGCAATAAAGATTCAGTAAGCAATATAGAAGCATCAACACAGGAATTAAGCCAAAATAATCAACGATAACAAAATAAAAATGAGAAGACACCTAAACAAGACACAAACTCTGATTTCCAGCTCACCAAAGGCAAATCTTGGGAGCAACGAGGTGGAAAAATCCAACAATCAATGATCTGGACACCCTGAACTGATAACATGAAAAGTAACAAAAGAGATGAACTAGGCTCTAGAAAAAAAAATCGATCGAGAAATAATTTTCCAGATAGTGACCAAAGTGGAAGGCAGGCTTAGAGATTCTAGAACAGAAACAAATTTAAAAAAACAGAGGAGCTCAGGACCATGATGGAAGCCATGAATGCCCACACAGGAAAGAAATGGAAACCATGAATGCCCAGCATAGGAAAGTAATGGAATCCATGAAACAGATTCAAGCAGATATCCAAGAGATTAAAAATGCCACTGAAAGTATACACAGCAGAATGAGCCAACGTGAGGATAGAATATCAGATAGAAGACAGGACTGCAGTTAGTGACCACGAAAAGAGATTTCCTAAAAAATAGCAAGGAACCATGAGAAATCAATCTAGAAGCTGCTAGATGATACAAAGAAGAATAACATAAGACTGGTCACAGTCAATAAAAAAGTAGAAGATAAAGCAAACAACATTAAAAAACAAACCATGTTAACAGAAGTAATGGCAGAAACTTCCCAAATAGAGCAAAAGAATTTGACACACAAGTAAGTGAGGCATGTATGACTCCAACTAGCAATGATAAAAAAAATTCTACACATAGATATATACTAGTCAAGATTACAGAAACCCAAAAGAAGAACAAAATATTACACACAGTTAGAAACAGTCATATACAAAGGAAAGCCCAGCAGAATCACAGGAGACTTCTCAACATAAGACTTCTCATCAAGTCAAGGAGAGCCCGGAGTGAAGTATTTCAAGTTCTAAAAGAAAATAACTTCCAACCCAGATCAATGTATCCTGCAAAACTATCTTTCAAAATAGATGGAGAAATAAGATACTTTCACAACAAAGAACACCTGAGGAACTTCATGAATACCAAACCAACACTCCAAAAAATTCTAAACAATATCCTAAGAAAAGGCTATGAGAGTCAGAATTCCATGAGGCCCTACAGAATGAAACCACCAGGCAACACAAGAATTAAATGGAAAGGGGGAAAAAGAAAAAATAAAAGTGCCAGCAACAGGAAAATACCATGACAAGAATAAGTCAATATATGTCAGTTATATCCATTAGTGTTAATGGCTTCAATTCATCAATCAAAAGATATAAACTGGTAGAACGGGTCAAGATGCAAGATTCAACAATATGCTGTATACACGAAACACACTTAATTCAAAAAGAAATTTATAGACTGAAAGTAAAAGATTGGAAAAGAATACTCCATACAACAGGAAACCAGAAAAAAAAAAAAAACAGAAAAACTATTTGCAGACAAAGTAGATTTCATATCAAAACTAATTAAAAGTACAAAGGTCACTACACCCTTGTAAAGGGAATCCAAGAGGAATAGATAACCATCATAAATATATAAGCACCAAATACTAGTGCACATAACTATATAAAACAAGTATTAATGGACATGAAAAGCCAACTAAGCATCATTACAGTAGTAGTGAGGGACCTCAATAATCCACTGTCACATATACACATTTCAACTATACAAAAAAATCAACAATGAAATATTAGAACTGAAGCAAACTTTTGAACAAATTAACTTAACAGATGTCTGTAGAATGTTCCACTGCACAAAATCAGAATAAACACTCTTCTCAGCTGCACACCTGTCAATCTCCAAATAGATCACATGCTAGCTTGTAGAACGTGCTTAAGTAAATGCAAAGGAATTGAAGTTATCCCCTGTATATTATCAGACCACAGTGCAATGAAATTGGAGATCACAAAAGAAACCACAAGAACTTCACAAACACATGAAAATTGAATAACACCCTCCTGAACAACCAATGGTTCACAGAGGAAATTAAAGAAAAAATTAGACAATTTCTACAATTAAATGATAATGCCAATATAACATAGCAGAATCTATGGCACACAGTAAAAGTGGTCCTGTGAGGGAAATTCATAGCAGTGAATACCCATGTTAGGAAAACAGAGTAAGTTCAAATAAATAACCTAATGCTGAACCTCAAGTTCCTTGAAAAAGAAGAGCAAGACAAACCAAAAACTCATACAAGGGAGGAAATTATAAAGATCAGAGTAGACTAAGAGAACAACATAAAAAAATCAACAAATCAAAGAGTTGGTTCTTTGAAAGAATAAATAAAACTGAGAAA
Source organism: Fukomys damarensis (assembly GCF_012274545.1). Classification (NCBI taxonomy): domain Eukaryota; kingdom Metazoa; phylum Chordata; class Mammalia; order Rodentia; family Bathyergidae; genus Fukomys; species Fukomys damarensis. The sequence continues at coordinate 63,985,581 of NW_022900936.1, forward strand.
CCCTTAGCTAACCTTATCAAAAAAGGAAAGAAAAGTCTCAATTCCATGCAATTAGAAATGAAAAAGGTGAAATTACAACAGATTCAGCAGAAATTCAGATGATCACCAATACCTACTTTGAGAACCTGTGCTCCAATAAGATGCAAGATACAGAAGAAATGGTCAGATTCCTAGATGCCTATAAATTACCAAAGTTGAACCAAGAAGATATAAAAATTCTAAACAATCCAATATCAATCAATGAAGCTGATAACATAATTAAAAACTTAGCAACAAAGAAAAGCTGAGGTCCTGATGGATTCACTGCTGAAAGCCACAAGAAATTGAGGGAAGAGCTAATGCCACTACTTCTCAAACTTTAATGAAATTAAAAGGGAAGCAATACTCCCAAATTCATTCCTGGAAACAAGCATCACATTGATTCCAAAAGCAGAGAAAGACCCAACTAAAAAAAGAGAACTACAGGCCAATCTCCCTAATGAACACAAATGCAAAGATTCTCAATAAGACACTGGCAAACAGAACACAGAAGATTATTAAGAAGTTCATACACCCTGAGCAAGAGGGATTCATCCAGGGAGGCACTGATGGTTCAACATATGCAAATCAATAAATGTAATACATTATATTAACAGTCAAGGATGAAAACCATATGATCATCGCAATAAATGCAGAAAGAGCATTTAACAAAATTCAACACCAATTCATGATAAAAAACCTACAGAAAATTGGAATGGTCTTTACCTCAATCTGATAAAAGCCATCTATGAAAAACCAACAGCCAACATCCAAACAGTCAAAAATTGAATTCTTTCACACAAAAATCAACCTACAACATGGGAAAAAAGTTTTACCAGCTGTTCTTCAAAGGACTACTATCTATATAAAGAACTTTCAAAAAATCAACCCCCCTCAAATTTAAACACACAATCCAAAAATGGGCATCTGAAATGAACAGATGTTCCTCAGATGAAGAAGTAGAATCAGAAAATAAACATATGAAAAAAATTTTCAGCATCACTGGTCATTCAAGTGATGCATATGAAAAGAACAGTGAGATTCTATCTCACTCCAGAAAGAATGGCTGCTATCAAGAAATCAACCAATAACAAATACCTTCCCTGAGAAAAATTATTCTACTGCTTTTTTCTCATTGAGTTTATTGGTACATTTTAGGTATACAGTACAGTTACATTCATCACTGGGATCTTGTACCTCTACATGACAGCTTTTGGTTCTTATTTTTTTCCCATACTCCCACCCTCCCTTCACCCCCTCCACCCTTCCCTATTTACAAAAACAATGTTTCCTTTTCTCATATTTTTTCTTTTCCCTTCTTTCCTTTCCCCTACCCTTCCCACTTCCCCTACTCCTTTAGCCCTTTTCTTCCTATATCACATTGTCAGTTGTACAATTTGAACCTTATTTACACTGTTAGATTTTCATTTCAACCTGCCAAAGACTAAAACTAGACCCTTATCTTTCACCATGCACTAAACTAAAACCCAAGTGGATTAAAGATCTAAATTTTAAAACAGAAACACTAAACTTGCTGGAAGATAAGTTAGGTAGAATTCTCAAAGACATTGGCACAGGAGAAGACTTCATGAACAAATCCTCAGTAGCATGGGAGCTAGCACAAAGAATCAATAACTGGGATCTCATCTACTGCTTTTTAAAATAAATAATATATGATTGTAAAACTATAGTGAATATTTATCAATTTTTTGAAATGAGGAAATATAAATGTACCACTATGACTTCCAGGATATATTGTTAACAACTATGACAAAAATATAAGCAAGATGCAGCAAAACATACGTAGTATGCTATGTATCATGTAAGAAAGGAGATGGGATACATGTCACTGGTTTGTTTTTAAAAGAACCAATGGGAGACTATCTATAAGGGGAGTAAAGTAACCAAGGGGAGGGAACCAGGAGAAAAATAAGCCTTCTAAACATTTATAGTTTTGCCTCTGAAACTAAGAAAACATTTTAATAATTTAAAAAATGAAATAAAAAAGAAAATCGATCCCTAAAAAATTAAAGGTGAACTTGGGAAAAATTAATGTATTTATATATCAAGTAGACAGCCTAATCATATAAAAATTATTTTCAATAAGTCACTTGATCAAATATCCTAAATGCAAAAAATGCCCAGAAAGATGTCTTAAACTACATTAGATAGGTATGTTTTTGTTTTACATAGAGAGATGTATAAGCATAAATATATATGTGGCTCCTATGATGAAGCAAATAAGCATGTTCATGTCACTGGGAAACAAGATTCTAAAGTAAGAGAAAAGAGATATCCATAAAAATAAGTAAAAAACTTTGACTCATAAATATCAGTAGAACTCAGGGTGTTCTCTTTCTAAAATACAGTATCGATGTTTTCCAAACTCTTCAGTGTTGTTACTCCCAGAAGTAACAACAATCCAGATACAATGAGTACTCCGATTTTCTTAGATTGTGTTCTCTAAAACCACTTGTCCCTACAACAAATTGGGATTCTCTGGCAAAATTGTCACTTTGGGTTATGAGCAGAAATATTCAAGAGAGGCCTGGGTGGCACATATTTTTGTCCTAGGGGGAAAACATCAGACACTACAGAATCATGTCAAAGAGATAGATGCAAGTGACAACATAATGGGTCCCTGCTATGGGTCAGATCTAAAATGGACTCCAAGGTGCATGTGCTTGGAAGGACTGGATTTTGGAGGTATTAGAGCCGAGCTGCTGCAGGGGAGAGGGTCTTCTTAGAAGAGGCTGGTCACTGGGATGCAACCTCCCTTTACTCTCTGCTTCTAGGCCACAATGAGAGTGACTTTCCTATGCTAGCTCCTTCCACCATACTGCCTTTGCATGCAGCTGGTTGACCAGGCAAGGACTGCAACTTCTAAAATGTGAGCCAAAATAAACCTCTCCTCTTTTAAGCTGTAGGTGTTGAGTATTGTGTCTCACTGATGAAGAAAGTGACTAAGACAGTACCAAAAAGTAGGACTGTTTGAGCATCGAAAAGAATATTACTGCAAAACGAACAGAGGTTAATATTAAGGATAAAAGGCTTTTTTGTCAAATGGTGCCTATTTTTTTTTTTCTGACATCTACCATCTACCAGCTGCTATTCACCACTATTTTACTTTTAATTTTGGGGCTTTGCTTGTTTAACATGGTTATAAAATAAAGCTTAAAATCAAGAATTGCTAATGCTCTTGTCCTCTGCTTTAGATTATCGAAGTATGATGGTTCACAAACAATAAAACCCATCTTCCTCGGTTTCCTTTAGATCAGTCAAAGATTTTTGATCCTTGGTAAGACAGGTCAGTACCCCACCCCATTCCCCAAGCCCGATGCAGCCGTAAGTAAACAGACCTTCATCCCCTCTGCATTCCTTTTGAATAAAGGATCAAAGTTTGGTTTGGAGGAAACCAAAATGGAGCTTTCTGTAGATTCACAAATTCTATAGGTGTCCACATCCTCCCCCAAACCATAAATATTCCCTACGCCAAAAAAGTATGCTTTCTTTTGATGGCCTACACTCTATTTTCTTGAGTATGCAATTGTTCCTTCAAAATAAATCTTTTCTGTGATTCTTAAAAAATTAGAATTATAGGTATCGATAGAATATTATTGAGGGTGTGGTTTACAATACTGACAGTGGTTCCTTCATGAGAATTCATGGTCTAAATGTATATTCCTCTCCTAGACTTCTGTGGATCTCAGAGAATACAAAGTTTTAGGATCCTTAGGCTTTGGAAAAATTCTTGAACTCTGCCATCACTCCTTCCTCCCTGTCTTTCAAAGCCTCTTCTGTCCTGCCTTTTCCCACTCACAGATGAGGATTTTTCCACAATCTGGAAAGCATTTTTTGCTTCACACTCTAGAGCAGTGATGGCAAGCCTATGGCATCAAGCTGCAGAAGGCTATTTGTATCACTGAAAGCTCTACAAGGTTCACTGTCATTGCTCAGAAAAATATACTCAAACTTTTAGTTTCACATTATTTGTAACTTTCTTTCTTTTTTTAATTAATTAATTATTTTGGTTTTTTTGAAATAGGGTCTCACTATATAGTTAAGACTGACCTGGAACTCACTATGTAGCCCAGGCTGGCCTCAAACTCAGAGATCCTCCTGCCTCAGCCTCCCAAGTGCTGGGATTACAGGCATGCGCCACCATGCCTGGCTGTAACTTGCTTTCTACTAGATCTTGATGTATCCCTTTGCTACGCAATGTGTTTGTTTTGTTTGTTTGTGTGTTTTGGTTGAGACAGGGTCTTACCTTGTAGTCCAGGTGGCCTCAAACTCTCACTAAGCCTCCTGCCTCAGCCTCCCAAGTGCTGGGATTATAGGTGCATGCTACCACACCTAGCTGCTCTACAGTGTATACATTTTTCTAACACATGGTAGAATTCTAGTGAACAACTGTGGCTACTGGTCTGGCATTTCCAGAGAATCTAGGAAAGTATTGTATGCAGTGGGTTTCTATAAATAGTAGGTTTATAGAAGGCAGGGCATACCACAGGGCCCCTGGGCCAATTCACCCTTCCATCCCAGTACCTGGAGTCTGGCTTCACTTTACATATGCCAGGAGCATCTAACATAATAAGGAGCACTGTAAGGGGATAATATTACCTGTAATTTGTAGGTTTGATTATTAAATTATATGATATATAGGATGTTTGCAAATGTAATTGATATGTATTAGATCTTCAATAAATGTTGGCTTCTTTAATTTCTATAATTAGTAGGATCACTTATGCAGAAGACTTGGGGCATGTATGACCAAGGTTGTCCATCTGGTTTCTATACATTTCCTAACAGGATTCCAAGTTCTGAATCATTAATGTTTCTTCTAACATAAAAAGCAGTGATTTTTAAGCTATAAGATATGACTTATAGATCCTCAAAGATAGAGATCATGTTCATCAATTCAATAAACACTGATTGATAACTCTTGACTACTAGTCATTGTGCTAAGAGATAGGGATGTAGCCAGGAGCAAGCTAACGTGGTCTTGCTCTAACACCTGTGTCTTCTATGACACAGTGCCTCGTACATAGTAGGTGATCAACATATTTGCTAACATGATCCAGAGATGTTCAGAAAACACTACGTGGTATAGAGTCCTAGGAATGATCCTTAAAACCAACTAGATACTCCTATAACTCAGGAAAAGTAGGAGTCTTGATTTATGAAGGTAGAAGGGCTGAAACATTTCTCAACTACTGTGGGAAGATCTCCCATGTTCAGAGACCTGTGCTGATATATTTTACTCTTAGGTACATGCTGGCACAACCACACAAACTAAGGTGTGAGTCACTACTGCCTTACAGTCAGATCCTGCAGACCTATTAACATTGCACATTCTTCTAGGGGATGGGATCTGGGAATTGGAAAAAAAAACACAGCACCATATAAAAACATTCACTAACTTTTCAGAGTTGCACTGTTACCCAAAAGCACTGAGGTTCTATTATGTAAATTATATGTGCACGATTTCCATAAAAACCAGTCACAAATGTCACTTAGTACTCATTAATATGCAATAAAATTCTCATTTGAAAAGTATTAAGAGCCAAGAATGAATTCCACTTGGCTGCCCTCTTTTAATGAGAGATGCTGTGAAGCACCCTATGCTATCCCTCACTAGCCAGAGAGTCAGATGTCACAACAAATCACACTCCAGGCAACAGTAGGACGGGAGAGAATGATCACCTTAAGGTTTCAGAGGCTAGTTTTGAACAGCTCACGTTTTATGCTACTGCAGCTGAGGTCCTGTCCTTCTGGATATTCAGAATATAGGCTCAGTGAATTCATTAAACTACTTTGTGAAGCAAGCATGTTGATACTGAGCACTCTGTCAAAGGATGTATGTGACTGCCACACAGTTGGAAGAGGGTAAATGAGACCCCATTCCTGAGGGTCAGCCTGTTCAACAGACCGAACACTCTATCCCACTAAAGGAGGCCGAGAGCCAAAACCCTTGTAATTACTCAAGATCATCCTTGAAAAATCTCTGGTCAAAATTTTTATAAGTGAACTCACTTGCTATGTCTCTAAATTCCAGTTTAAGCTGAACATTGGATCCCTCTAAACTATTGCTCAGCATTGCTGTGCAACCCAAGATACTTGTGGGAGAGTGATTTGGGCTCTTTGCGGAGAAATGGAAAATGCAAACTGTGAATGAGACTTGTCATTCTGTGGCCACTTCCCCTGTTTCAAAGCTGAGCTGCAAGATGGGTGGATTCTAAGGATGATGTGATACTATCCTTCAGTTATCAGACTTCAGTGCACATCAGAATCACTTGGAGAGCTCCTTAAAAAACAATGGATTGGTGGTTTCCACCTCTGATTCAGTCAGTGCATCTGGACTGGGGCCTGAGAATTTGCATTTCTAACGAGTCCCTGGGTGATGCTGCTGATCTGGGAATCAAACCATGAGTACCCCACTCAGGCGTAAGAAATATAGAGCTTTCATCAGAGTCTTTACTATACAAACCCTTGGAATCGCATTTAACTTATTACTCTAGGCTACAAGGATAAGGCTCATGAATTGTCTAAAGATTAATTTCAGGGAAATACTTTTGAGAAATCAAGATAGGTAGAACAGTGCTCAATTCTTTTATTCTTCAAGCTGTGACTCAAATGTTTTCTGGTTATCAGATACTGATGCAAGCTGTGGATACTTGAAAAACGTATAGAGACACAGAAATGTAGACATACTGCAAATATTAATAGGGATCATAGCCATTTGCTTTTAGTTGCTAAGGTGAAAGCCGAAGGTACTGACTGGAGACTGACTGACTGACTGACTGACTGTGGTACCTGGGATTGAACTCAAGACCTTGCATTTGCAAGACAGGTGCGGTGCCACTGAGCTGAATCCCTGGCCTGACACTTTTATTTTTATAAGCCTTTAATGCTATAAATTTCTATCTAAGTACTGCTTTTAATAGGTGACTTTTCACTTCCACTTTATCCAAAATAATTTTTATTTCTTGACTCATGAGTTAATCTAGAATATGTGTATTAGTTACCAAGGTTTTGAGGATTGTTGATTTCAGAATTCTATTGTGGCCAAGGATCTGTCTTCTTTGAATTCCTTTAAATTCATTGAATCTTGTTTTATGCCCCCAGAATATAGTCTATCTTGATAAAAAAAAATTCCATGTGTACTTGAAAGGAATGTAGATTTTCCTGTTGTTGGGCGGAGTGCTCTCTATAAAGATCAGTGAGGTCAAGTTGGTTCATCGTTTTGTTACCTTTCAAATAGTTCTATCAATTTCTTCTTTGTGGACCTTGAAATTTTCTTATTAGATACATGTTTAGTATTGTTATATCTAAACAACACTCCTTTATCTTTATAAAATGATTTTTCAATACCCCTGGCAATATACTTGATCTGTTAATAAAGTATCTCTAAATAGTCTTGAGCTTTGTTCTGAGATGCAGTTAAATTAATTAGGAAAATTTGCTCCTTTCAAGTTGTTCTTTTTGGGGAGAAAAAGGGTCAGGCAGGATCAGAGCAGGGCTAAATATTTTAGGGCTAAATATTCCCCATGACTAAGAAATGGTCTTTCAGAGCATGCTACTCAACACTCCACGAATCTTAAGTTTTCCAGTCTTGCTGGTGGAAGCAGGCACTATTTCCAGCTCTGTGTGAGCAATGTGTACTGTTCTCTCAAATCCTTTTGGGTGGTTCTTTCCCTATCCTAAGTAGTTTGCTCACATGCTTGTGCTTATCAGTACTCAACTTTAGAATTGAGGTGCACCCAGTAAGAATCCGGAGTTTTCTCTCTAGCACTTTCTCCTCCAATATTCTGTTCTCTGAAATCTAATTGCCTTGGTGTCCATAGACTTGAAGCTGTGTTGCCTGAACTCAGATCCTGGATTCTCCCCTTTTAAAAGCACCACATTCTGGAAACTGTCTTTTGGTGAGACTGGTTTTAATTTGTTGTGTTTTACTAAATATTATAAACCATGTACGAAAAAAAATTATAGGCTCTAGATCAATTTCTGTTCTCCAAAAAATATGGAGAAGGCTTCTGCTAGTGTGATGAAATTAAAAAGACTGCTTTAATCCAAAGTGACTGAGATGACTGAGAATTAAATTTCAACACTGTTCAAGGTAGCGACGGCGAACCGTTTAGAGCTTTCAATGATACAAAGAGCCCACTGCAGCACACGGGCCATGGTTTGCCACCACTGGTATAAGGACAGTTTATTTCTGGTTTTCTATAACTGCTCGGGCATAATACTTCTGGAATCCCATCTAAATCTCTGGGTATTTTCAAGCCCTCCCATCTTACTAGACCCCACATTTCAATTTTTATCTTCCCAGCAGAATAACAAGTAGATTTCAAGTAGATTTGATTAGCCTCTCAGATTTTAAGCACTTTCATTGGACTCTTTATTTCCTGGTCTGTTTAACAAATAAGTGAATGACGTGGAAGGAGAATTGCTTCGAGCACTGCACAGACTTCTCTGCGCTTCTTTTCTTTCCATGATCATGGTCTTTCATGTCCTAGGCCACTGGGTACCCCTGAAATCCATTTTTTTCCTTCCCATTCTTATCATACTGTAGAACCTTCTGCTCAGCTTCTTGCTCTCCTAGCAGCAGCTCATTTTTGAGGTTATTAGTTTCTCCTCGCATGCTACTTAACAAACGGCAAATGCCTCCAAGAAAGATTTAGCAAGTGGGGAACTCATCCTAGCTGCCTGAGTAGATATTCCACATCTTCAGATAAATTTGTTTAAATCTGTTTTTCTAGACTTCTTCCATGGAAATGATGGTTTACCATACCAGATAGTCCATTACTGCCAACAGCACATGCTTAATGTCCTCACGTATCTTTAACCTTAACATTTTTTTTCTGATGAAATCAAACATTAAACATTTACTCTACAAATACAAATGACAGTACAAGAGACAATCCTATTAACACTGACGATGATACATTATAGAATCTCTAAGACATAAAAGACAAACCTACCACATAAACTAGTTTCACTGTCATTATGGCAAAGTGTAATACTTATTCTTTAGGCATATATAAACTAAACCTATAAACTACAAGTTAAATTTTTCTCCTTGGAAATTAATCACAGTGACTTCTGCTCAGTGTTTCTCTTTAGTTTTAAATTTTGTATATACAAATATATTCCAAAAGCTACTAAGCATATAAAAGCCACGAGCAAACTATTTGCCAATAGGACTTGATAATTGCTTTCCACGGCTCAGCTAAACTTTGCATTCTAAATACTGACTCACTTTGGGGTTTCTGATATGGATTAGAGATCACAAGTTTTCATAAAATATCCTTCAATTCAAAGCCTGTTGGTCATACCAGTCTTTCCTGCAGGATTTAAAAATCTCATCTACTTCTTGCTGTTTTGTCAGTTAACATTTATATTTCAATTGTTTGTACTCACCAGCTTCCTTGAATGCGTCTCTGATATTTTCTCCAGCTCTGGTGTTATGGAGAAACTCACTCCTCCCTAGTCTTTTGAACTAAAGTTTCACAGTCCAACAAGAGCAAAACTAAACTGAAAGCCAAGCAGTTCTACAGGGAAGCTCACTCCTACTACTGAGTTTGTACAAATTATTTGCTTAAAAGTGTTCACATCTGTTGCTTGGCACTGATCCTTAAGCTCCAAGACCCCTACTTTCTTAAGTAATTATCCTCATGTCAAATAATCAGTTACAGTTGATTGACCTTATACTTAGAAAGCTCCCTACACCCCCGATCCCCAAAGTGGAGGGGGAAGACTCAGATGGGAAATGAATGACCTTTCTCAATCCAACTGTTAAACAAAGGGCATGGCAAAAAACACATCAGATATAACTTGTGAGAAGGCGCTGTAACAGCCTTTTCTCTCTGAAAGTACGTCCTTCCCCAACATCCTACCCATCAGAGGCTCCTGCCCCAGATGAAGATGATGTATATAATTCCACAGCATGGAATAAATGAGCAAAGGGAACTGTGAACAGTCTGGCCAAAAGCAGGAGAGACACAATGCAACCAAGAAACTGCAGGCTCCATGCCCCACTGAGCTGAAATAATCCACACTTGGCATGGCTGGCTCTTCTGCCTAAACATCCAGGCCTGCTTGCCTAAAAGGGTCTGGAAGAGAGGGGAGAAACAAAAAAAGCTGGAGGGAAGCAACTGCCTTAAAAGAGACCCTCAGTGAGAATTGAAATTGTGCATATTCCCTTTGGCTTAGAAATGTACTGGGAATTTCTTCCATAAAAATAGAAACCAAAAGTGCAGGGGGTGCCGGGCAAGTAGCTCAGTGGTAGAGTGCTTCCCTGGCATGCACAAAGCCCCGGGTTCAATCCCCAGCATTTCAAAAACAAAAACACAAAGAAAAAACAAAGTGTATGGACAAGTGTAGTCTGTTTATCATGACATAACTTGTTGCATTAAAAAAACATGAATATTGGGGCCGGGGATTTAGCTCAGTGGTTCGGTGACCTGCCTTGCAAGCGCAAGGACCGGAGTTCAATCCCCGGTACCAAAAAAAAAAAAAAAAACAAACAAAAAACACCATGAATATCTATCAGAGGAGAAATAACAGAAAACATGAATATCAGTGGGGAAATAATGGAAGAATTGTGGAATTTTTTATAATGGGATATTAGGTAGGTATTAAAAATAAGAAATTAGCTTAATTATGTGTATTAATCTAGACTAATGTATATAACAATGTAATAATATAGTAACTGGAACTATATGGTCTCATTTATGTGAAATAGAAAATCACCTTTGTTTCATTGTAGAAAGGAGGGAGGAACTCACCTCAAACTGTCTATGTGCATATGTGTGGGGGGGTAGGTACTGGAGATTGAGGAGCCTGCACAAGCTGGGCAAGTACTTAATACCAGTGAGCTACAGCCTCAGCCCTTTTTGTTTTTTATTTTGAGACAGGGTTTCTCTAAGTTGCCTGGGCTGGCCTTGAACTGTGATCCTCCTGCTTCAGCCTCCTGAGCAGCTAGGACTGCACCACCGTGAACAAGCTCCACACTGATCATTTGAGAGTGGTTTCCTCAAAAACATGAAGGGGAGAGAAAGTGGAGATTTAGTAACATGTTCTTATATACTACTTTCTTCTTTTTGTTTGTTTTTTGAGACAGGGTCTTGATACATATCCCATGCTGGTCTTCAACTCATGATTGTAGCCCAGGCTGGTCTTGAACGTTAGACGGAGATCCTCTTGTCTCAGCCTCTCAAGTGCTGAGATTATCCATGTGCACCACCATGCCTGGCTTGTGTACTACTTTCTTACTAGATTTGTTAAAATATGTAATGCTTTAAGACTTAAAAAGGTAATCAAGTTAAAAAGTTTAAAAGATTTAAAAAATTTTAAATGTTATAATTTTATTAGGTAAGAATTTTCAGTAGTAGCACATGTTTGCAATACATAACAATTACACTCATTTGGGGGGAATTGGGATATATACCTATCACATCTTGATCTTAAAAGGTTTACTGAAACTTTACAATTCCAAGTAATACCAGGCCTCAGAATTCCGTGGGTCTGGGATTCTGCGGCATTTAACAGTGATTGACCTCACTGGACAGGCACAGAGAGCAACTTCTGCTCCTGGCATGAGTCCTACCTGGCCTCGCTCAACAGAAGCCAGTTAAGGCACAGAACTCACAGTGCCCCAGGAAAGGCCAAAGGTTGTAAAATGAAATCCTTATAGACTTCTCCAGAGCCACAGCCACGGAGCTTCCTGAGGGGCTACCTACGCCGGTGAGCAGCCAGCAAAGGTGTGGACACACGAATAGCGCAGGCTTTTCCCGAAGCAATCTCACCCCTCCAACTACAGACTGCCTTCGGTGGCTACGCTTCCACACCTCCAAGATGAGAAAAACAAAGCCGGCCCAGCCTCGCGAGAGTCAGGAGAAACCGTGGGAGAGATGAGGCTGCCCGGGTCTGAAGGGGTCTGTGTTGGCATTCTGGGAGCAGCCCTCTGAGCAACCCTGCATGCCACCTGCGGGCCTCCCAACGGGTATCCCAGGACAGCACTAGGTGAGGTGTGGCCTTGGAGCTGGAAACTCAGCTCGCTCAGTGCTCACAATCTGATTTCACGCTAATGGATACTTTCACTCTGTGGTGGCAGGGGCCACAGACATGTAGCGTTAGATAATCACCAAAGAGTAGACAGAAGCCAATTTAATGATTGAATTTTTTAAATCATTCACTCCTTTTTCTCTTTCCTTTTCTTTACATTCATAAATTTTTCATTCCGTTTCAAGTTCCTCAAGTTTAGTTGGATATGATGAGAAGCTTACTCCAATCTCTTCAAAACATTTCATATACTTGTTTCCTGCATAGGATACTTTGTGTTTTGTTTTTCTTTTTTTTGGTACGGGGATCAAACTCGGGTCCTTGCGCTTGCCAGGCAGGTGGCAGAACCACTGAGCTAAATTCCAGGCCCACTTTGTGGTTTTTCATTTGTTTTTTCTCATAAAATTTATTGGTACATCTTAGGTATACAGTACAGTTACATTCATCATGGGTGTGCCTTTACATGACAGGTCTTGGTTCTCATTTTTCCCCTTGTCCCTGCCCTCCCTTTACCCCCTCCTCCCTTCCCTATTTACAAAAAGTTTGTTTCCTTTTCTCATAGTTTTTCTTTTCCCTTCTTTCTTTTCCCCTACCCTTCCCACTTCCCTTACTCCTTTAGCACTTTTCTTCCTATATCACATTGTGAATTGTACAGTTTGAACCTTATTTACACTTCTAGTTTTTCACACCAGAGAAACTATTCGGTATTATTCACTCCTCTTGCAACACCTTTTCCTCTGCTGTAATCCTAATATCCCCCCACCCCTACCTCTTCTTGCCACCTAATTAACCTCTTAACAGGTTTTTCCTTTATATTTTCCTAGTGATGGCATAAATTTGTGCTCATTATAACAAGCATGGAAATATAGATAAGCTGAAAAAAGAAAAATACTCATTTATAAATCTTACCACTAATATTTTAGAATAGTTTACTTTTTAAGTGGTCTGCACTTGCATATACTTGTAAGTATAGATTATTATTTCATATACATAACTAAGATTGTGAACAAATAGGACAGAAGGTATGAAAGTGTGAAAGAAAGTTCTGGTCAGAGCACTGGTTCCAAAGCCTGCATTGCTGAGACACGGTCATGTGTCTTTATGTTGGACATAAAGTAATCCATCCACTGACTGCAATGGCAGCCTTCAAGTATCCTCTCCTTTTTTCTGCTCATAGCTGCTTGGAAGTCAGCAGTCTGTGCATATAAATATCCCTAAGAATGCTTATTTTGTCTTCTTTCATGCCAGTTTCTCACTTGTAGATAAACAGTATCCATAAGCCCAGTAGGCCATACTTCTCTTCCCTTTGCTGTCTGCTGCCATTAGCTTTCCCTCTGCCTGTTTACTTGATCTTCTGTGTTTTTTCGTTTTTCCTGGCAGCATCCACAGGCAGGCAGCCACCACTGGCTCAGGCAAAAATCATATAATCATCGAAATTAGTGTTCAGAAAAGGCACCCAATTAGGTGTGCACCCTGTTCATCTGTTCAGAGGAAATACTACAGCTAAAGTGGCCCTAACCTGACAGGTTTCACCTCTCAAAGAAAATCAGGAAGCATTTAAGGTAAGCCAAGAAAACCTTTGTTGATCTAGAGTTTCACCAGACTAACACTTTCAGGACCTTTACCACAGCCCCAGACCCTCAGCGTTTCCTGGTTGACACATTCAGTACACCTTCTCTCTCAAGGTGTTCCCAGTTACTCTTGGAAGATCAGGACGGAAAGCTTCAGTGCCCGCTGACAGTCTGATATCCTAGCAGAGGCAGACTGCAACGGGGAGCCTGCAGCACACTTTACTGGTGTTCTAAAGGTCACACTGAAACCCATGCTTTCCAGAAAGCAATCCCAACCAGCAAAGCTCTGGGAGAATAAAGAAATTTCTCTGTGAGGCCTTCCCATGTTATCTCACATTCTCCCTCCACTACATCCATTCTCCCCACTAGAACTCCGGCTCTCCAGCACATCTGTGTGCAGCCAGCCTTCATATCCACAGTTTCTGCATCTGCCGAGCCAACCAACTACAGATTGAAAAATCTCCAGGAAAGAAAAACTGTATTTGTGCTGAACATGTACAGATTCTTTCCTCTTTGTTATTTCCTAAATAGTAGAGTAGAACAGCTATCAACGTAGGATTTACAATGTGTTAGGTATAATGCGTGACCAAGAGATGATCTGCCACTTATAGGAGAATGTGTGTGAGGCATACACCAATTCTTCACCGTTTTAGATGAAGGACTTGAACACCGTAGGTTTTGGTACTGAGTCTCCTTGAGCCAATCATCTTGGATACAGAAGGGCAGCTGTACATACAAAGCTAACATGCCCTAACCTGAAGACTCCCTTCCCAGAACTACCACTGCCATGGCATTTGTAGATGACTGACAGCTTTAACATCCCTCCTATTTTAACTGTGGGTTAAAAAAAAAAATAAACATCTTGGTTTATTCAAAAGAGTACGAAAGAAAAGAGTAGACAATTTGGAATAAGAACCTGCAGCCCACTGAGAGGCAAACACGTAGGAGAGTACCAGCAGCCCCAACTCTAGATTATCAAAGTGCACAACCTTAGCTCCATTGCCAGGTTCCTCCCGAGTCCTAGCCCAGTGGGCTGGCTGGTGTGGCCCGGGTTCTGTACGAATGGTCTTTCAGCCTTGCTGCTCAGTTTTGTTACTCAGCAACCCACATCTGAAGTGTACTGGCCCAGATTCGGGTTCGGGTGATAAAGGGGTACACAGACCTCAACTCCCCACATAGGCAAAGGGGTCACAGAAGCAATGCACTAGAAGTAGCAACCGGAAGGAAGCCTGTGCATTGCGCTTGACCGACAGCATTCTGAGTGTACACTAGGCGGGGGCAGGGAGATTGCGCGGGACACTTGTTTCTGGTCAGTCCTGGTACTACATCCAATGACTCTAATCTCCTCTTATCTGCCTCCCTTATAATAGACTGCACAGAACACACCACACTGGATTAGAAACAGCAGAAAATTCTGGAAGTGCCTCAGACACAAATGTACGTCAAGGCCTCACCTAGGCTGGATGTACCTCTCAAGGATGGCTCCACATCTGATCCAATCTCTGGTCAGAATTGCCTGGTTCCCTACAAGAAACAGACTGAGGTCCATGGTCCTGCGCCCTTCATCAGCAGCCCTTAGCTCTCTGGCTGTATTTCTTACTGCAATTCTGCCCTGACTGTCTGTCGTCTTGGGTCTTCTCCCTTTACTCCAACCACACTGCCTCTGGTCCTGATTCAGACATCTGCTCAGTTACACTGTGGCTGTGGTAATGTCTTCTGTACCACAGCTGCCAGTCAAAGAGACACAACTCACAAGCTGCTTCCTCCTCAGAGGAAAAGAATGAGTTTTTGAGGAGCAGCTGTCTATCTCCACCCCTGCCCCACAGTGTCACAGCAGTGCTATGATTATCATCAGCCCTGTTGTCCCCTATAGGTCCTGGCCACGTCAGCATCAAAGGCACTAGTTTTACAAGATGAATTCCTGCATTCTCCTTTTTGGAAGGAAAGCATCTCCCTTAATTAATCCTTCCTCATTCTACCCGCTTTTATTTTTTTCACTATTGCCTCTAGATTCAAATCTTTAAAGGTAGTACAATAACAACCCCTTCTTTTCTCAAGCCAATTTGTGCTGGATCTAGACTCTTGCAATGTTCATTTTTCTGTGTCCTCGTTCTGCCCACCCTGGAAAGAAGAGTGCCACGGGAGGTGGGGTTTGGTAACATGGATCATCTGTTTCTGAGCATCTCGTGACTATGACAAGTGTTTCAGAAAAAAGCCTTAAGAAATCTAGATGAAAACCAATGCCCCATGGAAACACATAAATATTTTATCAGGCTGTGAGCAGGACTCTTGCTCATAAATGTTTGAATACCTTGGTAGCATAATGTCCAGGGGCTGATTAGAGTCAGCTTGTACTGGAATGGGAAGGCTGAGAGAGAAGGAAGGGGAATACAATAGCAGAGAGGGAGAGAGGGAGAGAAGAAACGAGGGAGAAAGGGAAGTGGGGGAGAGACAGACAGACTCTCCCTACATAGTTTGGGCTGGTCTTGAACTCACTATGTAATCCAAGCTGGCCTCAAAGTCATGGCAATACTCCTGCCTCAGCCTCCCAAGTACTGGGATCACGGGCATGAACCACCACAACCAGCCTAGTTTTTCCTCTAATGAACCAAAAACATTTAGGTATACCTGAGGGCTCCCTCAATTTGCATAGTCACTCATTTTCCAAGTGCAGGAGTGGGAAGAGGCCAGCTCCCAGAGGAGCTCTCCAGAGCAGACACTGGCTAGGTTGCAGACAGGCTGCCACATGACTCACAGTCCCCATAACCTTGCCACACTCCTCTCAGCAAGACTTTCATATAAGCTACTTAGGTCTCCAAATAAGGCAGATTTTGTAAAGAGGTTCATGGTAGTTTTATTCAAAATGGCCCCAAACTCTAAGCAATCTCTGTCCACCAATAAAGCCATGACTAAACACATAGCAGACATTCACAAAACAACTACCTTGAAATAAAAAGAAATAAACGACTGATATACTGAGCAACATACACAATCTCACAGAATTTATGTAGAACAAAAAGAAGCCACACCTAAGATTATATTCTGCACACTTGATCTTAGCCAAAAGGCCACGAAGCGATTCCTCTTTTCTTATTTTTTAGTTTTTGGTACTGGGGATAAAACTCGGGACCTTGCACTTGCGAGGCAGGCAGCAGAACCACTGAGCTAAATCCCCCGCCAAGATGATATTTTGTATAGTTTCACGTATTTAAATTCAGGAAGCAGCAAACTCCAAGACAATCAAAATCAGAACAAGGGTTGCTTCTAGATGGTTGAGGTGGCTAAAAAGTGGCATGAGTTAAATTTCTCAGATTAAAATGTTT
Source organism: Fukomys damarensis (assembly GCF_012274545.1). NCBI lineage: Eukaryota > Metazoa > Chordata > Mammalia > Rodentia > Bathyergidae > Fukomys > Fukomys damarensis. Next base: position 64,002,556 of record NW_022900936.1, read on the forward strand.
TCTATCTTGTTTGGGATGTAGCTTTGTCAAAACTGGCCCAGCTTCTAGTACATGATTCAGCACAGACACACTGTGAGAATACAAGAGGTCCCGAGTGAGCTTCAGGATCATCACTTTACCTATAAAATATTGATTGCCTGCATTACCAAAAGGGGCTTCTAGTGTTTTACCAAGAGTTTCACAATCCTTATGGAAGACAATGGCTTGTTGGAATAGTTTAAATATCTAATTAATTCAACAGTATTCATGAATTACTTATGATCTTCCAAACAGGAACATAACCATAAATAAAGCAAAAAAACGAAAACAAAAACAAACTTTTGTTCTTACGGAGTTTACATTTGAGGAGGAATATGCCTGATTAACAACAACAACAAAAAGATATATAATGTCAGGTCCCATGAAGAAAGAAAAAGTATGGTGAAACAAGAGTAATTGAGGCTTTGTTTTAAGATCAGATGGTCAGGGATGGTCTTGTGAAGGAGATCCCATTTTTTTTCCTGGTACTGGGATTAAACTCAGGACCTTGTGCTTGCAAGGTAGGCACGGTGCCACTGAGCTAAATCCCTGACCCTCAGAGGTCACATTCTTAAAAGACTTCACAGAGGTGAGGAAATAAACTGGTCCAGGGTCTGAGGGAAGAGCAAGGACAACACGCGAGAGCACAGAAGAGACTGAGGCCAGACTGGATCAGGGAGGGCTCAATCTCTGGCCTCAGGGGAGTTGGGTTTTATCTGATGTGTGTCACACAGAGGAGTGGTACACTCCAACCCAAGTGTTAAGAATAAGAGAAAGAAGGCCATTAAGAGATATGCCAGAGATTCTTATGGAAGTCAGGAGAATAAGATCCCTGATATTTTTCTCAAAATTTTCATATCCTTCGTGCACCTATTTCTTTACCACCTTCTGATTCAAACTGCCCAGGGCTACATCTACTACATCTGGATCCTAAACTCTGAATTTTATTAACAAGTTTATGTTTTAAGATAATGATAAGTTTATAAGAAGGGAAATAGGTAATTTCTTGGTATATCTGAAACTTTTCATAATAAAAAAATGAGACATAGGAATTGACATCCTTTATCAGGTAAATTCATCAGCAACTAAACATGAGCATTGTGGTTCTCAATCCTTTCTGTAAAACAAAGGCTTTGATTTTTTTTCACTGAATGTACAGTGTTTCTTTCAACTCTTCTTTCAACTTCTCTGCCCAAGACACAAGACACTCCATTTTTGCTTTTTTAATTTCTGTTGCCTATTAGGGCTTTGGCCTTTCTTTTCTCTCTCCCTAGCCCTCAACGACTTTCGAAAAACTTGTAAAGGATAGGATGAAGTGCGAGTTTGAGGTGAGAGGGCAGCACTTCACAGAGAAGGGGCTGCTTCTGCTCTCATCCTCCTCCTACCCCAGCTAGAAATGCCCTTGTGAAATAAATAAGTCACACATGTGGAAATACCGAATAGTTTCTCTGGTGTGAATAAACTATAATAGTACATAAGATCCTAATGATATAATGGACAATGTGAAATAGGAAGAAAGGGGCTAAAGGTGTAGGGAAAGTGGGAAAGGTAGGGGGAAGCTAATAAGGTAAAAGAAAAAAATATGAGAAAATGAAAAAATGGAAATGAATTGTTTGTAAAGGGGGAGGGTAGGAGGGGTGAAGGGAGGGCAGGGACAAGGGGAAAAAATGAGAATCAAGACCTGTCATGTAAAGGTACAAGATCCCAATAATGAATGTAAGTGTACTCTATACCTAAAATGTACCAATAAACTCAATGAGAAAAAAAAAAAAAAGCCCTTGTGGTCAAAGAAAAGGAACAATTAGAACCCTTAACACGAAACAAGCTGTGAAGTGCCCCTCCTTTCCCGGAGTCTCTTTCTCTCAGTCATTGCTCTCCCATTCGCTGGAGGGCCCTCAAGGCTGGAAGCTGCTTCTCCCACCACCCTCTGGGTCACTCCCAGGTCCCATTTCTGCCTCCACTAGACCAGAGGCTCTCCATCCCCATCCTCCCATTACTCCGCCTCTGATCAGGACAACTCTAGACTTTATTGGGAAAAAAGGAGAAGCTAAAAGCTGGAGGTAAGAGAGGGGGCCACAAAGGAAGCACCCGAGAGATAGCGATGGTCCTTAAGTGAAATCAGGCTGGCAAAGTGGGGACCAGAGTGTCACCTCCAGAGGTTTCCAACCATCCTAAGAGGTTCCTAAGGAGCAAAGCCTACAGAGCACTTTTCTCTCTAGATTCAAATTGCCTTAACCCATGTGCAAGTACTTCCCCTGACATTTATCCGCAGGCCCCTTTGCTCCACCTGAGGCAACTAAATAATCCGCCTTTGCAAACCCGGCTGCTGTCCAAACTACGAGGAGACTCTTGGTGCAGAATTTAGCCATTGACAGAGAAAACTTAATATTTCTTTGCAGCTGTTGCATCAACATTTTTTCCCAAAGTTTTAACCCCCACCTGAAAATCTTTCACCTGGAGATGCAAAAATGTAATGTCGTCCTCCATATCCCGGTTTAAAGAACTACACCACGAAAGATATTTCATATAGGCTAGGACATAAATTTTCCTATTACTTGTGCACGGGTGTACCCAGAAAACCAACAAAGGGGTAAAAGCAGCCACACCATGACTTCTCTCTCCCAGCTTTTTACCCTGAAATATTAACAAAACTCAGTGAGGAAGGAAAAACGTAAGGTTCTCATTCTTCAGCAGCACGTGCACCTAGCGTTCTAACAAGAAGCCTCTGATTTCTGCCAGAATAATAACTGGGTACAGGCTGTCTGCCAGGGTTCGAGGATGCTGGGCGAGGGGCCACAGCGCAGCAGGAGTTGCTCCTGGTCCGCGGGGTGCCTGTCTGCACCCAGCGGGGCCCTGCTCCTCTGGGCAGGTCTGGGACGCGCTCGGTGGGGAGGCTCTGGGAAGTCCCCAGGTAGTGGGAACTGTTCTGGGGTCTCACTTCCAGCAGACCCAGGCCCTCTTCGCACTGCGCACCGGGATTCCCCCTTCTGAAAGCCGCACGCCAAGTCTCCAAGAGCGACCCCGGCCCTCGAGCCTCTCAAGAGTTTCTTACCCGCGTCCAAAGACACTGCCCACATTCCGGGAGGACGGGCCGCCCTCCACTCTTTGCACTTGCTGCTCTGCAATTTGGGGTCTGGGGTTCTGGGACCAGGGCGTCCGCACAGAGGTCTACAGAGTTCCGAACCGGGCCTCACCTCGCCGGGTCCCTCCCTGGCGGAGAAGCGCCACGCCGTGGCAGTGAGGGATGCCGGGGTCCTCCGGG
>NW_022900936.1:64006044-64009495 GCF_012274545.1 Fukomys damarensis
CTTGGCTAGGGCCGCCCTGGAAGAGAGGGCGTGGAGGGTCACAAGCACATACTCACCTTTATGTATTTTATGTTTATTTCTGGGGTGGAGCTACCCAGTCAATAGATGATTGAGAGACAGACACTTGCTGGGTTTTCCAGATTTTTCATCTTGTATCTATTTTATAATCACACACACACACACACACACACACACACACACACACACACACATACACAACGTTACTTTTCCCAGGAATGCAAAAAGGAGGCTACAAATAAGATGTACCTATCCAGGTCCACCACTTACAAGCAAGCCCAAGACTGTGCGTAGGACACCCTTGAAGAGAAGTCATAAAGTGAGAGACTTGGCAGGAGTTGACTATTCATATTTTTCATTTGTTTTAAAATCGCGGACTTGTGTACGCTGATGGGGAAACCTCATATTATTATGACAGGCCTGAAGGAACCTAAGTGGTAGAGGAGAGGAAAGCGGGAAGCCCCAACCCTAAAAACACAGTACAGACGTCTTTAGTTGTTTCATACACACTGTCTACCCAAAAGCTTCTTTACAGAAAAAAACTCTGCTAAAGAAGAAAACACGGAGAAAGGATAGCCAAGGTCTTCCTCAAGGCTGTGAGCAAAAAAGCTTGTGTCCTAGAAGTAGAATTATGTCTGAAATTTCACCCGCGACTCCTGATATCTCCTTCTATGCAGCCAGGCTCTTTCGCTGAGGGTGTGTAGACACTGGGGAGGTCGATTCGATCCACTCTTTGAGGCCTGCTCAAGTTAGGAAGGTTTCTGAGTCAACCTTCCTCTGCGACTTCAGAGTCCAGAACCAGATTCTTGGTTCTTTGCTTTGAGATGGAGGACTTGCCCTTCAGATCATGAGGTTTTGGGTTTTTGGTTTTTTTGGTACCTTTGATCTAACTCTGGTCCTTGCGGTTGCCAGGCAGGCACCGGAACCACTTCGTGAGGTTTTTATCTTGGGTCCTCCAGGTTCTTAGCGCTGTATTCTCACTAGCCCCTTCTATATTCTGCAAGATGCTGAATCTTTCTCCAAGCTCGGTCCTCACCCACCTTCCAGTTCTCTTTCTCAGACTGGAGTATCTCCAATTCCTCGGTTGCCAGGCACTGAAGATTTTTGTCTTCCACCCGGGCCCGCCATTTTACCTCAGAAACTATTCTGGAAACTGCCCTCCTATGGATCCCCAGGTATCTGCTCTTGTTAGACTTTGATTATCTTGAGCTGAATCATTTTAATAGTTTCTCAACTGTTTTTCTTGCCTCCCGCCTCTCTCGGCAGCGATACAGACTTAGGAGTCACTCTGACGACAAAGCAAGCAACCCTCCACCCTCACCTACCCCCACACCTGCAGTGTCTCTGCTGCTCAGGTGTAGTACAATCTGAACTTTCACAGTTGCAGACCTGCCTGTTCCCGACTGTCTGTCTACTCGACACCTGGATTCTAGTTATACTCTCCCCTGCCCTTTTTTATTTTTTTATTTGGAGACAGAATCTCACCACGTTGCCCTGCCAGCCTTAAACTTCAGCAACCCTCTGGCCGCAGCCTGTGGAGGAGCTGGGATTGTGGGCATGCACCACCATGCCCAGCCCACCCTGGGTGTTTAGTGCCTCTGCTTGCTTCGTTCGTTCTTCTCCCTCATTGTGAACTTCTATGCCTCTCTTTACCTGTTGAATCGCTTACAAGCTTTCAAAGTTCAAATCAAATGCCTTCTCCTTTAACTGTTCTTCTGACTTGCCCAGTCAAATCTGTGAAGTCAATTAATGTTTCCCTCCTAGCACTCTGTTGAAGCCTTCACTAAATTCAACTGTGTTTTATGGCTTGCTGTGTCTTCCTGTCTCCCTAGAAACTGCCAGGGCCAGTGAGGTGGTGTATGTTTCTGACTCATCTTCATCTCCCAACGCAATGGGCATCATATATTTTTAAATAATGCATATTTTTTATTGTTTCTAGGCACCGAACCTGCTATTACTCTGATTTTGGAAATCTAGCCTCCTAAACTTTGAGAAATAACCCTCTAATATTTATAAATTACTCAGTCTATGGTATTTTGTTATGGTAGCACAGATTAAGACATGTACAGATACAGTACTTTTTGTGTTTATTGTACTTGGAAATTTTTTGAAAAATCAAATGTGGTAAGTTTTCAGCCATTGTTTCTTCAAATATTGTTTTGCCCATTCTTTTACTCCTGTCCTTCTGAGATTTCCAATTATACTTCTTTGGTGTATTTTATAGTGTCGCAGAAATTTTTGAGTCTTTGTTTCTTTTTTCTTTTTCCTGTTTTTTAGACTGGATTATCTCAATTAACTTATCTTCAAAATCTGCTGATTTTTTAAAACCTACCCATTAAAACTGTTGTAAACTACTGAGTTACTGTACTTTTCAACCCCAGAATGTTTTTGTTATTTTTGTTTTTGTTACACATAATTTTTTGTGGTACTAGAGATTGTACCTCAGGCCTTATCCATGGCAGGCAAGGACTCAACCTCTGAACTACATCTCCAGCCTATAGATAATTTTATCTTTTTACTACCTTTCCCTGTTTTGTGAGATTGATCTTATTTTTAAAAAAATTCTTGCTCGTTTTGGTGGCTCACGCCTGTAATCCCAGCACTTGGCAGGCTGAGGCAGGAGGATTGCTGTGAGTTTGAGACCAGCCTGACTACATAGTGAGTTCCAGGTCTACATAGTGAGACCCTGTCTCAACTCCCCCAAAATCTTTACATACACTTTGCTTTAGTTCTTTAAATATTTTTATAATAGCTGACTGTTTTAAAAATTTTGCCTAATAAATCCAATACCTGGCTTCCTTTGATAGTTTCTTTTTTCTTTCCTTTTTTTTTTAAATTTTTTTGAAATTCTTTTTTGACAGTCTCGATAGCCTGGCCTTGAGCTCGCTATATATTCCAGGCTGGCAACTCATGGAGATTCTCATTCCTCAGCCTCTGAAGCACTAGGATAACAGGCACGTGCCACCACACCAGGCTTGAGACAGTTTCTCTTGTTGCTTCCTTTCTCCTTTATCCCATGTATGGACTGGGCCGGGGATTTACCTCAGTGGTGCCGCCACCTGCCTCACAAGTGCAAGGTCTGGAGTTCAATCACTGGTATCAAAATGGGCTATCCTTTGTGTGTCTCAAAACTTTGTTGAAAAATCAGAGATTTTAAATTATGTAATGTGACAGCTCTCAAGAGTCTTTCTTTGAGAGGGGCAGGGGGATTGAACTTGGGCTCTTAGCACTTGCAAGGCAGGGGGTTGGAACCACTGAGCCATATAATATGACAACTCTTGAAATTAGATTCCCTTCTGTGGTAGTTACTTGACTAATTGCCATCTTGTGTGGGAACGGTTAGCTCATTTGAGTCATCATGGTTGCCAGGATGGTACAAAAAGAGAATGAGGGAAGGATTTCAGCTGATCTTCTTCTTTTTTTTTTTTTTTTT
>NW_022900936.1:64014522-64031946 GCF_012274545.1 Fukomys damarensis
TGGTCTCAGCTAGCCAATGGCAGTCCCCTGTGACTGAGACTGAACACAGTCTACAAGGCCTAACTTGAGTTTCCCTACCCTCAGGGTTGAACTCCACTCCGTTCTATTACAGATTTCCCCTGCCCTTTCTTTAAATGTTCAAAGTTGGGAGCTCAGAAAACTACCCTTCATAAGAACCTATGCCTCTGCAGAGTTGGTCTAAGGACTGGCCCAATCAGGAGGTTTGAGAACGGGGGGCGAGGTCGTGGGTCTACAAGGCCTAACTTGAGTTTCCCTACCCTCAGGGTTGAACTCCACTCCGTTCTATTACAGATTTCCCCTGCCCTTTCTTTAAATGTTCAAAGTTGGGAGCTCAGAAAACTACCCTTCATAAGAACCTATGCCTCTGCAGAGTTGGTCTAAGGACTGGCCCAATCAGGAGGTTTGAGAACGGGGGGCGAGGTCGTGGGGGTGTTTCAAGGGCGCCCGCGCGGCTACCTTCCTTACTGGGTCTGTTGTTGCACGGTCCGGGAGGTTGCACACCTGCAGGGTGATCTCAGGCAGGCAGGCAGCTGAAGAGACCCCCTCCGGGGTCTTTGGGTTCTTGCTGGGTCTGTTGTCGCACAGTCCAGGAGGTCGCGCACCCGCCGGGTGATCTCAGCAGTTGACCTTCTTAAAGGAACTTCATTGCAGCTGCTTTTCTTTGGGAGAGTTTCAGTGGTTTTTCTTCAAAGGAGCTTTGGCTGCTTTCTTTCTTTGAGGGAGCTTCAGTCCTTGTCTTCTTCTTGGACGTCAACTCCTGGCTTCCATGCAGATCCCTCAACCTTCTGGCTCAGATCCTTTGGCCTTTTGGCACAGACATTTCAGCTTCTGGCACTGGCCCTTGGGCCTTTCTGGTGCAGGTAATTCAGTCTCCTATCATGGGTTCTTCAGCCTCCTGACAGGGGATGGTGCTGTGGGGTTCAAGCCCTTGAGTGGATCCTTCAGGTCTAACATAGCTTCCACCAGCTCCAGTTTGCTATTGTTCCTTTTATTTGTTTAACTCATATTATTTTATTTTTTGCTGTACTGGGGACTAACCCCAGGACCTTTGCACTGAGGTACATCCCAGCCTTCTTTGAGGTTTTTGAAATAAGGTCTCACTAAGACTGAGCTTGATGTTTGCAATCTTCCTGCTTCAGCCTCCCAGAATACTGAGATTCCAGGAGTACCCACCAGGCCTAGACGATAATGGAAAATTTAAACAGAATAGCTCCCAAAACAGCTCCTAACTACTTCTCACAGTTTCATGAAATGCCAAGGTTCTACCTTTCTTATTTATCTCTGACACTCCCCACCCCCAATCTGATTGTTTTTTCTATAATTCTTTTTGTTTGTTTCAGCCTAAGCTTCAGTTATACTTACAGGGACACATTTCCTGGGTGCTTTGGTGCACACCTATTATCTCAGCTACATGGGAGGCTGAGGCAGGAGGGCCACAAGTTTAAGGCCATCCTGGGTAACTTAGCAAGACTGTTTCAAAATTTAAAAATAAATACATGTAAAGGGTTGGGGAGGCAGCTCAGTGGTGGGTGTCCTGGGTTCAACCCCCAGTATGGAGTATGGGTTGGGGGGAAGAGATCGCTTTTTTTTTTTTGGAGACAGAGTCTCACTGTGCATCGCAGGCTGGCCTGTAATTTTCTTTAAATCTTTGTCAGCCTTTGATGCCAGGCCTCAGTGGGCTTGTCCGTGAGCCAGAACTCACTTCTTTGATTCCTCGAGGGTTTTTGTAGGCTTTTTGGTGTTCTTCCTTAAACACCTGATAAAATCCCCTGTGAAACAGGGTGGCCCTGACGTGGTTGTGGTGGACATGTTTTCAGTATTTAATTTCTCCGCTTACTCACAGGCCTGTTCAGATTTCCTGTGTTGCTCTGTGTTTGTGTCCTAGGAAAGTTACCTTCCAAGGAACCTGGTTGCTTTGAAGCCTTTGAGTGAGTCACAGGTACCTGCAGATCTGTACCTCTGGAGTGAGGTCTTTCGATTCCTGGTCATTCAGTGCCTTTTGTCTTCTCTTTTACACGTTTCTGCAATTAGTAGCTTCATTAATCTTCCCAAAAAGGCAGCCGGGCATGGTGGCTGAACCTATGATCCCAGAACTCAGGAGGCTGAGGCAGGAGGATTGCCACAGGTTTGAGGCCAGCCTAAAAAAAAAAAAAAAAAAAAAAGGATGAACAGGCAGCTTTGGTTGGGCTGGTTGGATTTCTGTAGTGTTTCTTTCTGTGCCTGCTTTAAGTGATCTCATTTTAATTACTAGGGCATTTCTGGGTTTCTGATTTAACTGTCATAGTCACAGGTTGTCTTCTGTGTGTGGCTTTTTTCTACTCAACCAGAGTTGTTTTATGACCAGGTGTGGTCTGTCTTGGTATCTTCCAAGTATGCTGAAGCAGAATGTGTCATCTCTGTTCCTGTTGGCACATTCTGGGTCAGTCTGGGTCCTAGGTCCTTGGCTCTAGGTGGTGGTTGGTGGCTCCCTTTCAGCTCTGGACACACTTGCTTGTGGATTTTTTCTGAAATAGGTCTCTGTTTAGTCCAGGCTGGCTGCAAACTCACTATGTAGCCTGGTCTGGCCTCAAACCTGTGGCAATCCTCATGCCTCAGCCTCCCGACAGCACACCTGTCTTGTTGCTCTTCTTCTAAGATAGGATTCACAAGAAATTTTTTCATGTAACATAAAATCCCCTGTGTTAAAAATCTGCAGTTTGGTCATTTTTACTGTATTCACAGGCACACCCCTCCCCACTACCCAATAGCAGAACATTTCCACACCCCAGGAGAAGCCCTATGCCTGTTAACAGTTATTCCCCACCCAACCCCTTCCCTGTGGATTTGCCTTTTCTGAACGTGTCCCTTGGACAGAATCATACCATATGTGACCTGTGGGCATCCAGCTTCTTTCACTTAGAAAGATGCTTTCAGAGTTAATCATGTTGTGCAATACATCCGCACTTGTCCTTTTTCGTGGCCAAATAACACTCCACTGCATGGATTTACCATGTTTTGTCTGCCCGTTCATCAGTTGATGAATTTTTTCATTGGAGGGTGTCAGATAGTAGCTTCGAGGCTTCTGTAAAGTTTCTGTGATGCAGGGGGAAACTCCTGTCTCTTTCCTTGCTCACTCTCTGGTACCTTGAAATAAAAGTGTACCAATACTTTGTCGTGATATAAAAATGTCTCTCTGCGGGAGGGTTGGTGTGGCCAAGCTCTTTATTCTTATTGGGAACCAGAGCTGCCTTTCCTCATTACCAGCCAACTTATGAGAGGGAGGGAGGGAGGGAGAGAAAGAGAGAGAGACAGTTTGCATTGGGGTGAGCCTTTGATCCTTTAGCAATTTATAATCTCGCTTTAGTCTTCACCTGCTTTTCAGACCTTTCGGATCAGCTGCAGGCGAGAGTTCGGGACTTGTCAGGTCTTTTTGTTATGCACACAGCCCTGCACATGCCTTTCCTACTGCATTCCCAGAAACACAGAAAGGCTTTTCACACCCTCCTATGGCCACCTCATTCTCTAATTTTTCTCTTAAGTTTTCTGTCCAGTATTGTTGTTGCCTCAGACAGCTGTGATGTTAAACAACTGTCCCTGTCTGGTAAGTGCTCTGGGAGAGGACTGTTCTCAGTGACCCAGCTCTAACTCAGGCTAGATAAAGGCATGCCCTGTCAGACCAGGTTAGTTCTTTATACACAGAGCTTGTGGAGGAGCTTCAGACCCATTATGTTCCTTCCAGTGGCTGCGAGGCTGCTAATTTTTGTACCACCATGGTGTTGAGACTCTTGGTTTTTAAGACTCCTATAATCCTGGGAAGACGAGGATGAGAATAGAACAAGTTATAATATAACGTGCCACAGCGCTTGCTGTTCTAAGTAAGACGACTATTTTATTTAAATAAATGATTGCAAGATTTTTACAGGCCTTTGATTAATTTCCATACTGTTGAAAAAGTTGATTTTAACCATTTTTAGCAATATTCTCCTTGGTTTTGTGAAGGTATACATTTTTAGAGGTCTTTATTCTGCTGTATTGGAAGTGCTTCTACCTTCCTATTTCAGTTATTACTAAGTATCTCATGGGTTCTGTCACCATTTTGGAGGAAACGTTTCCCCTACATTCATAGCTGACTCATATATGTATAGAAAAAAATGATTTTTAAAAATTTATCTTGTATCTAGCCATCTTACTTGATTTTATTGTTTTATAATTTTTAAAGAAATCTTTTGAAGCATCTAGATAAGTAACATATTGACAAAATTTTAAGTTAATAACTTCCAGTGTTTATAATTAAATTTTTCCTTGCATTTTATTGCACTTTGCAGAATCTACAAAATGGAGAACGACAGTAATGTGGGAACATTCCTGTTTTATGTCTGATTTTTAATGGAAATGTCAGTGTTTTTCATGTTTAGAATATTTTCTATTGCTTTCATTAAATAATTCATCATGTTGATCACTGTTTTCTTCTGACAGTGAATGTTGAATTGAATCGAGTTCTTCATTCATGAGATTTGGGGGAGCTTTTAAATTTAACACTCATGGCACCATTTCTTGAAGATAACTTGCAAAGTGTTTTATAACGTAGAATTACACAGGCAGCCAGCTGAATTATGAATTGTGAAATTACTAAAGGGAGTTTAAAAGAGAGCTAGAGAACATACCTATCAACATTTTTTAGTAGAAACTTTTGGAGAATAAAATCCATGCCCAAGCCAGGCACAATGGCACATTCCTGTAATTCGAGCTTTCTGGGGAGGCTGAATTTGAGTCCAGTCTGAGAAACTTAAAAACCTAGCGAGACCCATAAGGAAAGATAAACTTGAGTCCTTCGAAGGAAAACGGATGTACCTTGAGAGCATAGTGTTAAGTACAATAAATTAGACACCCAAGCTTAAATATTACATGGTTTCTCTTATATGAGAAATGCAAATTATAAAGAACAATATTAAGGGTAGATAAGAAGCAGCAAGAAAGATCTTTCTCAAATGGGAAGGGAATTAAGAGATGAAGAGAGGGTGGAGGAAGAAAAAAGGGGGGTGAAGAAAGAATTAAAATGTGTTACAGACACTCCTCACAGGAAATGTGAACATGTACTGCCAACACATAATAAAAATTAAAATTTTTTTTTTAATTTTGAAAAGGGGTAGGGATGTAACTGAGTGTGGAGCCCATGCAATCAATCCCCAGCAGCACACATACACATGAAGAAAAAGCCAAGCCACCAACCCTAACTATATTCTTTGTGCCATTAGTGACTCCACTTAAGTAGAATGGAGGAATTCTGGGTAAATCAGAAGGAAACTCATGTCAGTGTCAGACTGGCAGATGCAGTGTTTTGGAATAGGTAGAGCCGTTGTTTTTCATACCGACCCTGTTAAGCTCTACAGCTCTCCTCTTCTCATCACCTGTCTAACCCTTCCCTCCCGTGCCCCTCTTGGAGTTTCACCTTCACTCCCTTTTCATTCTGTTCCACATGGAATTGAAAAACAAGGTTCCAGAATTTAACCTTCAAACTGACAGAGGAAAGCTCCAGGCCTTGTGCACAAAGGCAGGAATGCTGAAGGTCAGAGCACTGCAAGGAAAGTGAAGGGATCTTGGGCGGGAGTAATGGGAGATAACTGGACAGGCAGTGGACAGACTGGCGATTTCTTGACTGCTGTCTAAGTGCAGGTATTACAGCCTGATGGTTAAATGTCATGTGATCCCGAGTTGAAAAAGAAAAGGGTCCCAGAAGAGGCTAAACTGTTAAAAAAAAATGTCTCCCAAATAAATGTCTTCCTCCTAGAATATCGAAACTAGCAGGATCTTACAGATGTTCTAGTTAAACTTGGACATTTTAAAAATGAAGACAAGAGGTCAGATAGATGAAGACAGGAGGTCAGAGAGATGACATGAATATTCACAAAAAAGATGACATCAAAACAAAAGCTTCAATGATATTATCATTGAAGAGGAAGTGTGTGTACCCCTTGGTATCCTGTAACAAAGTGGGTGAGAACTGCTTCAGGAACACAAGTGAAATAATCTCCCCTAAAGTGAGTGGGAAGATCCCAGTCCTTCCATGGGTGGATGTTGGTCTTGTGTGAACCACAGGGACTGAGTCACAATGAGCAGCCTATTATTGTTAGGCTGTTTTTCCTGTTGCAGCCGTGTACCTAAATGACTTCCAGCAAACCTTGAGAGACTTTTGTAGGGCTTTCTTGGGTACATGGGAGGCCATGGAAATGGTTGCTATTATGAATCTGTTTCCTAGGTCTCACTTGTTAGACTGCAAATTCCATAGGACAGGCAGGAACCTACTTCCATCACCAAATATTTTATACTCCATGGCCCTGTGCAGCTAGAGAGCATCAGTATCCCCAGAACTATGTGTTCAGAATCCAACTCAGCTCGTACAAACTGCAAGTCCTTTGAAGCCAAGAAGATCACTGACCACCCAGCCCTTCTTGGGGATGGAAATGGAGAGGTGCTCAGCCTGAGTGCTCTTAAGGAAATGTCTTTTTTTTTTCTGTTTCAAGAAACAACTTTATTTATTCATTCATATAGTATACAACTTATCTGTTTAAATTTAACAACTGAATGATTTTTAGTATAGTCATGGATACGAGCAATCATCACCATAGTCAATTTTAGAATAATGTTATTATCTCAAGAAGAAGCCCAAACTGGTGAGATTATAAAATGATGCAGTCAGAGGGAAAAACCATGTGGCAATTCCTCAAAAATATTAAAAATAGAATTGCCATGTGACCCAGCAGTTCCAAATTGAAAGCAAGGACTTGAAAAGATATCTACATACCTAGAGTCATAGCAGCATTATTCATAATAGCCAAAATTGGAAGTAACCCATGTCCGTTAAGGGATGAGGGCATAAAAAATATATGTACATGATAGAATATTATTCAGCCTTGTGAAGGAAGGAAATTCTGACACATGCTACAACATGGATGAACTTTGAAGACATCATGCTAAGTAAAGAAAGCTAGTTACAAATAGATAAACATTGTTTGATTTCACTTATGTGTCTAAATCATACAGCTGAGAGAAGTCTAAAGCATACAGTGTCTTGGTCACTTCCTTGTTACTGACGCACAATACCAGACACCACAGCTTAGTGGAAGAGAGGTTTATTTTGGCCCACACTTGCTGCTCACGGCTGGCTGCCTCCAGGGCAGAAACATCACAGCAGATGGACTTGGCAGTGGAAACCCGCTCACATCATGGTGGCCAGGAAACAGACAGAGAAGGGAGGAGACAGGGAGAGGGAGAGACTGGCCCTTCCAGGTCATGCCCCAGGGAAGGGCCTCTTCCCAGCAGGTCCCACCTCCTAAAAGCATCTCAGCTGCTGAAGTTACGGGTAGAGGAATCCACTGATGAGTACAGGCCCCCGGTGATTCATCCGCCCTCCTCCAAAAGCGCATCTCTGTGCACTTGAGAATTTGGAAGGGTATTCCAGATCGGAACTGTAACAGATAGGAAGGAGAATATCGTATGCCAGGGCCTGGTGAGGGGATGAGGGGTCAGTGTGTAATAGGGTCAGAGCTTCAGCTGGGGGAGATAAAAAGGTTTCAGAGATGGAGAGTGGTGTCAGTTGCCAATGTGCGTGTATCTGATGTCACAGGACTGTGCACTTAAAAATGGTGAAAATGGTAAATCTTGTTGTTTATATATTCTCTATGTTTTTTCAAAGTACACCATAAAGAGGCTGTTGGGGAGAAGGATTGTCTCTGGTTCATCCTCAGCACTACTGAAGGTCACAGCAGCAGCACAGATGGAGAGAGGCAGACAGGCTCCTGCCTTTCCCTGTGAGTCATGTGACCAATATGCGCTATCTGTTCTAACTTCTCTCTCACCATCTGGAAAGTGGGTATAAGAAATCAGCCTGGCTCTGATAGTGTGGAGTTTTCTTAAAAATCTAAAATTCTTTTAGGCCACTGTACCATATGTGCTCCAACCTAAAGTGGCATAAAAGAAAATAAGTTAAAAAAAAAAAAAGAAAAGGAAAGTTAGCTGTCACCTTTTAGTCTCTACTCCTCCTCACCCACAAACATTCCTGACCCCTGTTCTTAAATACTCACTAATCTACTAATCTTTCTTGTGTCTCATAGATTTCCTTGTTTGGAAACTGAGTGATAAACTATATGGTCTTTTGTAACTAAGCCTCTTTGTCTTTTTGACTTCTGAGTTGCCTCTGCCTTTGAGAAGCAGCATTTCCCCAGCAGGAAACAAGGAGCTGAAGGGAAGCCCAGGGCAGAGGATTTGAGATCATTAGGAATGAAAAATAAATAAAAAATTTAAAATGTAAGGCTTTTAATTTTTCCTATAAAATAATATATATTGTAACAATCTCAAAAAAGATAAAATGTCAAAAAACAATAAAATAGAAATCAGCTCTGATAGCACTATCTAGAAGTAAGCACTGTCAACATTTTGATAAATATTCTTTAGAGTATTTGCAATGCATGAGATATACTCAGATATACATGCACAGTCTCTCATCCTATACTTACACATCTATTTTTCTCATTATAAAAAATTGTAGATGCTGTGGAAAAGCTCTTTTTTTCTCATTGAGTTTATTGGTACATTTTAGGCATACAGTGCAGTTACATTCATCATTGAGATCTTGTACCTCTACATGACAGGTCTTGGTTCTCATTTTTTCCCCTTGTCCCTGACCTCCCTTCACCCCCTACTCCCCTCCCCATTTTCAAATACTTTATTTCCATTTCTTCATTTTCTCATATTTTTTTTCTTTTCCCTTATTACCTTTCCCCTACCCTTCCCACTTTCTCTACACCGTTAGCCCTATTCTTCCTATTTCACATTGTGAAAAGCTCTTGAAATGTCTGAAATGTTATAGAAATGTGAAATTTGGAAGATACCTCATGATTCTTTCATACAAATATATGTTTAAAATATATTAAACAGGGGGTCTGGAGGTGTAGCTCAGAAATAGAGCTCTTGCCTAGCATGTGTGAGGCCCACAGTTCAATCTCCTGCACAGTGAAACATCAATAACAAGAATGTAACAGTTTCTGTATTTGTGCATCGAGATTTATTTCATTGCTTTTAACAGTTGCTATTAGCCCATTATATGAATGTGCCACATTTGTTTCAGTACTCTCCATTGATAAATTGTGGGCATCTTCTGATTTTTCATTGACGTGATGCAATCAATATTTACACTTGTTTTGCTACTATTTCCTAGAAGTGGAATGGTTCTGTCAAAGCGTATGAAAATATGTTGTTGTGTAACCTGAGTTTTTAAACCTATTACTATATTATGCAACATTTCCCAAATCATTTAATTTAGCTGACTAATATTACAATCTATGCATATATTAAGCTTATTTTCCCAATCTTTTAACATTAGAACTTGAATTATTGCTAAGGCTTTACTATTGTGAACAACTTTGTAATAAATATAAATATAGCTAAGTCTGCATGCATACTTAAAGTGATATAAGATGAATTTCCAGATATATAATTGCTTGTTTAAGGAGTATGCATATTAAAATAATAACTTCTATTTTTATTTACTTTGAGGGTTTTTTGTTTTTTTAATTTTTTGGGGGGGGTACCAGGGATCGAACTCAGGTCCTTATGCTTGCCAGGCAGGCAGCAGAACCACTGAGCTAAAACTCCGGCTTTATTTATTTTTGAAACAGGGACTCATTATGTAGTTCAGGCTGACCTTAAACTCACTATACACTTCTATTTTTTATTATAGAGGTAATCTATAGTCATTCTAGATTAGAAAGTACAGATAGAAAATAATATCAAAGACATGTAACTTTACCAATCATAGGTAACCCTTGGAAATACTGTGGAGATAACCACTAATAATATTGTTTGCATACTTTTTTAAAACAGCTACACAGCGAGGTGCATCTTTGTCTTGTGCAACTGAGAGCCAAACCTGCAGAGAAGAAACCTGCCGAAGAGTACAGCCCGCCCGTCTTTGGGGTTGAATTGGCAGCCTTTCTGACCTGTGACCTTGTGCGACATGGGGCACCCGAATGCTGCTTCTCCAGGCACAGGCAGTTTAGACTCCCATGATACCCAAGGCCACGCACGGCTGTGCTGCTAAGTCCCAAATTAACTCAGCCTGTTAACTGTGCTGCTGCCTCCGCGGGTGTGATTGCCGCTCTGCCTTCCCTAAGAAAGCATCCAAGGATTAAAGAGGATGTTGCTCATATGTGAAAAAAAAAAAAAAAACAGGTGCGAATATAGAGGACATGCTACTTTGAACCACTTATAAACAACTTTTCATTTATACCCATTGTCATAAATATCTGCATAGTATTTGATCTTACACATGCACTTAATTTTATTTGCACAGTCTTTATTGTGAGGCGTTTAGGTTTTTATTTTTTCATTTTTTGTTAAGTGTGTCTGGCATGAACTTGGGTGCAGTTAGGTTGCTAAAGCACATACTTTGAAGACTTTTCAAGGGAACACAGTACATATGGACGGAATCATCTGACTGTCAAGGATCCTTGAATGAATGGCTTCTTCCTCCTTATGGACCCATTGGCTTAGGAGAGGGAGAGTGAGCAAAGGGCTAGGAGTGGAAAGGTACTGAGCAGTGCTTCTGATAAGGAAGTACCAATGAAGCTTCTTAAAAATGCACCAGCCAAGCCCTAGTACAGGCCTTTCAACAGAGCACCTGTGCTAGGAATGGAAATGTGCAGGTGAGCATGGCTGGTTGGCTTGAGGACAGGAAGGTCTGAGTCCTTGACTGCACCTCCCTGCAGAAAGTTGCCATGAGCTAGCAATGAATTGCAGGTAATGTGGGCAAGGCAGCTTCTCCTCCATGATCCTGCCAAGCAATGGCTTGTAACTGCCTATAGTCAGGCCTAAATGATTACACAAAGGGTTTTGGCCTGGAGTTGGACTCCTCGACAAATAATAACAAATTGCCAATACTGGCCCCGTGTCCCTTCCCACCAAGTATGCCAAAGGGCCGGTGAAAAGGGAAGTTTGTCGGGGGCAGAGCAGCAGTGACCAAAGTAATTTCCTTCGGGGAGTGTGAACTGGTATCTGAAGGCAGCTGAAGAGTTCCCGCGTGATGGAGCAACAGAATGAGCCTTGGAGATCCTAAGCAGGCTAAGTCAGGTGTGATGTAAATGGGTCACCTCCTTTTAGGAGATGAGACTGGGCCATCACCATTCATCTCAGCTGAGGGCAAGACTTCGGGAGTGAATTCTGAACATATATTTTATGAATGCTTGTCTCTGCACCATGACCTCAGAAAGTCATGATAAATGCCCTGAATTTTTATTTTCTCATGAGAAATCATCCATTTTCACTGGGCACAGTGGGACGTGCCTACAATCTCAACTCTTGAGAGGCTCAGACAGGAGTATTGCAGCAAGTTCAAGGCCAGCTTGGTCTACATAGCGCGACCCTCTAAACCTTTTTTGGTATTTTCAGCTTATACTATTTCATTGAGCAATGGAATCTCTCAGTTTATTTCCCATGATGTATATTGCCTGTATTAAAGTTTCCTATTTCAAGCTGGGCATGGTGGCACACACCTTGACTTCTGCACTTGGGAGGCTGAGGCAAAAGGATTGCCAACAGTTCAAGACCGGATGAGGCTACATAGTGAATTCAAGGCCAGCCTGAACTATATAACAAGACTTTGTCTTAAAAAAATGAAAACAAATAAATTTTCCTGCTTCAAGACTTAAGTATTTTAAAATTTAATGAAAAGTAAGTATTTTCTGATTACCTCATCCATAGCCTCCATGATTTCATAAACTTTTATTACATGTCCTTTTGATCTTCATTGCTTTTTTAAATCTGTAAGATGGATGATCCTAAAGCCCTATTGCCACTGAAGGTTCCACCATGAATAACAAAGATTCTCATATTACTCTAAATTTAGAGGTTATCTCCTAAAATCCAGGGGAAAAGACCAGACACATTTTTTATTACACATTCCCTGTGGAATCTCTAAGTACTTCATATTTGGTTTCAAAGTACACTGGCTTCTCTTCTTTCTCTGAAGACCCAACATTCACAGTAGCCCACTGCCTCTGTTAATGCCTGGTCATAGGGTGGCAAAGGCAAGACTCTTAGGTAATGATAAGAGGTCAAGAAGTACACTCACTCAAAATAATCCAATATCTATAAGAGAAATGTTTGTATGATAACCAAGGAATTTATGCTTTGTATTTCTGGCTAGTTTCTTCTTATAGAAGACAAAGCCAAATGAAATGTTTGGTTCTTCCAGAAAGTGTGGTCTTCAGAAAAGTGAAAGAGAGTGTGAGGGAGGGTTTGGGTAGATGGAGTTCCCATGTGCTACTGATGATAAGGTACATTTAAAAAATCTTTCTCTGGCTTTTGTATCAGGGTAATACTTGCTTCCAGGAATGAATTTGGGAGTGTTGCTTCCCTTTCAATTCCATTAAAGAGTCTGAGGAGTAGTGGTATTAGATCTCTAAATTTCTTGTAGAATTCAGCAGTGAATCCATCGAGACCTGGGCTTTTCTTTGTTGGTAGTTTCTTAGTTATTTCTTTAGTTTCATTGACTGATTGGGTTATTTAGAATTTTTATATCTTCTTGATTCAGCTTTGGTAATTCATATGTATCAAGGAACCTATCCATTTCTTCTGTGTTTTCCATCTTATTAGAATACAGGTTTTCAAAGAAGGTATTGATGATCTTCTGGATTTTTTCAGATTCTGTTATGATTTCACCCTTTTCATTTCCAGTTGTGTGGATTTGAGTCTTTTCTTTCCTTGTTTTAATAAGATTAGCTAAGGATTTGTCAATTTTATTTAATCCGTCAAAGAGCCAACTCTGATTCATAATTCTTTGTATTGCTTTTTAGTCTCAATTGCATTAATTTATCCTTTGATCTTTATAATTTCCTCCCTCATGTATGCTTTGGATTTAACTTGCTCATCTTATTCTAGAAGCTTGAGGTTCAACATTAGTATATTTATTTGAGCTCATTATTTTTTCTCTGATGTGAGAATTCACTAATATAAATTTCCCTCACAGGACTGCTTTCATTGTGCCCCATCAGTTCCAGTATGTTGTACTGGCATTATTGTTTAATTGTAGAAACTGCCTAATATCTTCTTTAATTCCATCATGACCCATTGGTTGTTCAGTAGTGTGCTATTTAATTTCCATGTGTTTATATAATTTTTACGGTTTCTTTTGCCATTCATTTTCAATTTCATTGTACTATGATCTGATAATATGCATGGGATAATTTCAGTTCCTTTGTCTTTACTTAAACATGTTCTATGGGCTAGTATGTGGCCTATTTTGGAGAATGACCCATGTGCAGCTAAAAAGAATGTGTATTCTGTTGTTGTTGGGTGGAATACTTTGTAGATATCTACCATCCATTTGTTCAAAGGTTTGGTTCAGCTCTGATATTTGTTGATTTTTTTTTTTTTTGTCTAGATGATCTATTTGTGACAGTAGGGTACTGAGGTCTTTCATTACAATTGTCTTAGTGCTTTTTTGATTTTTCAAGTCCATTAATGTCTGTTTTATATAGTTGGGTGTGCTGGTATTTGGTGCATGTATATTTATGATTCCCAAAACTTCCACTTGGATTGTTCCCTTAACAAGTATGTAGTAATCTTCTTTGTCTCTTCTGATCAGTCTTGGCTTCAAATCCATTTTGTCTGCAAATAGAATAGCTACCCCTGGTTTCTCCAGGACTTTGTCACATACAGTATTGTTTTCATCCTTTGACTTTCAGTCTATGAACTTTTTTTAGTTAAATGTGTTTCTTGTATGCAACATACTGTTGTATCTTTTTTCTTGACCTGTTCTGTTGTATCTTTTTTCTTGACCCATTCTGCCAATCTTTTTCTTTTGATTGGTGAATTGAGACCATTTACATTGATGTTTATAGCTGATATATATTGATTTATCCTTGTCATATTACTTTCCTATTGTTGGTTTCCATTCTTTCCCTTCTGTATAATTCCTTGCCTTGCCTAGTGAACTCATTCTATTGGGATTCATTGAATTGTTGTCTTCTTTGTGTTTTTCTAGAATATTCTTCAGAACTTTTTGGAGTACTGGTTTGGTGGTCATGAATTACTTGAGGTTTTTTTTTTTTTAAACCACAGAAATATTTTATTTCTCCTCTGATTTGAAAGATAATTTTGCTGGATATATCAATCTGGGTTGGAGGTTGTTTTCTTTTGGGGATTGAAATATCTCACTAAAATCTCTCCTTGACTTAAGTGTTTGGGTTAAGAAGTCTGCTGTGATTCCAATGGATTTTCCTTTATAAGTTATTTGTTTATTCTCTTTAACAGCTTTTAATATTCTGTTCT
Organism: Fukomys damarensis; assembly: GCF_012274545.1. Classification (NCBI taxonomy): domain Eukaryota; kingdom Metazoa; phylum Chordata; class Mammalia; order Rodentia; family Bathyergidae; genus Fukomys; species Fukomys damarensis. Next base: position 64,028,848 of record NW_022900936.1, read on the forward strand.
TGTGTTTAATTTCTGGAATCCTGACTATTATATGTCTTAATGTAGTGTTTTTTTCTGATCATGGCTAATTGGAGTTCTATATGCCTTACTTATCTGTATGTATACCAGGAAGAACAACTCAGTAGAACAACTATGTCACCTTGGCTAAAGTAGTACAATCAGTAACATCAATAGCATTAACCATAGTTTAGAAAATAACAAACTGTGGTAACTGTTAATTTGCCACCTTAAACTATGGGCAAGATTTATAGTTATATGACAAAATTTAAAACAAATGAGAAAAGTGTATACAGTAAATATCCCCTCAATAGAGCAATTTTACCCTCATGGGAGAAAATTTAAAAGGTGTAAAAGGAAAAAAATAGAGAAATTAATAGAAAAGAAAGACATTAGAAGCAAGGCTGAAGGACAAATGAAGATTTACAGACACAGTGAAGGTGGATGACCCTGAAGGCCTCCACAGCAGATGACTCCACAGGACCGCACAGAGAAATACACCAGTGGAATGAAGCAGTGGATGCTGTGAACTGCAATGGCTGGCGTATGACTCCAGCCCAAGGGTCTCCTGGTAAGGGAGGTTGGCCAGGCACCTTCTTAGGAAGGGGCCAGCTGAATCCAGGACTCAGAGTAGCCCTGGATTGGCTTCCTCTCAGTGCTACCAGTGACTGGATGAGGCACAGCCATGGGAGTCATCCAGATCAGGAAGCTGAAGTCAGGCCAGATTGTTGCAGGCTGAACAACTCAGGCCCCAACCACACAACTGGAGGCCAGGATCAGCCTGAACTTCAGTGGAGTGGTAAGCAACAGAATGGGCACCCTGCTGTATTCCTACTTCAGGACTGCTGAAATTTATCCAGTACACCATCCTAATCATACTGCAGATTTGTTGGGATCATCTAGGATGGGTTAGGTTCTGTCTGCCTCATGTCTTACCAGAGACAGCAATGACACACCCTGAAATACACACTACCACAAAACTGCAGACCCCAGAAGATAGCCAGCCATAGGCTTAAAATCATAGAGAAATCCTTTCTTTTTCTCACTCTCTCTTTTTTTTTTTCTGTCTCTCTAAATATCTTCTGCAATTTTGACTTAATGGTTATGAATGTCTCTACCTTTTGTTTATCTTAAAAGATATGTATTACTTCAATTTTGAAGGATAGCTTTGCTAGATATAATAATCTAGGTTGGCAGTGATTTTCTTTAGTGGCTTGAAATACGGTACATTTTTCCAGTTCCTTTGGCTTTTAGAGTTACTGCAGAGAAGTCTGCATTTGTTATAATGGAACTGCCTTTGGAAGGGACTTGCTATTCTTTCTGAAGCTTTTGATATTCTTTCTGTGTTCTGTGCTCTTGATATTTCAACTATAACGTCACATTGGCAGGTTCTTTTCTGGTTCTGCCTGGGGGTGCTCTATGCTTTGTATACCTGGATTATCGATCTCTTTTTCAAGATGTGAAGAGCTTTCAGTTAATATTAAGTAGAATTATCTGTGCCATTACCCTGAACTTCAGTGCTTTCTTCCATACTAAAACTCATATGTTTGGCCATTTAACCATGTTTCAGACTTCTTGGATATTTTGTTTATAATTTATTACTTTTTTTGCTTTATTAGTATATACATGTAATAAATCTTCAAGCCCCAAAATTCTACCTTCTGTTTAACTTATCTATTGGTGAGTTTTAAAATTTGACTTACTGTGCTTTTCATCTCCAGAATTTCTGTCTGAGTCCTCTTCAGAACCTCTCTTTGTTGAATTGCTCCAGCACGTCATCCATTGTCTTGATTTATTGAGCTCTATATTTGTCTTGTCGTCGAAGTCACAGACAGTTTTAAAAATTGAGCACTTTCTCTTTTGAGGCAAGGTCTTGCTATGTATTGCAGGCTGGCCTTGATCACACTACATAGCCCAGGCTGGCCTCACACTCCTGGTGATCCTCCTACCTTAACCTCCGGAGTGCTGGGATCACAGGTGTGTGCCACCACGCCTAGCTTGAAAAATCAGGCTTTTGAATTCCTTGTCTTGCACTTCATGTACTTTGAAATCTTTCCATTCAGTTACTGATGAGGAACGAACATTTGGAGGAGTCAGGCTGCCTTGATTTTTCATATATCTTGTGTTTCTATGTTAATATTTGCATGTCTGTTGGATGGACAGCTCTCTCACTGTTACGTGAGGGTCTTCTTAGTGTCCAGACTTCTTTTGAAGGCTCGATCCCCAGCACCACTCAGAAAGGAGAAATAAACTGCAAGAATGATGATGGCACAAAGACAAACCAGATATGACACACAGTAAAAACTAAAAAATAAAAGCTTAAAAGGAACAACTATACCATCATTGACAACAGAAAAGCAATCAGCAATAACACAGGTAAAGTAAAAGCATAAAGAAAGATAATAAAGATTGACAGTAATAATAATAAAAATGGAGGGGTAGGGAAAGAGAAGAGTGGAAGAAGTAAAATTTTAAAAGGAGGATTAGATGAGGAGGATGAAATAAAAATGAAATAAAAATCCAACTGAAGTGTAAAAAAGTAAATAGTATTAGGTAAAAGTAACAAAAAATAATAAACAAATGAGGGAAAGGAAAATCCAGGTGTGGTGGTGCACGCCTGCAATCCCAGCACTTGGGAGGCTGAGGCAGGAGGATCACTACAAGTTTGAGGATATCCTGGGCAACAAAGCAACACTCTGTCTCAAAAACAAACAAAAAACTAACAAGAGACAAAACAAGAAGAAAAAGTGTTCTCTACCAAGGAGAGAATTTCTAAAATAAACCAGTTACAAGAATATCCTTTTTAGTCCTACAGTTTCATAGTTAGGAACTGAGACTACAAATGTCATAAATGAATGACAATAAATGTACACAAGGATGGCATTTATAACAGCAAAAGCAACAATAGCAACATCAAGAAAAATAATAGCAACTGCCATCAAGAAGATACTGGTTTGAGCTGGGCGTGGTGGCGCACGCCTTTAATCCTAGCACTCAGGAGGCTGAGGCAGGAGGATTGCTGTGAGTTCGAGACCAGCCTGGGCTACATAGTGAGTTTCAGGTCAGTCTCAACTACACAGTGAGACCCTGTCTCAAAAAAAA
>NW_022900936.1:64031966-64042548 GCF_012274545.1 Fukomys damarensis
TAAAAAAAAAAAAAAAAAAAAAGAAGATACTGGTTCTAGCAATTCTTTCATAATCACACATTTAGGAAAAAGAATGAGATAGGGCTGTGTATATTTACATAGAAACAGCTCCTAGTTTTGTTGTTGTTGTTGTTGTTAAGTGAAATAAGCAAGAAACTTTAAAAATAGAAAGCTGCTTATACTACAGTGCATAAATATCTAAAAATATATATTACCATATAAATTAAAATATTGCTCGAAGAATGTATAACAAACATTCTTTAGAAGAATGACTGTGCATTCTCATACCTCTAGGTGCTATTTAAATTTATTATGAAGGGCATGTGGTTATTACTTTTTCTTTAATGTATAAAGCAAGCAAAATAGGTTTCACAGCATTATGAATATACTTAATGTTACTGCTTAAAGATGGTTAAAGGGGTACTTTTTATGTTATGTGTATTTGCAATTAGAGAATAAATACATATAAATTCATTAATAAAAAGAAATATCAAGAGGAGGAAAAGGAGTTGTAGGGAGGAAGTGACTGACTGCATGTGTCAGCAGACCTGGGGTCTTGTCTCATGACTCTTAGACCGAAGGTGACTTGGGGGATGCTGACCTCGGTTTTCCAGAGGTTCAGAAAGGAGCCCGGACATGCACATTTGTCTGGAATCCGTTGGGGAGGGAAACCTAGTAATTATTTATTTCCATTTGAGTTGGGATTAGACTCTGTACTGGCTTTGAAAAATTACAGAGCAAGAGGATTTATTGGGCAGTGTGACCAGTTTTCTTCATGAGTAACCAAGGGTTTGGCTTGCACAAGAGCCTGGATAAAATCTGGGCTGGATTCTTGGTAGATAAACAACTGTCCTAGACTCATAAACTGCTAGAATATCAAAGCTGAAAAGAAGCTTGAGTTTGTTTGTCCTCTTTTTACTTAAAGACACTGAGGGCCTGAGGATTTAGCTCAGTGGTGCCTCACCTGCCTGGCAAGCACAAGGTCCTGTGTTCAATCTCCAGTACTGAAAACAAAAACAAAAACAAAATAAAACTCCCAAAACAACAAACAAACAAACAAACAAGTAAAGACACTGAGAACCAGAAAATGACTTGTACTGATCCAAGTCACATGGGTGGTGACTTTACCAGGACTGTAATTCAGGCTCCTGGGCAAGAATGGTTTTTCTAAAAAAAAAAAAAAAAAAAAAAGTGACAGCAGCACTCAGAGTACCCCTCTTCGCTCAGTTTCTCTCTCTGTTAATTACCCAACTGCTACTTATGACTCCATTCTGGTGTTTGGTTGTCATTCTTTCGATATGTTGCAGGAATCTGACTGCTAATTCCTTTCCTCTAGCGTGTTTATACCTGTATTCCATGAGACTAGTTTATAGCTTTCTGTTTTTGTACTATATATTTTGCTGATTTCATGATGCCTATGTTTTCACGTTTTAGTGTCCTCGAAATCAGGATGCGGCTGGCAATCGCTCTTGGTCAGGCTTAAGTCACAGCACAGCCATGGTTATCTATGCTCGTTCTCGTGTGAACCCGCTTGAAACTTGCCATTGACGCTTGCTGGCAAAGACACAGCTCAACATGAAAACGTGCCAAGGGGGTACCAGCAGTTTGAAAACATTCCCAGAGACAATAATGAATCTTACTCTTGGAAAATGTCATATTACCAACGTTTTTGATGTACAAAAGACAATGTTTAATGGAAAAGCGCTAGCTAGCATCATCAGCTTTGACCTGGAAGGTAATTTAGATCAGAGCTAGGCTTTGAGTATGGAAATACTCTCTCTCTCTCTCTCTCTCTCTCTCTCTCTTCACCAGAATGATAGATTTTTAAAAATCTTTTAAAGGAAGACTGAATCATGTTTTTCTTTCCTTTTTGTTGTACTGAGGAATGAACCCGGGGCCTTTGCGCTGATCTACATTCCCAGCCCTCTTCAAAATATGTTTGCTAAATTTCTAAATTGCCCATGCTGGGTTTAAACTTGTTGTGATCTTCCTCCCTCATCCCTCAGGGTGCTGGCATTATAGAAATGTGCTATCACATGTCAATAAATTTAGGATAGAAATTCTTTATTTATTTTTAAAATTGTATTTATTTTTATTACTACATGTTTGCAGACTATAGTGAACACATTCAGCACGGGGGCTTGTATGTAGTGCATCTTAATTCTTTTTGTGTCCCCTTCTCTTCCTCTCCCTCCAAGCTTTCTTCCTCTCCCCATTTACAAAACTCCACTTCTATTTTTTTCCTTCAATTATTTTTTTGTCTTTAAATTTCTTCCTTTCTTCCTCTCTCAACTTGTTCCCCTTCCCACTTGAAAAAGTGTATTTCTCAAAACCTACCCTCTATTTTGCTTAATTATACTTTGAATGTCTTACCCAAGGGAAACAATGCAAAATTTAAACTTGTGTGTCTGATTTATTTCGTATAAGAAATGATGTTAAGGTGCATTCATTTACTTAAAAATGCTTCAAGTTTATTCTGTATCGCAGAGTCATACTCCTTTGTAGTTAAATATCACATTTTCTTTGTCCATTTATCTGCTGAGAGGCATTGGCAGTGGTGTGGAAGCTGTGGCACTCGTGCTGCAGCAGGCACACAGAGCCCCTCTGTTGTCACACGAGCCGAGTCACCCCAGCACCCAAGTGTTGACTAACAGTTTTTTTTTTTCTAAACTAAAACTTCAGCATTGGGGTTTAGTTGGAATGTTGGCACATAGCGGTAAAAAGTAGGTTTGGGATTACAGTTTGGTCTGTGAAGAGTTCACCATCAGTAGACGGTGTAAGATTTAGCTATTATAAACTGTGCTGCTATAAACATGGATATGCTTATATCACTATGATTGATGACTTTAACTCATTCGGGAAAATATCTAGAAGAGGGAACAACTGGGTCCAATGGATCCTCTAGTTTTTGTTGTTTGAGGAGTTTTCATACTGCTTTCCACAGTGGCTGTGCCAGTGGGCACTCCCACCAACAAGGGAGAAGGGCTGTCCTACCCCCACATCCACTTCATTAGCATTTATTGGTGGTTGATTTCTTGGTTTTTGTTTTGTTTTGCTTTTTTTTTGTTTTTGTTTTTTGGTACGGGGGATCAAACTCGAGTCCTTGCTCTTGTGAGGCAGGCGGTGGAACAACTGAGTTAAATCCCTGTCCCTTCGGTGGTTGATTTCTTGATGCTTTCTAGTTTGAGATGAAATCTCAAGGTTGTCTTAATCTGCATTTATTTGTTTGTTTGTTTTTGGTGCCAGGGATCAAACTCAGGTCCTTGTGCTTGTGAGGCAGGTGCCAGAACCACTGAGCTAAATTCCTGGCTCTTAATCTGAATTTATTGATTGGCCAGTGATGTTGAGCATCTTTTCATGTACTTATTGGCCATTTGTAGAAGTGTCTTAGAATAGAAATTTTAAGTGCTAAAAATGTAATAAGACATTACACAACATTTGTGAAATTTACAATCACTGGCATCTTTGACTTTTTTTTTTTTTTTTTTTTTGTGGTGCAAGGGATCAAACTCAGGACCTTGTGCATGCAAGGCAGACGACAGCACCACTGAGCTAAATTCCTGGCTCTTAATCTGAATTTATTGATTGGCCAGTGATGTTGAGCATCTTTTCATGTACTTATTGGCCATTTGTAGAAGTGTCTTAGAATAGAAATTTTAAGTGCTAAAAATGTAATAAGACATTACACAACATTTGTGAAATTTACAATCACTGGCATCTTTGACTTTTTTTTTTTTTTTTTTTTTGTGGTGCAAGGGATCAAACTCAGGACCTTGTGCATGCAAGGCAGACGACAGCACCACTGAGCTAAATCCCTGACCTGGAATCTTTGACTGGATGAAATATGTTAACTATAAAAAGCTTTGTTATTAACCTATAAGGATTGAAAAAGTCCCACACCACCCTTTATCCTAGGGTTTGTCCATTTTAAATAATGATTTACTAAAGGTAATTTAACACCTAGCAATTAACCTGCAGGACCCTGGGATCTTTTCCAATGCAAAATTTGAAGTATCATTCCCAGATTTTCTGGGCTAATTTGTCTGTTTATATTTTCTTTATTTCAACGTCCACTTCGATAATTTGTATTTTTACTAGGAAATGGCCCATTTTCTTTAGGATTCTAGTTTGTTGACATAGACTTTTCTTAATACTTTTCATCACTCCTCTGTTGTGGTATTCTATAGAATTCTTAATTTTATCTGCCTTTGGCCACTAGTCTTTTTTCTTTTCTAAAATTTTAATTTTTATTAGAACATGTTTATAGTGCACGATGATCATATTCACTACAAGGAGTTGGTATGTGTACATAACACATTCTAATTCTGCCCTTCCTCTCCTTCCCCAGTCCTTCAATTTCTTGGAACTCTTCCCACTTGCAAAAGTTCTATTTCCCTGTTTCCTGTTATGATCTTTTACTTTGCTCTTTATTTATACTTTGAGTTTCTCATATAAGAAAAACCACATAGTATTCAGGCTTGCACGTCTGATTTGTTTCACTCAATGTTATGCCTCAAGGTACATCCCTTTCTCAGATAATGACTCAGATTTATCATGCTTTATAGCAGATTGTTGTTCCATTTTGTATAAATATAACGTTTTCTTTACCCATCTATCTATTGATGGACATATAGGACACGTTCAGGATTTACCTGTTATTCATCTTTTTTTTAACCAGGCCAGATCTTACTACACTTTGCAAAGGAGGAATCTCATTATTTACTTGTAACTTTCTTTCTTTATATTAATTTCAGCTTTTATCTTTATTAATCTTCTTTTCCTAATTTTTATTTACTTTGTTGCCATTTTCTAATTTCCTATGAAGACAGAAATCGTTTCTTTCATTTTCTTTCTTAGTAATGAAAACATTTAAATTTTTTTTTTTTTCTGAACAAAATATTTTTTTTTCCACTGTGACATTCAGGTTTTGGTCAAAGTGTTTGATTTTTCATTGCTTTGTAAATATTTTATAATTTTAAAAATTTCTTCTGTGTATGACTATTGGTCTTTTTGAACTTATCTATTTTCACCTCTACTAAGTTAAGATCAGAGAATATAGCTGACAATGTATCCCAGTGTTCTTAACATCCTCAAAGCTCTGAGATCAATCCCTTTACCACAAAACAAAAGAATCAGAGAATATAGTTTTTGTATTAAGAATTTCTTTAGGGTCAAATGTGATTGACTTTTTTGTAAATATTCTTGGGTACCAAAAGCTATTTTGTTGTTTGTGGGGTATTAGATTTTGTACATAGATCCTACATCGTTTATTAATTATAGCATTCAATCCCTATGTTGTGCCACATTTGTTACACACAAGATTTGCCCCATTCTGAAATAAGTACATCGAAGTCTTCTGGTATAATTGTTTTATCCAACTCTCATATTTCTTATAATTTTTGCTGTCTATATTTAGGGGCCAGGTTGTTATGTGCAGTTACACATTCTCAGTCCATGAGTAGGTTCTTATCTATGTATTATATGTCTTTATATTGACCTATTTATTCTGAGTTTTATTGATCACTCTCCATATGGACAAAGGATGTAAACATATTTGTTTCCCATGTAAATGCTCACCAAAGGTGACAGAGGAGGACCTTGACAATTAAGTGGATAAGATGACCTGCTCATTCTGTAGATAGCAGTCAACCTCCTTTTTCAGCCACCGCTATTTTTGCCCAATGGGCTCAGCAATGTGGATTCCCACTCACCAAGGTTGATCTGGCTACAGCCACTCCTGAATGCCCAATATGCCAGCAGCAGAGACCAATACTGAGTCTTCAATATGGCATCTCTCCCCGGGGTATCCAACCTAAGACCTGGTGGTAGGTGGATTATATAGGACTTCTTCCATCATGGAAGGGATTTGCTTTGTCCTTACTGGCAAAGACGCTTCTTCTAGAGATGGATTTCCCTTCCCTGCATGCAATGCTTCTGCCAAAACTACCATTCATGGACTTGTGGGATACCTTATCCACCACTGTGAAATTCTACACAGCATTGCCTCTGAGCAAAGAACACATTTCATGGCCAAAAAGTGAGGCAATGGGCTCATGCTCATGGAATTCACTGGTCCTACCATGTTACTTGCCATCCAGAAGTGGCTGGATTAATAGAAAGGTGTAGTGGTCTTTTGAGAACACAGTTATGGCACTATTTAGGGGGCAACAGCTTCCAGGGATGGGACAAGGTTCTTCAAGAGGCTGTGTATACTTTGAATCAGGATCCACTATATGGCACTGTGTCTCCCACAGCCAGGATGCACGGGTCCAGGAATCAAGTGAAGGAAGTGGGAATGGTACCACTCACCATTACCCTAACTGATCCACTAGGAAAAGTTTGCTTCCTCTTCCCATGACCTTATGCTCTGCTGGCTCAGAAGTCTTAGTTCCAGTCTGACAAAGGCTTGTACCAGTAAGCACAGTGATCATACCAAGGAACTGCAAGATAAGACTCCCCTGGTCATTCTGATCTTCTTGTGCCTCTGAATAATCAAACTAAAATGGAAGTTACAGCGTTGGCAGGGGCGACTGACCCAGGCTACCAAGAGGAAATTGGACTATTGCTCCACAGTAGAGGAAAAGAAGAATATACTTGGAGTGAAGGAGATCCCTTAGGGCACCTCCTAGAGCTACCATTTCCCGGTATTAAGGTCAATGGGAAACTACAACAACCCAATGCAGGCAGGGTGAAGGTGGGTCATTCCATCAGGGGAAGAACAAAGACCTGCTGAGGTGCTTGCTGAAAGTCAAAAGAACACAGGATGAGTAGCAGAAGAAGGTAGTTCTAAATTATCAGCTACAACCCTGTGACCAGTTACAGAAATGAGGACTGTAATTTTACTATTTCTCTCCTAATATGGTTATAATGTAATACAGTGTTGGTAGGGTTAATACTGCTTCTTAAGAATTATTAAACCTATTTTATAATATTCAAGTACAAAATGTTAAGAGTAAGCATCACCCAAAGAAAACTTGCCTTCTATTCTGGGGAGGGAAATAGTGTGTTACTGTTTGGACGCAGGGTAGTTATAACATATTAGGTGTAATTTGGAGCTTCTTTGTATCTGGAGTCTGGCTTAAAGAAATGGATCTGGCTGTGAGTTGACAAGGGCTGAAATGTGATGGTTGATTGTGTCAACTTGAGTAAGAGAGGCTCAACTAAATTGGTTCAGCAATTCCACACTCTAGGGCAGCTTGTTGCTTGCATGGTGTTGTAGTCAGCAGGATTGGGTGAGGGCATATATTAAATACAGGACACATAACTTAAAAGGTTATTTTATGATAATTACCCAAAGAGTCAAATACTAAAGAGTGAAAGAGATTAACCACACACTAGAAGCCCAAAACATTCAACTGAGGGCCTGGATCCCAGCAGTTTCCCACATAAGTCCAGCTAAAGGCTTAGAGTCCAAGGCAATGTCCTCCTTGAGTCCAGCCAGTGGCCTAGAGCCCACGGCCATGTCTCATGCTTGTCTATATTGAAGATCTGCACTTGGAAGGCCCAAAGGCCCATGGTGGAAGCCAGAAAATCTACACTGGTGAGATGAAGGATTTGTGCCACCAAGCTAGGAGATCCACACTGAAGCCAGGAAGTGATGCTCACGGTAAAAATCAGAGCTCCCTTGATGAAAGCTGACAGAGGGTATAAAGGGGAAAGGAAGAAGTCTGGATCTACTGCTGTTCCTTCAGAGGAGCCCGTCTTTTGCCTTTACCTTGGATGTCATCTCCTGGTTTCCAGTGCAGACTCTTCCGCTTCTGGCACAAACCCTTCAGTCTTCTGGTTTAGACTCTTCAGCCTTCGATCGAAGACGCATCAGCCTCCCGATGCAGACTCACACAGGACACTGCAATGAGTTTCAGACCTTTGACTGAATCCTTCAGGCTCCTGTGTGCAGAAAGACCCTTTGCACTCTTCTACATCTAACTCCAATTGGCCACTGTAAGCCAGTCTTGTAAATACTTAGGTATTTGTATATCTTGTGTTATATCTGTTTCTCTAGTAAGCACTGACTGATGTACCATTTCTCCCCCTTTATCATCTTGGTATCTCTGTTATGGTTAATCTGTTGTTTGGTTGAGTTTCTAAGTGTTTTCCTTAAATGGAAAAACATAGGCATTAGACTCTGACTTCTTACATATCTGCAAGTATATTTCTTTCACCTTGATGACTGAATGCTGTCTTTTCTGGTCAAGGAATTCTTAACATGGGGGCTACTTCTATCAGTTTGTGGGTGTCATTCCACTAACTTCTAGATATTGGTGATAAAGACAAGAGTCTGATTCTGATTCTGTTTTCTGTATAATAACAGAGTTTACTCCTGCGTGGAAGTTTGTAAGCATTTTTTTCCATCAAGCTCCAGAATCTTATCAGGATACTTTTAGGGATATCTGTGTTCATCAGTCTAGCCCAGAAATCTGTGCATTCTTTCAGTGTAGACTCAGGTGTTTCTTAGTCCAAGAAGCTTTCTCCTTTTTGATATGTTTAATTATGGCCTTTCCTTCCTATATGTATGCCCTTTGTTCCATTCAGATCTTCTGGTATTGTACACAGAGCCTCTTATACCTATGTTGCTTTTTTTTTTCTTTCATGATTTCAGGTACTTTGTAGTTTTGCTTTATGTTTTGAAATATTATTTTCCATTTGATCTCCTACCTTACTAATTTGTGTCTTAAGAGTGACTCTCTTTTCCTTTTATTCATGTGCAGACTTAGGTAGGAAAACAGTTGTTTTCTTCCTTTAGGTGTATTGTTACTTCCTGTGTGGACTCGGGGGCTCAAGCCTATTTATGAAGTGTCCTGAGGCAGTGGTCAGGCTGTGGAGGAAAGCAGCAGGGTATCCTCTCTTTGATCTCCTTGTACAGGGAAAAGCTGTCCACAATCTTCTCTTGATTCAGGGAAAAATATACCCTGCTCACTGGCCTTTGTGAAGGACACAGAGGTTCTCACAGCCCCAGAGGAAGGAAGGACACTCTGCTTCATTAATTCCTTGTGTTTTAGGGACCCAAAGGAAAGCCATATACTGATGTGGGAGTTGAAATCAAACTTTATCGTCAGGATACATGCAACTTTTTAGGGCCAAATTTTATCTGGATTTAATGTTCTGTTCTTGCTCTGGGAATTTCCAGTGATGGGGGTATCCTGAGGCTCTATTTTCTCTGACTCATGCAGAGCCCATAGCCTCATTTTCATTCATACTCCCACTGGCCTTAGCTACCATTTAACTAAATATTAGAGCCACTAGCTGGAGGAAAGACAGCTATACTTGAAATGCCATCTTCTCAGTATTCTAGTTCTCGACTACTTACTAAGCCCTTGGAAGTCAAGACTGCCACTTGTGACTTCTATATCTATATATCATCATCATAATGAAGAAGGAAGAAAAGGAAGAAAAAAAGAGGAAAAAGAGGAAGGAAATAAGGGAATGAAAAGGAAGAAAAAGAAAACTAAATAACAGTACCAAAAATCTTCAGTGAAGATGCGGAAGATTGGAGGGAGGGAAGAGGAAATAAACAGATCAAGATAACAATACCTCATGATAAATATATGCATTATGTATCATAAACATATGCTAATAAAATTTTTTTAATCTTCAATGATCATTCAAGAGTTGCAAATGAAAGCAACAGAGATTCTTCCTCACTTCAGAAAGAATGGCTGCTATCAAGAAATCAACCAATAACAAATGCAAATGGGGTTGTAGGGGAAAAGGAACACTTCTCCACTGTTGGTGGGAGTGTAGACTGTACAACCACCGTGGAAATCAGGATGGAGATTCCTCAAAAAACTAGGATTAGAGGTCCCATTTCACCCAGCCATCCCTCTGCTGGTTATCTTCCCAAAACAATTAAAAGAATCATGCCACAGCAATATATACACACCCATGTTTACAGCAGTACAGTTTCTAATAGCTAAAACTTGGAAACAGCCCAGTCAGTAGCCCATTAACTGGTGTCTGGATAAAGAAGATGTGTTTTTATTTTTTTATTAAATGGAGTACTACTCAGCCATAAAGACTGAGAAACTAGAGACATTCATAGCTAAATGGATGCACATTGAGGCCATACTGTTAAGTGAAATAAATAGAACACACATATGTAAATACCAAATAGTTTCTGTGGTGTGAGAAACTGAAAGTGTAAATGAGGGTCAAAATGTATAATAGATAATGTAAAATAAGAAGAAAAGGTCTAAAGGGGAAGGGGAAGTGGAAGGGGTAGAGGAAAGGAAAGAAGGGAAAGGAATCAGTATGAGAAAAGGAAAAAACAGAAACAAAGCTTTTGTAAACAAGGAGAGGCAGAGGGATTGAAGGGAGGGCAGGGGAATGGGGGAAAAAATAAGAACCAAGATATATCATGTAGGGCTGGGGACTTAGCTCAGCGGTTTTGCCACCTGCCTCCCAAGTGTAAGGACCCGAGTTTGATCCCTGGTACAAAGAAAAGATATATCATGTAAAGGTACAAATTCCCAATGATGAATTGTAGGAGCCTGACTGAACCAGAGCGACTCCATGTTGACCAGCAAACGACCTAGAGACTGTCGCTCCCCCCATCCCTTATAGGATAACTAATGAAATTGTGAAT
>NW_022900936.1:64042565-64049258 GCF_012274545.1 Fukomys damarensis
GTCTGAATGTTCTGAACTTTATGATGATCTAGGTTGTAAATGGAACAATGAATAATCATTCTGCTGATCATTAGTACGTGACGACCACTAGCTCAGATCAACTAACTCTTTGCCTTTGTCCTCTTCCTGTAAGTTTTAAGTATAAACCCCCCTTCAGCCCTATATAAAATGGCCTCTGTTTCTGAGCTGGCCGCCTCTCTGAGCTACTTGGCTTGGGAGTGCCGTCTGGCCAGACTAATAAAGGTCTATTTGCCAACTTGCCTGGTGTGTTCCTTCCTGGGTGACTCTCATTGTGTGACTAGCTCCTGGAGCCTCGCTGAGCTTCTGAGCCCAGCATTGTGGAAGCCTCTTGGCTGTTCACGCTCCAGGAGTAAAAGTGAGACTTAAATCTTACATCTTGGAGGCCCCAGCGAGATCCCCAGGTGGGAACTATAAATCCGGCCGAGATTCTCTGTCGCAGGACAAGCTCCTGGAGCCTCGCTGAGCTACTGAGCCCAGCATCGTGAAGGCCTCTTGGCTGTTTGTGAAGGCCTCTTGGCTGTATGCTCCAGGTCTCCAGGAGTATCCAGCAGGAGATTCTCAGACATAGACCTGAAAAGCCTCCGGAGGTAAGATTTGAATCGGTTGCAACCATTTGATGTCAGGATAGAGGTGGCTGACGAGCCGGGAAGCCTCCCCTGACCCCGGCCCTGACGAGGACTCCGGGTGGAATCTAGGTTCTTTTTCTTTTGTGTGGCGCCTGTGTGTCTTGTCTGTGTCCTGTCTGTTGAGTGTTACCTTTACATTCATTCCTAGGAACAAGATAGGAGGATCGAGCTCCAAAAATACCCCATTGGACTGTTTTCTCACTAACTTTAAATTGGCTTTTTCCCCTGAGCAGGAAGATAAATATGGAATTAAAGGAGCTCTGAGAAGCCACAAGCCCTAATCTCCCTCCTTGAGTCTGTGTTTAATACCCATGACCCCACCTGGGATAATTGTCAGCAATTTTTACAGGCTCTGTTCACATCCGAGGAACGAGAAAGAATTAGAAGACACACTATTCGGTCAGTGCTGGGGGGAGCTGAGGGGCTTGTTGACCACCAAAAACAGGCCGGAGTTGAAGCACAACTCCCCATCTCCCGTCCCAAATGGGAATTGAATTCCACTGGAGGTAGGGAAGCTCTTTGCAACTACCGTCAGCATCTCCTGGCCGGCCTTAGGGGAGACACTTGCAAGCCTACCAATTTGAGCAAGGTAAGCGAGGTCCTACAAGGGCCTGAGGAATCCCCCTCTGCCTTCCTGGAGCGTTTACTGGAGGCGTACCACACGTACACTCCAATTGACCCAGACGCTCCAGGGAACAGGCAGGCAATTAATCTGGCTTTTGTAACTCAGTCGGCCCCAGATATTCAGAAAAAATTACAGAGAATTGAGGGCTTTAAAGGAGAGAATAAGGAAAAATTGATAAGTGTAGCAATGAAGGTGTTCACAAACAGGGATCCACCCGAAGATAGAATAACTAAAAAGATGGCAAAGACAAATATAATGATGATGGCAGAAGAGGGTTTTATACAGAAGGGGAGAAAAATGAAATGGGGAAATAAGAAGAATTTAAACTAATCGGAGAAGAGGAAAATTCTCCAGAACAGGACTTGCGGGAGGTAAACAGCCGGGTGGAGGTAAACAGTCAGGAGACCATCCACCCAATGGTACCGAACCCCTATGCACTGCTGAGCCTCATTCCGCCTATACATGTATAGTATTCAGTTCTTGATCTCAAAGATGTATTTTTCAGCCTGCCCTTGGCACCAGTGAGCCAGCCCCTCTTT
Source organism: Fukomys damarensis (assembly GCF_012274545.1). Classification (NCBI taxonomy): domain Eukaryota; kingdom Metazoa; phylum Chordata; class Mammalia; order Rodentia; family Bathyergidae; genus Fukomys; species Fukomys damarensis. The sequence goes on from NW_022900936.1 coordinate 64,044,377, forward strand.
GCATTTGAATGGATGGACCCAGACACTGGAACTACTGGACAATTGACATGGACTCGATTGCCACAAGGCTTTAAGAACTCCCCCACACTGTTTGGGGAAGCTCTCAGCAGAGATCTACAAGAGGTAACAAAAGCTTTTCCCTATGCAACTGTTCTCCAGTATGTAGACGACCTCTTAGTGGCGACCACGACCGAGAAAAAATGTCTCACAGCCACCAAGGGACTCCTGGAGGCCCTACAAGGTCTGGGATATCGAGTGTCCTGGAAGAAAGCCCAGCTCTGCAAAACCAAGGTAACTTACTTGGGTTATGTTCTTAAAAAAGGGAAAAGAAAGTTAGCTGAATCCAGGGTGTCAGCGATCCTTCAGATCCCCACGCCCAGCTCAAAGAAGCAAGTGCGTGAGTTCCTCGGGGCCGTAGGATACTGCGGATTCTGCATACCTAGCTTTGCTGAAATTGCCAAACCCCTGCATGAGGCTATGGCGGGGGAAATACACCCCTTGAATGGACAGAGGCTTGCCAGCAAGCATTCCAGACGCTCAAGACTGCGCTCACCACAGCGCCAGCCTTAGCCCTGCCTGACTTAAATAAACCTTTCACCTTATATGTGGCAGAGAGGAATGAAGTGGCAAAAGGGGTGATCACACAGTCTTTGGGGCCTTGGAAGCGACCTATAGCCTATCTGTCCAAAAGACTTGACCCAGTGGCCAGAGGATGGCCGTCTTGTTTAAGGATGGTAGCTGCAGCTGCTGCTTTAACTCGGGAAGCTGATAAACTGACTTTTGGCCAGGATCTAACTCTGATCACTCCTCATGCCATTGAGCCCCTGTTGCACAACTCACCAAGTAGATGGCTATCAAATGCTAGATTGTTGCAGTACCAGGGACTCTTGTTAGAACAGCCGCGCATTAAATTTGCCACAACATCTAACCTGAATCCTGCTAGTCTGCTCCCTGAGTCAGATGACCAACTGCCCATCCATGACTGCCTTGAGACTCTTGAAAATCTGCGGGGAGGACGTCCAGATCTGACGGACCTGGCCCTTCCCCGACCTGAGGCAACATACTACACTGATGGATGCAGTTTTGTACGTGAAGGTGTACGATATGCGGGAGCAGCAATAGTCAATCAGGATCAACAGGTAGTATGGGAACAAGGGCTGCCCCAAGGGACGTCAGCACAGAAGGCTGAACTAATCGCTTTAACTAAGGCTCTGGAATTAGGAAAAGGGAAAAAGATAAACATTTTCACTGACAGCCGTTATGCTTTTGCTACTGCCCATGTACATGGAGAAATTTACCAGAATAGAGGAGTTTTAACATCCGACGGGAAAGAAATTAAAAACAAAGTTGAGATATTGGTCTGCTGCAAGCCATTTGGCTGCCAAGGGAGGTTGCCATCATTCACTGCTGTGGACATCAAAGGAATTTCAGCCCTGAAGCGATTGGAAACAACGCAGCCAACCAGGCAGCAAAGCAAGCTGCCCAAAAATCAGTGGGGAAACAAATGGTGCTGCTACCTACACCCGTGCTCCCAGAGAGGCCTGAATACACAGAGGAAGAAATAATGGAGATGAATAAGAACCACTGGACCAAAGGAAAGCATGGATGGTGGACAACAGATGAAGGGAAGATCGTTCTGCCAGCTGCGGTGGCTGACACTTTGCTGAATGAGCTCCATGAATCCACCCACCTAGGAGAAAAGAGAATGATGGCCCTGCTACAGCCCCACTTTGTCAGCAGAGAATTAGACCAGAAGGCCCGGAACAAAGTGAGACGGTGCCCCACCTGCCTCAAGGTAAACGCGAATCGGGTAACTGGGCCCCCAGGGGTCCAATATAGGGGACTGACTCCCGGAGAGCACTGGGAACTGGACTTCACCGAAATGAAACTAGGCATGTATGGTTACAAATATCTGTTAGTTTTCATAGACACATTCTCAGGGTGGATAGAAGCATACCCTACTAAAAAGGAAACAGCTGAGGTAACAGTAAAAAAGCTCCTGACAGAGATAGTTCCCTGATTTGGCTTGCCCTTAGCCCTGGGGTCCGACAATGGCCCAGCCTTCAAGGCTAAAGTGTCTAAACTGATTAGCCTAAGCATTGGAATTAGATGGAATTTACATTGTGCTTACAGACCTCAAAGTTCAGGACAGGTAGAAAGAGCTAACAGAACACTAAAAGAGATTTTAACTAAATTGAGCCTAGAGACTGAATTAAGTTGGGTGGAGCTTCTCCCTTTTGCTCTGTTGCGTATTCGATGTACTCCCAACCCTCCTCTGAATCTGTCACCCTTCCAAATTATTTATGGGCATACCCCCCCTTGGTTCCCCATATAGATATGGAATTAAAGGAGAAATTCTCTCATCTGAGGTTGCTTAAGTCTCTGAAAGCTTTACATGAAATGCAGTCTCAACTACAAGACCAGGTTAAAAGATCTCTGACCCTTCCTCATGAGAAACCTTTACAGCCACTGCCCTATAAGCCAGGAGAACTGATTTATATTAGCAGGTTTGACTCCAAAACCTTGGAACCACAGTGGAAGGGGCCTTTTCCAGTTGTCCTGTCTACTCCTCTGGCTGTGAAGGTTGCAGGACACCCAACGTGGATCCATCGCAACCACCTCAAGCCCAGACCAGACAACAGCCCAGAGGCGCATGGAAAATGGAGCGTCGTCAGCAAACCCAGAGAATTGAAAGTAAAACTCCGCTCAACTGGACCTTCATCATGATCTGGGTGATTTCCCTTGGGACAATAATAATGTTGTCCAAAGAGAACTTAAGTCATACTAAAAATGTTTGGGTGCAACTAGCTGAATCCTTAAATTTGTCTGAAATATGTTTAAATGCTGATGTGAATTTTCATTATGTGCTTGGAAGTTGTTTGGTTCCAATATGCACCCCACTTGAAATTATTAGACCATATACTATGTTCAAAAATTTTCCCACAAGTAAATCTCAGTTATTTGGATAGTTACAATTGGGGACAGGTGACATGTTACAAACCAAAGAATGCTATTAAGCTATATACCCCTCGAGTAGCTATGTCCAATAAGACTCTCTGTGCCAAATATAAAGGTTGTACTTCCCAGTGTTTAAATCTTAAACAAACAGATGTAATGAAGTGTTCTAGAGAACAAAAGATTCCTTACAGCAAATGCCATATTACTTTGCCACTGGGATGGTTTTATACTTGTGAGGGAATAACTTACAATTACATCCCAGCAAACTTGAGTGAGGCCCGCTGTTGTCTTAGTAAATTAGCAGTCATCTTACCTGACAGGGGAGACCTCTCACCACCCAACAGAACAAAACGCTGGTCACCCTATACTTCACCAGGCTGTGATGATGATGTAGGACTTTTAACAGATGCTGAAGTTATTCCTATGATTATTTCTGTGATAGGTATACCCTCAATTGGAGTACATGCTGAGAAGGCAGTTAGAAAACTAGCTTGCAAGGTAATTAAAGGGTTAAATACCACCTCTGCCGCGCTGGCGCTAATTAATCAAGAACTCCAAGAACAGAGACAAGCAATTTTAGATAATAGGGCAGCAATTGATTATCTGCTATTATTGCATCACCAAGGTTGTGAGAGGGTTAAAAATATGTGCTGCTTCAATTTAACAAATAATGGGCCAGCTATAGAACAAGACATAGAAAAACTCAAAGATTTAGCTACAAAGATTCATAATGAATGGATAGGATGGGATTTATTTAAATGGTTAACAAGTTGGTTACCTGACATTACCTGGGTAAAACAACTGATACTCTGTGTGATGACATTAGGATTATGTATTATAATAACTTGTTGTCTTTTACAATGTGTTCAGTTAATAAGACCCAGAGTTAGATATAAGTAAATAAAAGATTTGATTTAGGCCCAAAAATCAGTGGGGAATGTAGGAGCCTGACTGAACCAGAGCGAGTCCATGTTGACCAGCAAACGACCTAGAGACTGTCGCTCCCCCCATCCCTTATAGGATAACTAATGATTAATTGTGAATTGTTAGGTGGCTGTTTTGGAGTAGCTAGGAAACTAGGTGGAAACTATAATGAACACAGAGACCCAACGCAGGTCTCGCCACTCCTTGCATGCCTGTAGTCTGAATGTTCTGAACTTTATGATGATCTAGGTTGTAAATGGAACAATGAATAATCATTCTGCTGATCATTAGTACGTGACGACCACTAGCTCAGATCAACTAACTCTTTGTCTTTGTCCTCTTCCTGTAAGTTTTAAGTGTAAACCCCCCTTCAGCCCTATATAAAATGGCCTCTGTTTCTGAGCTGGCCTCCTCTCTGAGCTACTAGGCTTGGGAGTGCCGTCTGGCCAGACTAATAAAGGTCTATTTGCCAACTTGCCTGGTGTGTGCCTGGTGTGTTCCTTCCTGGGTGACTCTCGCTGTGTGACTAGCTCCTGGAGCCTCGCTGAGCTTCTGAGCCCAGCATCGTGGAAGCCTCTTGGCTGTTCACGCTCCAGGAGTAAAAGTGAGACTTAAGTCTTACAGAATGATGGTCAAAGAGCAGGAAACTAGCCAGTTCTCTTCTCTACCTATCCCTCTCCCTCTCTTCCTGTCTTCTTTCCCAAGAGGCCTGTCCAGGGTGGCTCATTTGAGCTTTCTCACAGCATGTTAGGCTCAGAGTGAAGAGACCTCTTATGTGAGAGCTAGTTTCCCCCAGAGCCAGTGTTATAAAAGACCAATATGGAAGATATGTGGCTTGTTGTATCCTAAACTCAAGTCATTCTCTGCTTTCCGTTTGTTACACCGATTCAGTGTGGAAGGGACTACCCAGGAACGTGACAGAAGGCTTGATCCATTTAGATGTGATGAATGGGGAAGGTGGAAATATTTTGGACATACTACAAAAAAAAAAAAAAAAAAG
>NW_022900936.1:64049330-64069690 GCF_012274545.1 Fukomys damarensis
TTGGACAAAAAAAAAAAAAAAAAAAAAAAAAAAGATGAATTTAAAATTGTTTTGTCTTGATTTAAATTATAATTGCTATCAACTCCACAAATCTATACTTTGCTTAAAAGTTTTCTTTCAGTGTATTTATGTCTACACTTACTTCCTCAGATAAATGTAGTCACTTGTTATTTAAAAAAAAAAAAAACTTCAATGATACTGCTTTTAAAGACTAGTTAATGTTAAGGGATTTCCTTAAATCAGCATTTGCATCTAATGTAATCTTTTCACCTTCTTAACTGCCCAATTTTGTGAAGCCTGTATTTCTGGATCTGTTTGCATATGAATAATTGTATAATCTTGCCTTATTGTTCATGGCTTCCTGAGAGAGACAGAGACAGAGACAGAGACAGACAGGGACAGAGAGGCAGGCTTTTAGATGTTGGCTACCTGGGATTAAATGGCATAGATAGGAAAATCACTCTCATTAGGGTGTTAGGTTAAAGATAAGCAAATCCTACCAAACCTTGATTTAAGACACACAAATTTAAATAATCACATGGTTTCTCTTATATGAGAAACACAAAGTATAAATAAAAGCAAAATAAAAAACAGATGATAGGAAGCAGGAAAAAGGGAAGGAGATCAAGAGATGAAGGGAAGGGAGGGAAAGGAGATGAAAAAAGGAATTTAAGATGTTGCCTATATGTAGCAACTCACCACAAGGAATGTAAGCATTATGGACTACAAACATATAGAAATAAAAAATAGTAAGTGAATTTTTATAAAAAGAAGAGACATCTGCATTATGTCAGACCAACTACGTGACCTTTGTTCTAAGATTTCTTTGTCCTTACATCTCTCAGTGGAAAAGAAAGCAATCCTACAACACAGAGTGCCCATCACTGACCCAGTGTCACCATTTACTCCTCTTTGAGCCATGTGGTCAGGTGAGAGTGACTGGCACATTCTACTTTCTGGGTATAATGATCAAACTTCAATCTTTGGTGTGCATATGTGTATATTTGTGTAGGGTGTTTGTGATTTGAGGTGTACATGGGACTGTGTAAGACTGGGCTTGCCTGATTATACTGATGGGAAAAAAATTCAATCCCTCTCTTTAATAGAGATTGTATGACCACAGGGTTTGTTCATAAGGGTAAGAAAGAATGACTAAAGGAGTAAGTCTTTTCTTTGGGATAAGCTTATAATAATTAATGTGTAGCTATATTTATATGGCAGTTTATGAGTCAAATGCATACATCTCTGTGGTTCAAGTATTAATCACCAACCTCCCTCGCTGAGGCAATCACAGAAACACTCAGGCAAGGGTGGCTGGGAAGTAATATGTCTTTCTTTCCTCCTGAATGTCAACTTGTGTATCTACATTAATCTAGATGCTTTAGTTTCAAGCTTGAGACCTTCATTCTCAAGAACGCTATCTTCTCAGTTTATTGCAGCTTGAGGTTCACTCCTTATATTACTGGATTTATGTCTACAGTGCACAGAGGTATGATTTTGTTGTTCTTTCCTTTTCTCTTCCTGACACAAATACTCAAAAGGTAGGAACTGTGGAAAGTGTGACTCCTGAGTGTGCTGGTTTTATAGTGGAGGTGGGGAGAGTTTTTGGATTGGGAGAATGGAGAGGAAATCAATATTTTGCAGCCGAAAATACAAAGTAATATAGTGGGTGACATGTTCATGCATGCACATGGGTGCGCACGCACACACATGCACATACAGAGGACCATGCACTTTGTCTTATTAGAGTCATTGTGCCTCTCTCTGGCATAAATAAAAGTTGTTTACATATCTAACCTACTAGTATAAATAAAATTATCTTCGGAAATGCTTAGTTCAGCGAAAGTTTTTAAACTTCAGAATTACCAAAGAAATAAAATCTTCCTTGAGGTGTTTAATACAAAAGGACTTAATCTGGTGGTTGGGTTGGTCCTTTCACATTAAGTGATGATGTCCTATCAAGCTTTTGCTGCTAAACCTTTGGTTTTGTGATCACTTAGAATTAGAAATTCCTCGAACATGCCACAGTTAAAAATGAAATTAAATTATGCCACAGTTTAAGCCACAGGCATCTAGCAATCATCTGATTCATTCTTACCCACTGTCTATTACATATGGCTCTCTTTTATGAGATGCTGCTCTCAGCAGAAATGAAAAACTAAGATTGTTTCAAAGCGGCTCATGGACATCTGTCATCCATTACATCAGTCTCTTGGAAGTGATATAAAGGGTAGAATTTTAATTGCAAATTAGGGGTAAAGTTCTCATTAGCCCAGTAACTCTGCCTCTGGCTGTATTTATATCATTTTAGGAGGAAAGACTAAAAGACCTAAACAGATGACTAAAAGGGTGTGGTTAATGATACAAGAATTCAAAAATATTTGAGAAATACAAAAACAGAAAGGAGCTTTTAAGCACATATAATTGTAGACTTTTAATGTTAGGAAGAACCTCAGAGATCATTGTCAAGTTTACAAAAGGGTTTTTTAAAAAATCTTAAAATTGTAGCTTTCCTGCTGTGAAGTAAGCTTAATTTCCAAGAAATTAAACTAACTCCTCGTATCTTTATTTAGTTTAGCTCTTAAAACTCCCAAAGCAACATTTTAAACTGAGTTTTACTTGGAGAAACTTCCCTAAAATAATGTTTTAAGAATATTTTTTCTTATACAGTTCTTAGGTCATAACGAACAAGTTGTTTCCCTTTAAACTTTCTGCATATTTAAAGGTTTTAAGATTGTATAATTATTCAGATTTAAAATGGGTAAGAATCACATAATCCTATACCTAGATATAAAAGAAACTAAGAAAACAGGCATAGTTCTTGACACAATCTGTAGTTGAGTAGAAATCTCATTTTTAATCATGGAAATCTATGTTTACAGATTAACTATCATGCATTCTCCAGCCAAATTTTTGCCTATCCTTCCTGGGAGTGTTACACTGTCACTCTTGCTTATGTTAGCTATGTGTTTATCTATCCCAGTCAAAAGAAACAGTGTATGTTTTAACAAGGTTTTCCTCAAGGTCCACAGCCTTCTGATGTCAACCTGAACCAAGGCATTGTTTTCATGAATATTTTGATGCATTATTAGCTGGTGTCAAGTTGATGCTGCTTTTGTTTCCCATGACTTGGCATTCAGTAGGCCTCGTTGGCATCATCGATAGAGCTAATTCACTTGAATATACTTACTACCCTACACCCACAGAACACTTTCAGTTCAGGAAAAAAAGGAGCTCATAGAGAACACTGGGGTGCACCAGATTGGGGGTGGGGATCTTGTAGGTCTTCTTCCCTGGTCCTTCACACCTAGCACAAAGAATTTGACATGACACACAAAAAAGGCAGCAAGAATACATGTTTATTGAACGTAGAAAAAAGTATATTCTCCAAGGTGAGAATGGGCCAGTGAAAAGGCTCACAGCAACCTTGAGAATAAAGCAAAAGCAGTCTTTCATATCTAAAATACCCAGATTGATCTTCACCTCATGTAAGATATTGGAATATTAATTCTACTAAAACACACTTTGACTTTATGCTAGATGTAAACTATCTCTGTTGACATAAGGTAAAAAAAGCTATGACTTGGGTCACTGAGCAACACAGAAACTGGGAAGCAGTGACTACAGCTCTGTGATGGAAACCACTGACCAATCATGCCCCGCAAGAAAGAGGGGGCAGGATTCAGCGTTCACACACAAAAATGTGAATAGAAAATAGGTTTGAATAGGGACTATCTTTCCTGCACAGCTCGTGGATTCTAATACTGCAGACCATGGAAAGAGACCATTCAAAAATTCAAAAATGCTTTTTCTTCATTGATTTTTTTGGAGTTTTGGGTGTCTTCCCTTGTATTTTTTCTTCTTTGTTCTATTACAGTATCTAATACTATTAATTTTATTTTATCCTTAATAAGATCCTTTCGCTTTTCTCACCTTCATTTTTCAAATTTTACTTCATTTTCTGTTCCCCACTCACTCCATCTTTACTAGTATTACTATTGTTTTGTTAATCTTTACATATTTAACTCTATTATTGAATTTTCTGTTGTTAATAGTGTTATAATTGTTAAGTGGGTATTTACTGTATGTCAATATTTGGTTTGTTTTTGCGTCTATTATTATATGGATGTCTTTTCTATGGTTAAGAGTGATAGAGTGGCAACTCTTCTTTTTATAGTATGTCAGTATGCAGATATCGTTTGTCTGACTCTACTGTAGTTGCTGATCTTGTCATTGCTAGAGTGGCATAGTTGCTGCTATGCATTTTTACTGTAAACCAGTATCATCAACAATACTGTGGTTCATTTCCACAGAAGTGGGTTCTGGGCCAATTACCCTGCACCCTCCCTCCCAAATTAAAGGAGGACCTTAAGATGCGTTATGCACACGTATTTACCAACTACCCAAGATGATAATGATCATTATAGACTGCAAATATGTACTAATAAAAATAGAAATTTAAAGGAATTTTTTAAAGTATTAATTTCCATGAAAATTCACTTGGCCTCCTGCAAATGTAAATGAAGTATCAGAAACAAGTGTTTTTGTTGGTCACAGCCTATGAAAATGAAGGATTGAGAACAACTTCTTCTGATTGGTCCTCTGAACACTATCAAATTCAAAGGATTGAAAGTAGCAGTTTTCAATTTTTTTGGTATGGGGGATTGAACTCTAATAACTGTCCAGGTTTCTCTGCCAGGCAGCACAAGGGATTAAAATTTGATCTGCTCTCCTTTGGACATGCCTGTCCAAAGCAGTGTGTCCCATTGAGCCTTGTAGAATAGTTTAGAGGCAGGCCCGGTTCCTGTACGGAGTGATGGCAAACCTTTTGAAGAGTGCCCAAACTGCAACCCAAAACCCACCTATTTATCCCTAGTGCCAACAATGCAATTAAACCTGAATACTGAGGTTTTAGTTTAGAAGAAACAACTAATACATTAACATCTTGTCTTAAAAACAAATAACGTGTGCCATGAGTTCATCACCACTGCTGTAGGGGAAGCCTGATTTAGATTACACTCAATTTAAGGGGAATACAGGAAGAGTCGATTCTGATTTGAAAAGGCTGATACAGTAGTTTCCTATCTCTATCTCAGGGTTATATCAATTTCTTAAAGCTATTAAAAAATTTTTTTTTTAATCTTGAGATAAGAGTCTCAAAAGTTTTTGTCAAGCTAGGCTTGAATTTCCAAGCCTCCTTGAGTGCTGGGATTATAAACATGTGCTGCCACGCCCAGCTAAAAGGAAACTCTTGAATATGCTTTTTGAGAGCTACCACGCATTTCATCTAAAATTCCCACAAGGTCTAAAATCCTGATCACAGTGAGATGTGGTACAGACACCATTTCAATGCTGGCAGGCCTACTGTGCCACATAATGCAGCTGCAGGCTTCCTGTCATGGCATGTTAGATAAAGTGCAAGTGCTGAAATGGGAATCCAAAAGTTGGACTTGACCTGGCCATCTAAAGGTCTTGGACACAGCTCTCTAAAGACATCTTTAATCTTCATCTTTTAAAGAAGGAGTACATTTCAGGCTTCTAAGGTTTTTTTCTGGTTGAAATGTCCTGGGAAATGCAGACAAATTGCTCATGAAGCTGGGAGTGACTGGTGTGACAGATGGGACATTCCAAGTCTCATACATTCCCTGAAATGGTCTGGCTTTCTATTTGCTCTCTACAAAGTTAACCACTGAACAATAAAACTTCCTTCTACTATAGTTTTAAGAACAGGGAAGATTATAGTTTTATTCTCAAGAAAGGTAAGAGATCATTCACACTCAATGTTTTCTCATCTCTCCAAGTTGAGGGCCCATGTTGGTCAAGAAGCTTTCCTATGTATTAACCAGGGAAGTGCTGAGATTTTTTCCATCTCCACAAATATGAAACACTAGCTTTTTCGCAAAGGTGTCCATCCTATCTACTGTTTATCCAATTCTAACCAATCACATTATTCTTTCACATTCCAGAATCCAGAAAAATATCAGATGCCTCAGATCACCCACATAATGGTACTAAATAGTAATGTGAAGTGCAGCAGTATCATTGCACTCAATGCAATGTTACTTGTGATTCTGCACTAGACTGTGCTCCTGGACTAAGTCAAAAGACCTAACTGACCTTCGTCAGCAGGATAATCTGAGTTAATTCTTATTAGAGCATGGCTCCATGAGAAGGGAACTCCAGCAGACAAAAAGCTGTTCTTAATCATCTTTTATGCCTTGCAACTAAACACAGAGAATAAAATGGTAAAACACACACCTAATTTACAAATTCATGTATTGAATAAATTCAATAAACAGATAAACAGTGATATAAAAGAGGCAAATATAAACATTATGAGGATTTTAGATTTATTTTTAAAGTAAATTCTTGTTAATTAAGAAGAAAATACTGGGCAGGGGATTTAGCTCAGTGGCACTGTGCTTGCCTCACGCAAGTGCAGGTCCATGAATTTGATCCCTGGTACCAAAAAAGAGGGGGGGGGAGAGAGAGATAGAGAGAGAGGGGGAGAGAGAGAGAGAGAGAGAGAGAGAGAGAGAAGGAAGGAAGAGAAAGAAAGAAAGAAGGAAGGAAGGAAGGAAGGAAGGAAGGAAGGAAGGAAGGAAGGAAAGAAAATACTGTTGCTTTTCCAAAATATAGAGCTCAATCCTAACAAAACAATTTAATGAAATAAGGTACAAGGGCTGGGGGTTTAGCTCAGTGGTTCTGCTGCCTGCCTCGCAAGCACAAGGACCCAAGTTCGATCACTGGTACTGAAGCGGGGGGGCACAATGTTTAATAAGGCAAATTCACACACATTGGTACAAGATTACAATATTCTGTTATGTCCTGGGAGGTGAGGGTAAAGTACTAAAATTGAAGTAGCTTAAATATTTTTTTTAGAGCATTTACCATTATAAGGTAATATATAAATCTGACATAATAAACTATATCTAAAAAATAAAACAATTGTTGAATTATAATGAATAACTGAGTTATTCATTTTTACCATAAACTTTTAGTTAACTATATACTTATAAAGATACTCCTAATTCACACAGCTTTAAATACAGAAAATTAAAATATCAGATCATACATAGTAATTTGCAGAGTAAAAGTCAAATTATTGGATATTGTAAAATTTTCTCTCATTTTGTTTCTTATGAATACAAAATGAGTTCGGAACAAAACTTCAACACAAGTCTCTACATGACTGCTCTAAGTGACCATTGAAGTTAATAGTCTTTTCTTATAGCTAGTAATCAATATTATTTAAATTAGTGATGATTCTCAAACACCAATTGCAGGCAGAATCAATTTAGTAATATTTTTGTGATACTGGCCACAATAATGTCAATCTTATGCCGCTTTTTTCCTTTAGCTGGAATTGTGAATAAAACAATTTTATCCAATTTTATTCACAGCCAAAGGAACAAAGCATGTTCTGCCGAATGCTGATGGTCTTTCTGGCATGACACTATATAAATACTGGTCATTTAATAAATTTAATGTATACTAGATTGAATACGTCCCTACATGCATTATTGAGACTGATGATGCTGAGTGAAAAGTCTAGTAGCACCCAAACTGACATTATCCTGTGTGTTCAAATAATGTGTAGTGTTAGTGGACTGCTATTGTTTAAACATTAATTCTTAGGAAATATGGACCAAGAAAAATATACAAAGAACTAAGCTATTTACACACAACATATTAAAACATTACCCTTCACCCTCTCAATTTATAAAGAAAAGCAGGAGCCAAACATGTTAGGCCTGAGTCACAATGTCTTCGTGTGAGACTGTAAATATGAAGATGCTCAGGACCTGCTGTTATCCTTTGGTGTTACCAGACAAACTTTCTAACATAAAGGAATATGTAAGAAAATATATCACTGATTTTATTTCATGGGACCCCAATCTTTATGGTTTTGACCTCCTGTAACAGTAGTAAATTTAATGGAGTTCCCTCCCCAGAAGACCTACGCTCATACTTTGTGTCCTGTTTTAGGCAAAAGAATTTCTCAGGATCACCGTCCTTCAAGTAATATGCAAAAGATCCTGGAGCTGTCAAAAATAACTTATTCAATGATACAGTTCCCAAAACTAAAGGTCAAGTGTAGGATTTAAGGCACATAATGACTACAAATGAAGGCATGCTGTATTTTAAAAAATCATGACTAGGGCCAGGGATTTAGCTCAGTGACACCACACCTGCCTCACAGGCACAAGGTCCTGAGTTTGATCCCCAGTACCAAAACAAAAATAAATGACTATAATGAAAATACAAAATTACATATTAAATTCATTAATGTTATATAAGAGTGCTTTACACAGAGATAGTGATGGTCAAGGACTTTTTTATACAGGAATCAGAATTATGCATTATTATAGGCTGTGTTGCCTTAAAACCTATACAACAGCCTTTACTATAGGGTTAAATGCCCAGCAAAACTTAAAAGCTCACTATGTAGTATTTTGGATTAAACAGGGAGTAAAAGCATACAGTAAAATCTCTACTTTTGTATAACAGGATCATTTAGGAAAAATAGGTACTCCTCACTACACCTAAGTAAATTATACATACTACAACTGATAGTTTTCTATAATGAACTATATGAAGATTTAAAATAACCATTATTCTATGTAAATAGCTATTACTAAAATGCTTTCAATGATCAAACTTTATTTGTACTATTTGCTTGTCTTTTTTAATGTAATGAACAGGTAAACATTAACCAAGGCTTACTTGATGAACTGTAAGTTCCAGGTTAATGAGGTACTATTTTCTCTCTTTGGGAAAAGCAAAGCTGGCTATGAGAAAATCCTACTGCTTACTGGCCCTCCATTATGGAAGGATGTGGACATTTCCAAAAACAGACATGGAATATATTCAGAGATAAAGGTTTATGGATCATAGTAGGCCACTTCATAACTTCATTTCATAAAAACAACATGTATTAGTATAAAGGGCTTTCTTGACTCTTGGATATTTCTAGGTTGCTGATGAAATCTCTATTCCTGTCTTTGTTGCTTTTAAAGATTTTGTTTAACACTCTAGCACCAGACTGTTCCTTCTTTTCTATTTGAAATTGATATTTACAATACCTGATAGAATTAGTTTACAGTATTAGTCATACTTTTGGGGCATCAACAAAAATTTCTCAAATTTAAGGTGCAGTTTACAGTGCAAACATTTAATTTCAAATCTAGTGGCTTAAAATCCTAAATATCAACAATTTTAAGCCAGGTATGGTGGTGACTGCTTTCTCAAACAACAAACAAAACTAAACAAAATTTAGAACAAGACACCTTTTGCATACATTTAGAAAATATAAACAGTCGCCTTCAGACTATTCTCTGCTACTCAAATACAAGGAATACTGAGAATCCTGACCAGTTGGTCCTTATGCCAGTCAGTCCCTGAAACCATGGAATCAAAATTTCATATTAGGTTATCTTCCTATTTCTTATGTTTGTTCTATGACTATCTCTCTCAGTTTGGTGATGCAGACAGAATGGATTTTAGGAATAAAGACTACTAAAAATGTACAATGTATCCATTTCAATTTCAAATATTAGCACAGAAGAATTTCATTCTACACATATTAATACTTTAAATTCTACACATATTAATACTTTAAGTAGATTCTTTTACAACAGTTTTGTTCAGTAAAAGTATTCAACTGGAACAATGTAAAAAACATTTCACAAATCTTTTTTTTAAAAACGAATCATCAACTGTGGTTAAACACAAAACATGACTGAAGAGACTACTATTTTAAATACATAGTCTGCTACATGACTTGGAAGCTGGTCATCTTATTTCTAGATGATCAAGTGCCTTGTATCTATCTCAGCTTCTAATTTCTATAACCATTTATGAGAAAAAGGAAGGTAAAAAAACAAACAAACAAGGAAAACCTCAGAAATTATTAGCAGCTTTTGTGACAGGTAAGGTCAAAGATTTTTAAAAAGATAAAACAGCTAAAAGGTAGATTTCATTAAACATTATCAAAGATAGCTGCATACTGATAAAAGACTTTTGAACTATGACAAATATTTTGTTATACATATAGTATATATCTACACTATATGGCACAAGCTAGAAACGACTTCTGGTCAGAATATTTACATCTATAAAACATCAAAGAGTATACCACCTTTCTAGAAAGCTGAAAAGGCTATGTAAGTTTAAGTGTTATATTTACACGCTTACCTAGTTATTTTACAAAGACTAAATCTGAGATTACTCAAGCTGTTACTTAGGTTAAGCTGATGGTCAATAAGGTAAAGGCACATGTAGGCCAGAAAAATTTGGTCCTATTACTTTACTATAAAGTATTTTCCATGAAAATATTTTATGCATCTAAGTCACTTAGGTACAAAATGTTTGACCATTGTCCCTTAGGTACTGCCTAAATAATACATATCTTGCATAATTTTGTAGTCTGTAGCTTGCCATGGCTCAAATGAAGAAGCACAAACTTTATTACTTCTATTTCTATCAGATTATTTCTATAGATATAGGCAGAAGATTTCTGAATCAAAAAGAAAAAAAAAATCTTACTACATTATAACAAGGTAAAGGTGAAGGGATTCACTATAGCAGCGTTTCACAACTGCAGTCATGAAACTCTCATGTTTCATGAATTGACACACAAACATATAAACCCTGAATTATCCTATACTACACTTCTAGAACAAAAAACTATGTTAAAAAACTTAACCTATATATACCACTATTGTACAACTGGCTTTCAAGAAATAGTGTGTGCCCTTTAAGAGATTACCTGATGCTCTAACACAATCTGACCTGTACATAACCATACATTTAATATTTACCAACTAGCCATCACTTTATGGGCTAATTACTAGTGTGTATTTTATAATAGCAACTTATAGTTGCACTACTATTAAATTTTAAGTCTATATTAAAACAGTTAACAAAAAATTGATAATTCCTAATGGCAAAGTTTTGTGAATCCTTTCCCCCTGTGGTTACAACATATTTTTTAAAAAATTTATCAATATTTTATTTTCAAAAAGCCTTCAGGATTAAATTAGTTTTGGAAACTGTTCTATTATGCATGAACACAATAATCCCTGCTTTCAACTTTATTTTGTTCCAGTGTCACATTTTTCTAGTTGATTTCTTTTTTCTTAAAGTGCAGAGAAAGTTACATTTAGTATGTAACATGAAAGAGTCACATTTGATTATTTAAAATTCTAAACTTTTAGGCCAGGGATTTAGCTCAGTGGTTCTGCCGCTTGCCTCGCAAGATCCCGAGTTCAATCCCTGGTACCCCCCCTCCAAAAAAATCTAAACTTTCCCCCCATTTACTTAATGCAAGACAGAAAGAAGCTTTCCTAGCTTATATTTCTTCTAGAGTTTTCTGTTAAAAACTAATGTTCTGTTTTACAATGAACAGATTAAGATAGTGGCTTCCCATTAAGTGTAAAAGCAATTTGTTCACAAGGGATCATTGTTATGTTTAAGTAAAAAAGTGAAGTTATGATGGCGTGAGTTCAATTAGATTCACAGTTGTTAACCTAGTTCTAGTTCTGTTAACATATATTTTAAAGTGTTTTGCATAATATGTCAGTTTGTACACTGCTCTGGCACATTTTATTGAATAAGTTTCTATAACTTTGCTAGCATTAAGGCACTGTTACAAGTCACTGCTGGATTAAAGTTATTAACAATCATATAAAACAAAGAAGAATAGAAGAGTTAAACATCCCATTTAAAAGTAACATTTCTTACTTTACCACTTAGCTGGTCACAAAGGTTTAGGTCCTATGTAACCATCTGTGAGCACACATGAAGAGGTCTATAATCTGAACACATGGAGAGAGTAAATCCAGTTTATGGTATAATGTTCAATCGAAACCCAATGACAACTCTGCTATTACAGCATTGATAACTTCCTTCTTCATCTCAATCACCACCAGTAACAGTTCTCATGGCCTAGTATAACACTGTTCAAAATATACCACTCTGCTAAAAGAGTCATGCAAAACTTGAGCGAAAATGCCACCATCAAAAATTGGAACTGCCATTCAGAGTAAGTTATATTAAAAGAATCCAAACACAGAAACAAACTCCTTCCTGCTGAACAGTAGATGAAACTTAACATCACCAACTCTTTCATGGACACTCAAAACGAAGATAATCAACTTCAAGCTCCATGTTCTTTTACAATCATGTCTGCTCAGTTTTTTAGTATTTAACAACACCCTGCACTTGTGTTCAACCAAGAAGAACTTTCTGCATTCTGTGAGCAGCAACACTAGCTTCATCTTCTGAATCGGACTCGCTCTGGGACGTGGAGCTGTGTGAGGCAGAACTGCAGGGGGAAGAACATTCTGGAGAACATAAGTAGTGCATCAGCGGGAGGCGGTACTTCCCACAGAAGTCCACAAATTTAATTTGTCTGACACAACAGTCAAAGTAGACTCCTACAGAGAAGGAATATAAAATAATCATTACAAACACGAAGCCAGAGTTTCTTTTTCAAGTCTTTCTCCAGAATTCTGGAGAAAAGTCATATAAAGTTTTCTTTTGTGAATTTAAGCAGAAGTACATGGTAGTCACATCTATATAGCTGCTTGTAGAAATAATGAAAGGTCTTAGACATGGCACCTTGCACGCAAAGAGAAGGCAGGGAGATTTATCCTAAAGAAAACAGTTTAGAAATGACAATGCTTACTTATCATCTTTTCTTTTGCTGACTTGGGGACAGTGGTTGGTGGGAATTAAAAGATACCTACAGTGGCCTTCTTCCATGCCCAAGCCGTCCTCTCAGGACTGCCCAGTCAGGAGACTGAACAAAGGAAACACCTCCCTATAATGATCTGAAGGAATAATGTTACACACAATCAGCAGGAAGAAGGCAGAAAGCAGACACACTGGTTATCTCACTTGATTTTTGTACAAATATATAATCTATGATAAACTGAAACTAGTATTTGGCTCCTTGGGTAGCTAATTTAGTGCTCTTATTATCTGTGGCTCCTCAACTAGGTAGAAATGTGAAGAGAGCTGAGAGGAAAGAAAAGTTTGATCCAGTCCAGGAAAGGGGAACCTCAGAGAAAAGCTTACACACACTCAACTAGACACAGCATTGCAACCTCTATTTATTTCTTTACATAACACAGTTTATTTCAAATCTAAGACACAAAATGACTCTTTTTTTCTTAAGAAACCACATCAGTTTTACTCTCCGAATACTTAGGGTTTCTCTATTCCCAAGTCCAGGTTTATTATTGAGCTGTAGACTCAAATGATCCATACTGCAACCTCTATTTATTTCTAAGAGTGTATGTATTTTTTTAATCCAAAGTATCTTTTATCTCTTATAGCAAGCTCTGAGGAACTTTATCATCTTTCCTCCTTTTTAAACTTATGACAATTTCAAGACAAGACTTTCAGGGAAAATCTCACCTGGTTCTGATTATCATTATACAACCTTCTCTATACTTACATTTATTGTTTAAGACTAAAACCCTTTCTATGCTCCATTAAAATGGGTTTTTAAAAAATTAATCATTTAGCTCAGTGGTGCTGCGCCAGTCCTGCAAGCATAAGGTCCTGAGTTTTCCCTAGTATGGGGGGGGGATAATCTTTTATAAGGAAAAACAAACAAACAAACAAAAAACAACTCATCTATCAGTCACCAATTCCCACCCACACACCCTGGCCCTTCAAGCCCTTCACCACCTTGTCTCAATGAATCTTTTCACTCTACTGCCCTAACTATAACACTTGAGCCAAACTGTCATTCATCCAACACATTGTCCCTACTATTCCCACCCTAAATATTACCCTATCAAAATTTAACTCATCCCTCAAGAATCAGCTATTCTTTTCCACATCTAATTAAATATACCATCCCTTCTTTGATTTCTAAGTAGTTTGAATTCCTAGGGATAATTATCTTATTCTGCCTTATATTATTTGTTTACTTCTCTCCAAATGCTCTAAACTCAAATTTCAATTTCAACCATGGATTTAAAAGAATATAAAATGCTAGTGTACATCCTGAGATCTGCATGAATTCAGCCCATTCTCATATATTCTGAATGAGTACATTTTCCTGGGTATTTTCTTGTGTGTAAACCCCCAAATACTGGTATTTTCTTGTGCATGAATCAAAAAATACTATAGGAAGAATTTAAAAAAGCAAAAAATGGGTTGGGGATGTAGCTCTGTGGGTGAACACTTTCTTAATATGCATGAGGCCCTGGGTTCAATCCTCAACACCACACACACACACACACACACACACACACACACACACACACACACGAAAGAAAAGAAATCTTCATAAAACAAACAAACCACAAAAATAACTGCAGTTTATTTGGGCTGGGGATTTGGCTCAGTGGGCACTGTAACCTGCCTTGCAAGTACAAGGTGCTGAGTTCAATCCCCAGTACCAAAAAAAAAAAAAATTCTTCAGAAGGCAAAATGTCTTACTTTTGGGTAACTTCCTGTTACGGCTTATATCTAGAAGTCCTCCCAAAGCCTCATATACTCAGAGATGGATCTTTTATGAGGTGGCTGGACCTAGAATGTGTGAATGTAGATTAAAGGGATGATAACTAAATTAGCCTACTGATTGGCTTAGCTTGGTTATGAGTGTGGATAATGGGAAGGCTGACCCTGAGTGTGGCTGATACCATGTAAAAGGCTTGTAGCCTGGATAGGATAAAAGGAACAGAAAGCAGGCAGGCTTGCTGCTTGCTGCCTGCATTGCCATGGACTATTTCTCTTCTGCTGTGCTCTCTTCCAGGCTGTCCTGCTGACCTGCAGCCCTGCCCTAGAGCCAGCTGCCTATGGAGTGAAACTATGAGCTACAATAAACCCTTCCTCCTTTTAACTTCTGAGAGTTGAATATTTTGTCCCAGCAATGAGAAAAATAACTAAGGCACTGCCTTCTTCTAAAAGCTGTAACTAATTAGAACAACAATCAAAAATTTAAAATAGCTATATAAGTAGGAAACAAGAACAATGAATTTACTTACCACCACACTTTGGGTTGGGGCAATTGCTGGCTGAACTCAAGTATTTAAGAAGATTCCCAGGAAGATCATAGGGAGTGTAGGAAATATTTCGCATCTTAATGGTCCGCGCAGCTAATTCCAGGAGAGTTGGAGGGTGGTAGGTTAAATCTCTAACAAAACGAACAACCAGTGGATTTCCTCGTAAGCTCAACTCTTCCAAATGAATAAGGTTGAGGATCTCTCGGGGCAGGTATGTCAGCAAGTTATTGTGGAGACTGAGGGAACGAAGTGAATGCAACCTAGAATGAATCCAGCACAAAAATCAATAGCAGTGAACAAATTAACTACTAGGAAGTTTACATATGTGCATAAGCATGTGCACAGACATGCGTATGTATAGGTGAAGACAGTCAATTTCCCTGCAAGAATCAGCAAAGCAAGATGCTGAACCCAGGGCTGGGGATTTAGCTCAGTGATGTCACAGCCTGCTTTGCAAGCTTAACGTCCCGAGTTTGATTCCAGGTACTGAAAAAACAAAAACAAAAAAATTTTCCCGATGCTGAAACCGGCTTAAAGTGTGGTTTCATAAGTGCCACAAGAGATTTCTACCCTCGGAATCTTAAGAGCCCTTAGGATACTAGAAGAGCATGCTGATGTCTTACAAGAGATTAGTGCTAGAAATAAAGATTTGGGGGAGCATACTTTGTCATTCAGATAGCTAACCTAGGAAAGATTTCAGGTGCAATAGGAATGAAAATCCTTCATATTACCAAGCCTTGTTAGAGTGGTTCATATCAAATATAAAATCACTGAAAATCCTGTAAAACTCAGGAAAGCCTATGACAAATTAACTCTTTCATTACAGAAAACAAGCTGAACAAATATTTTGAAGAATAAACTAGAGCACTTAAAAGTAAAATTTAAAATAACCTAATCCACAGCAAATCTCACAGCTATAATTATCGTGTCATTTACTACGGGTGTACTTACTTCTTTTCTACATGTAAAAAAGCTAAATGAATGCAAGAAAATAATCCCTAAACATGGGTGTCTATGTACACATAAACTAAAGCTACTCACTGTGAAAGCTGAGGAGGTACACTTTGAATTTTGTTGTCACATAATACCAAGTAATTCAGGGAAGGCAGATTTGCTAATTCTGGTGGGATTTCTTTGATGAAGTTTCCTCCAAGATATAAACACTCTAAACTGAAAAAGATTTAAATGAAGAAAAAATAAGAGTAAGTAAATGTGTTAGAAAAGATACTCCACTGTCTCTACTACAGTGAACACAGTTTCATCTATTCACTCTACAAATGTATTACTTAGAAGTTGCTATGTGCTATCCGTTCTCCAGATAAATAATGCAATGCTCAGGGAGCTTACACTATAGTGAAGCAGGTAAGACAAACCAATATTAAACATTATAATTAAACAAATAACAAGTCCAGGGCCATGGTGGTGCACATCTATAATCCCAGCACTTCAGAGGCCGAGGCAGGAGGATTTACAGCAAGTTATAGACAGCTTGAGCTACACAATGAGTTCAAGGCCAGCCTATAACACATAGCAAGACAGTTTCAAACAAGTCCAAAAATAAGCATTACATGATTAAAATACTAAAATAAGAGCAACACTTTACAAATAATACAGGAGTTGAAAAAAGAAACAAGAAAAGGCCACAGCAGCTCTTATTAGAAAAGGCAATTTCAACTGGATGACAAATCTACTACCCATTTAGAGGGCAAAAGGAGGAAGCTTCAGGCTGGAAGAGGAGGGCTTTTAAGGATTAATTAGTACACCTTTTAAGAGAAGAGAACTTCTTTTGTGTGTGTGGTATCAGGAATGAATTCAGGATCTTGTGCTTGCAAGGCAGGTTCAGTGCCACTGATCTAAATCCCCCTGCCCAAAGAGTACTTAAATTGAGGAATCCAGAGAGGAGGTTGGAAAGAGTTCAGATTATAGGAACCCTAAATTCTGTGGTTGTATGCTTGGGTTTCATGTACTAATAGGCAATGGAAACATCACTGGCCTTTTTTTTTTTTAAGTAGAAAACAACATCTGAAATTTCTATTTCTTCGTTCTTTTTTATAACAAAAACATTCAGAGGCAGTCTAAATAAATTACATGTAAAACTGACTTTTTCCATTAAAGTTCCAGACAATGACCATGTTCTCCAATAGTAAGTTAACATTTTTGTTTTGTTTTGTTTTGTTTTTTTGAGACAGGGTCTCACTATGTAGTTGAGACTGATCTGGAACTATGTAGCCCAGGGAGTCTCAAACTCACAGCGTTCCTCCTGCCTCAGTCTCCCCAAGTGCTAGGATTATAGGCGTGTGCCACCACGCCCAGCAACATTTTTGATATAACATACATTGTATCCAAATATAATGGTGCGACTCTCTGTGGTGATGCCCATAGAAAGGCATTCTGCAAAGACTTTTGCAATGGTGGCAGAAGTCAATTCTTACAATGTATGTGTACATACATATACACAAATCATTGTCACTACTATGCCGCTTTTGTCTTCTTGTTAAATCCACTAACTCAGCCAGTAGAAATATCATTCTTCCAAGCCAGTGTCCCTTACTCCATACAAATATACACATATTTGCATCTGAACCTTGAACCAACGAAGGTTTGTGCTTCCTAGACAAATGTTCTGCTACTGAGCTACATCCCCAGCCTCTAAACACATACATTCATTCATTCATTCTTTTGAGACAGGGTCTCACCATGTAGTTGAGACTGACCTGGAACTCACTACATAGCCCAGGCTGGTCTCGAACTCACAGCAATCCTCCTGCCTCAGCCTCCTGAGTACTGGGATTACAGGCATGTGCCACCATACCCCGCTTCTAAATATTCTTAAAGTGGAAGAAAATGAGTCAGGTATGGTGGTTCACGCCCATAACTGTAACATGGGAATGCTAAGCAGGCGAAATGCAAGGAGCCAACCTGGGCTACAATAGTGAGACACTGTCTCAAGAAAACAAGCAAGCAGACAAAAACAAAACGGGAAAAAGTGCCCTACTACACTGTTACCCAAACTTGCATGGCAAAAACTGGGAATTACTTTTAAAATCCAACCTCAACCTAAATTTAAAAACTCAGTACAGTAATTTGAGGGAAATTCTTGAGAAGTGGCAGATTTTAGAGTATGAGGTATAATTTTAACAGATAAAGCTAAGCTGTTCTGCAGAACTCTGGGTAGTTACAAATACCCAACTAAAAGCACTCCTTAACCTATAACTTTGCCAACACTAATTTGTCATCTCCTTTAATTTTTAAAAAACTTATGGTGTAAAGAACAGTATCATTCTATACTTTTAATCTATAGATTTTAAGTTTCCTAATTATTAGTTAAACTTGGCATCTCTTTATATATTTCTTGCCATTTGTATTTTGATAGAGAATTTCTTGTTCTGTCATTTACCCATTTTTCTTGCAGGTTAGATAATTTTCATTCATTAATCTTTGGGAGCTTTCTGGCTGTTAAACATCCATTCTGGATAACTTTGCTCCTTTGTACCCAAGGGTATAGTATGTTCAAGTTTTATATGTACTAAGAGATTATGCACTGAAACTTATAAGGTGAGCAATTCAAAAATTATTTGGTAGTTTTAAAATTATTTCTGCCTTCTTACTGGTTAGTCTCTTACCACAACATGGTTTCCCTTCATCCCATCAGAGTTGTATTTCTGCTCTCAATATATAGAAGCTATACTACAGACACATTAAAGGATTTTTTTTTTTTTTTTTTTTTTTTTTTTGGTACCAGGGATTGAACTCAGGTCTTTGGGCTTTTGAGGCAGGCAGTGGAACCACTGAACTATATCCCCAGCCCTACATTAAAGTTCTCAACTCCTAAAATTTCTTGAAGTGCTGTTCCTTAATTCATATGATGAATTTTTCTTTGCTAATTTAAATTCATTCTGCCTTGAAATCTATTTCATCTGGTTATCAATACTGCCTTCCAGATTTACCTTTGTATTTAATCCCAGATCCTCCACTTTCTGGTATAAAAACTTGAGCCAGTTACTTGCTTCCCCTTCTTTAAAATAGACTAATATTATTATATAGTACACAAAATACCTAGTGAACAAATTTAAATACCAACCATGTGCCGGATTCCATTCTAGGAACTACAGTGCAAATAAGATCAAGTTGTTGATCTGAAGCTTATGTTCTAATGAGAAAACAAATGAATGTCTCTTATGCCAGATAGTATTCACTGCTATGAGGAAAAATGAAGGCAGTCAGGTAGAGGTGGTGGTGATTTTCTAGACAGGGTTGTAAGACTTGAATAGGCTAAAGTGACTCCATGCTAATAGGCCAGACTGTGCTTCTTCATATGCTAACTGCTACCTCGGTTAACAGCCCGCCCAGGGGCAAATGGTATGACAAAAGGTGACCTTAGAACACTTCCTGCATAAGATAAGCAATGTGTTTGCAGTCTTGTTCTGTGAATGCCCTGACTTTTTGTTTAGAAAAACCTTATAAAAAGTACCTCAGCCCCTGAGCAATTGCCTCTCTGAGCTACCTGGCTCTGGGAATGCCGTCTGCCCAGACTAATTAATAAAGGTCTATTTACCATCTAGCCTGGTGTGTTCCCTCCTGGGTTTCTCGTTTCTCCACCGAGCTCCCGGAGCCTCGCTGGGTGTTAGGGCCCAGCATCGTGGAGGCCTTTTTGGCTGTTCACGCTCCGTGGAGTGGAAGTGAGACTTTAAGTCTTACAGGTGGCTAGGAAAGTTTTCTCCTAAGAGATGATACCTGAATAGAGCTGAATGAAATGCCTGAGAGGAAAAAGTGCTGGGGGTGTTGTGAAGCAGCGGAAAGGTCACTGTGAGCAATCAGACTGGATGGGACCCTGGCAGCAGCCTGGGAGGGCCACATCACAAAGGCCTTTTCAAGGTTTTGAATTTTATCTTAAGTATGGTGGGTTTCGAACAAAGGGTATTCTTGTAACTTGATTCATGCTTTAAAGAATCACAAAAACCTGGCAAAATGGTGGAGTGCTGAGGACAGGAATGGAAACAAGCAGACTGGAACCAGTACAGTAGTTCAGATGAGAAATGATGGATCTTCCTGGTACATCTTTTACTTTTAACTTATGGTATATTTTCAAGAGTGTAAGACTTGAATAGGCTAAAGTGACTCCATGCTAATAGGCCAGACTGTGCTTCTTCATATGCTAATTGCTACCTTGGTTAACAGCCCACCCAGGGGCAAATGGTTTGACAAAAGGTGACCCTAGAACATTTCCTGCATAAGATAAGCAATGTGTTTGCAGTCTTGTTCTGTGAATTCCCTGACTCTTTGTTTAGAAAAACCTTATAAAAAGTACCTCAGCCCCTGAGCAGTTGCCTCTCT
>NW_022900936.1:64073131-64080351 GCF_012274545.1 Fukomys damarensis
TGTAAGACTTGAATAGGCTAAAGTGACTCCATGCTAATAGGCCAGACTGTGCTTCTTCATATGAAAATTGCTACCTTGGTTAACAGCCCACCCAGGGGCAAATGGTTTGACAAAAGGTGACCCTAGAACATTTCCTGCATAAGATAAGCAATGTGTTTGCAGTCTTGTTCTGTGAATTCCCTGACTCTTTGTTTAAAACCTTATAAATGGGTGTTAGGGCCCAGCATCGTGGAGGCCTTTCGGCTGTTCACGCTCCGTGGAGTGGAAGTGAGTCTTTAGGTCTTACAAGAGTAATTTGACTGTCCATACATTTAGACTTGTGCTTTCTACTATGATGGTATCTCAGTGTCTTTTCTCCCCTCCAGTTCTGCCGTTTGTTGTTTGTATTGTTACCTTTTGTTCCATTCCCCTATTGTTCTGAGCTGTGTTATTTCTATTTTGCTACTGGTTACCTCCTTCAATTTGCTTTGTGTGCTCTCCCATTCCCAAATATGTAACCGTGCTCCATTCTGACCTCTTCATATCATTTTCTAGAATTTGCTTTACCTTGTTTTTCTACCAATATTGTTTATGAATAAATTTATCTTCAATCAATACTTACCCAGATTTATCAGTATTTCTTACCAAATTCTTTGCCATTGTTTTTGGTGTTTCTTTCAAAATTCAATTTTCTTGGACTACTTCCTTTAGAAGTTCCTTCAGCAAGGATCATGGTTGTTAATCTTTAAGTCCTTTGTTTCCATGCCCAGCTTTTTATTTTGCACACTCCAAACTCTCATGTTAGCTGGGTATAAATTTCGAGGTTGGCAGTTACTTTTCCTTAGCAGTAGGAAGATGCTGTTCCATTATGTTAGTAAAGCCAATTATTTGTACCATTCCTTTGGAGGAGATTCTTTTTTGTTTTGTTTTGTGGTACCAGGGATAGAACTCAGGACCCTACACTTCCAAGGCAGGCACGGCGCCATTGAGCTAAATCCTGGCCCAGGAGATTTGTTTTTCGTTTTGTTTTCTCAGGAGCTCTGAGCACCTTTTTTTTTTTCCTGTTGATCTTTACTGAAGTTCTACAATATATCAGTGTTTTAAAACTCCACTTCCTGTTTGTGTTTCATTGATGGAATTCCTTCCTTTATCTCTCTGAAGTTAGAAAATGTACTTATTGTAGAGAGTCAGGTATGGTGACACACACCTGTCATCCCAGAACTCTGGGAGGCTAAGGCAGAATGACACCAAGTTTGAGTCCAGCCTGGTCAAGTCAGTGAGACCCTGTCTCAAAATAAACAATGCAAAAAGGTTGGGGATATACCTTAATGTGAAAGCCCCGGGTTCAGCCTCCCCCAAGTATTTCTTCATTGGTAGATATTATAGATATTCTCTTAGGTATAATTTCTTTTGTTCACTAAATTTCTTCTGACTTTAATAATATCAGTGTGGTCATTCAAACAGTCAACCTGAATCTGAAGCTGTCTTCTGGTTTTAATAAATTAATGACACAGCACAGTGAGGCAGAAATTGCTGTTCAAGACCAGACTGGGCTCCACAGTGAGTTTAATGCCAGCCTGAACTACACAGCAAGACTCTGGTTCAAAACAAAAACAAAAACTTATTTTTCTATTTCTGGTTATGTTTTCAAGACTGCATTTCTCTCTAGACTTATAATGCTTAACAAAAACAAGCAGAGAAATAATTTTTCCCTTTCAAATATTACTTTATTAAAATCAACTATCTGATTATAAGTTGAGTAAGTACCCAAGTACAGTACTGTTGAAACAAAGGATCTTAATCAAGTCGTTTTGATCCTACCAAGTATGGTGTAATTCATGCTCAGATACTCAGAAATCCTTGGTTTTTCAATAATTAGAGATACTGTAATAGAACAGAGTATTTAGAGAACAAATAAAAGAAACTACCCTGCAAAAGAAACTATTTTAATTAGAAGGCTTATTGGGGGAAAAGTTTAACAAACTTGAAGACCTTTTAATGAAGGATTCAATAGTTACAAACAACTTGGAATGTGGTCTAGAGGGATAGAAAAGAAACTACAGTAAAATGAAGAAATTAAAGAGTGCGTCTTAGGAAATTATAAATATTATCCCATTTCCCTAGGTCCTTCTTATGGAATGAATGCTTGTGTCCCAAAATTCATGTTGAAATCCTAACTCTTAATGTGATGGTATTAGGAGACAGTGTTTTTGGAAGATAATTAGGATTAGATGAAGTCATAAAGGTTGAGCCTTCAGGAACAGGATTAGTGTCCTTAAAAGAGTCCTAAAAGAGCTTTGCCTACTTTGTAAGGATAGAGGAGAAGACTTAAGTTTATGAACCTGGAAGCAAGTCCTCCCTCACCAGACACTGATTCTGCCAGTATCTCTGTCTTGGAATTCGCAGTCCCCAAAACCCTAAGAAATAAATTTCTGTTGCTTGTATGTCGCGCCCTTTATGACATTTTGTTAAAGAGCCTGAAGTTACTAAGTCAGGAACTCAGGGAACTACGCTCTGGAGGCCAGTTGCTACTCAGTGTCTTCTCTCAGAGCACTGGAAATGGGCAGGAAGTGCTCAGAGAGGGTGCCAAATGCTAGGAAGAGACTGTGACTTTCACAGAGAAAGAGCTGAAGTTCTAAAATATAAGCAAACCCATGATTTTGAAATGGTGTACTGTAAATTCTCTTTTGAAACTGACAGAAATCACTAATCAAATTACACAGCCAGCATATTAAATTTACAGTCAGGACTATTTCTCACTTTCAAACTCAATTTTCAAATTTCTAGGAACTTGAATCTTTTTGATGATTTATGGAAATTAAATTTCTAAAACACACTCTTGTATAATTAGAGAATTACTTTGAATTAAAAGAAAAATTGTATTTTAACATTCTCGTGTTTGTCAACATCACACTTCTGTTAGAGTTGGAATAATTCAGTGTTTGAAAAATATGGAAAATAGGAAAATCATTCAAAAAATTTACAAAATGAATTCTTCCTTTCCTTTCTGTTTAGTGTTAACACATTCAATCAACGTAAATTTGTTTCTTGATACTGAAGTCGGGTGACTTTTCTCTACCAAGGGCCAATGAACCATTGAAAAAATATACCAGGTTCCAACAGTGACAATCAATTCTAACCACAGATGTAAACAGAAAATGTCTTTTGATTCCCACCCAAATAAAGATGACATTAAGTCAAATAAAAATATATTATTAGTCTTATATTACATGGTTGGTTAAAGGGAGATGAAATTAAAAAAGGATTTTATGGTTCAGTGGCCTGCCTCACAAGCACAAAGGCTTGAGTTCGATACCTGGTACCAGAAAAAAAAAGTGGAGGTGTGGAGGGGGTCAGTTTAAACTTTAACACATTTTATTTATCATCTCAAGTCACCTATCTCTTTCCTAGGATAATGTATACTAGCTTCAAAACATTCCATGGCATTAATTTTTAGCCTTCATTTTGTCACAATCCTTTATTCTCTAAAACCACATAAAAAAGATAGTTAAGAGGGTCATAAGCAGAAAAAGAAAAGTGTTACATGTACTTAAGAAGAAAAGACTAAGAAATCGTACCAATGAAATTCTTGGCTTAAACATACTGTCCAAATACTAACACCCTGTATGCCAAACAACTCTGAAACTTTCTATTGCCAGTCTTATTGTCTGATGGGTAATGTTATTAAGCTCTTCCCCACTGGGCTAAATGACAGTAGGAATAAAAGGTACAAGTAAAATAAAACTGACAGAGGAATAAAAGGTAAAGGTTCAGAAGAAAAATGTCCAACTCTGAATTACACCTTTTCAACATTATAAAACAAAAAGTCTGTCCACGTGAAAAATCAAAAAATTAAACCCATTTGATGAAATATAAACTCATATTTTGATAAATAAAATCTATATCCACAGCCTAACTTATTCCAGGGAAGCAAAGTTAATCATTAAATATTTTAAGATTTTTAACATTTACTTATTTCTTAAACTTTGAAAATGCTCTTTCAGAAACATTAAAAAAAAAAAAAGGTGTTGGTAACATGGGAAAG
Organism: Fukomys damarensis; assembly: GCF_012274545.1. Classification (NCBI taxonomy): domain Eukaryota; kingdom Metazoa; phylum Chordata; class Mammalia; order Rodentia; family Bathyergidae; genus Fukomys; species Fukomys damarensis. The sequence continues at coordinate 64,077,156 of NW_022900936.1, forward strand.
GATCAACAGGGGGCAAAAACAAAGACATCTTTCTAAATCTGGAGAAGTCAATGACATCAGGTAAACCAAGAATGTTTGCTTTAAATCGGGTGTGGTAGTGCAGTAAAACTCAAGGCCAGCCTGAATTACAGAGCTGTCTCTAAAAACCAAACCAAACTAAACCAAAACAAAAATTGTTTATTCCTTCCTGGAATAATGAAGGATTCCTGGAATAATGTTTGCATGGATTATATAGTCTACATAATTTAAAAACTGTCCTTAAAGAGGGGAGGTATCTTCACAGCCAAAAAAACCAGACCCAGTTTAAAAAGCATCATGGCATAGTATACAGCATTCATCAGGGTTGCCAGTGAGGCCTAAAGAATACACATGTATTCTGCATGATGATGTTCTTAGGGTTTATGTGATGGAACCTCCACCTCTGTATTTCTGGAGCTCTAGTGCATTTTTTCGGGGGAGGATACTGGGGATCAAACTCAGGACCTTAGGACTGTGAGGCAGGCTCCATGCAGCTGAGCTAAAAATCCCCCACCCTCTAATGCATTGTTTTAGCAGTGAGTAGTTAGCAGTCTTTGGGGATAGGGTCACACAACTCTCACTGTCACTATCTAGTCTCAAGTAAGTTACTGATAGAAAATGTTTCCTCATTTGTTAAAAAGAAGGATCACCTCTTTCATTGAAATGAAATGAATCGGTTCACTGACAAGGCTTTTTGTACCTTTAGGAGTATAACTCTACCTGACCCTTTTGGTCTACATTCAACCAATTATGGCCTAAAGTTTTACTGATTCCTATCAATCAAGACAATACAAAAACAAACAAAAAACACTAAAAGATTCCACACATTACTGGTGCCACAGAAACAATGACCAATAACAACAGATAAACTATCAGTCCAGAAAATCTGGTCAACCAGGTAAGTGACTCAGACCACATATTCAAAAGAAGTCCAAAGATTCAGATTCTTCTATTTTGCTGTTGGGGAAAAATACCTGGATTTGGTGGTAGATCCCAGAGGTCAAATCCACTTCCACCACTTACTGGCTTTGTGATTTTGAGGCTTAGTATCTCCAAGCCTTACTTTCTTCCTCTCTACCTGTTGTTCCTTCTACTTAGACTGATCCTACTGTCCTTGCACCCTAGTTAATCTGTACTCTTCTTTCAAAAGCTGGCTCAAGGACCAGAAAAGGTCAGGTCTCTGTTATTTTGTATTGAAACATACAATACTGTTCGTTTTCACAGATGATATAACCACTGTAATTAAATAATGAAGCTTATAATTAGTTGTTTAATGTCTCTTCTGCTAGCATGTTAGCTCCATGAGGGCAGGATCCCCAATGTAACCCCAGCACCTAGGACTGTGGTTGACACAAGACATGTACTCAGCAAATATATCTGCTAAGGAGCAAAGGAAGGGACGTTTTGTTCAAACGCCTAATTTTGCAGATTAAGAAGCTATGGTTATTGTGGGTTTGATTACAGAAACTAATAAAGTATTCTCTAAATAAGGAAAAAAAAGAATAAGATAAGACTATAAGAGCAAGAAGCAATTTAAATATGTTCAGGGACGATTTTCATCTCCAGAATTAAGGATTATTTTAATGTTACATCATTGCCTTTTCTCTTTTACTTTCCTTTTTAGTTTTATTTTAGAATTCCCTATTTTTAATGTTCATACAGAGATTTCTTTAACTGAAATACCGAAGTTTCTTTGGTGTGAAAAACTATAATAGTACACAGGATCCTAATGAGATAATTAATAATGTGAAATAGGAAGTAAAGGGCTAAAGGTGTAAGGAAAGTGGGAAGGGTGGGGGAAAGGTAATAAGGGAGAGGAAAAAAATATGAGAAACTGAAAAAATGGAAATAAAGTGTTTGTAAATGGGGAGGGGAGGAGGGGGTGAAGGGAGGGCAGGGACAAAGGGAAAAATGAGAATCAAGACCTATTATGTAAAGGTGCAGAATCCCAGTAATGAATGTAACTGTATTGTATACCTAAATTGTACCAATAAACTCAATAAAAAGAAAAAAAAAAAAGAAGCTATGGTTAGGAAACGTCAAGTGTCTTGCCTAAGGCTGGACACCAACAGTTCTTATTTTCAGGCCAATGTCCGTTACATTTAAACCTGAGATTCCTTTCAGCTCTAGCATTTATCTTTGGAAATTTAGAAGATGAAAATAAAGACGATAGGCACCTTTTTGGTACTTAATATTATCCCATTTCTTTATTTCCTTCCATTACATTAAACGTACACCTACTGGTTAAATGTATGTCGAAATAGAATTCCTTTAAACAAGGTATATCAATAAGATAAATGCAATGTTGAGAGGTACAAAGAATACAACTTAGTAATAATTAACTGTCCAGGAAGCAGTAGAGGACGGAATCACAGGGGCAACTCTTGATATAAACGTTAAAGGAGTTTGCCAGGTTGAAAAATAAAAATTCGAGGCAAAAGGAACCACACATATACAGTGGCTTGGCATCCATTCAACACACACTTAGTGAGTGCCTACCTATGCCCATGGCTCAAACTTCACAAATGATATTTTAGTCGGTATTGATACCGTGGAAAGGAAGCTGACAAATAGTGAAAAGCAGGGGTTAAGATCAGAGAGCCTTGTAAGCATGCTAAAAAGCAATCAGTACTTTAACACCACGGAAGACTTCTGAGCACGAAATACCACCGAAGACTTCTGAGCAAGAAGTGACAATCTTGGATTTCTATCTGTTTCTGAGTATCCGCTCATCTCAGATTACTCCCCGGACAGAGGAAATAAGACAGAAATATTATCTCTAAAATCTGCATGGGCCAAAGCAACACATGAAACGCCGTGATAGACTCAATCTTACAACATATTTGCTGTAACTCCAGGAGATGGTCAGGCAATAGTGATTACCCATAAATTAAAGAGTGCCAGCAGGAAGCTAGCTATGAGACAATGCCGGGCGCCCTAGGGATCCAGACACCACGCCGAGCGCCGCCCCATCCCACCCCGTGTGCGGAGACATTCACCTCTGCAAGTTTTCGATCTCTGCCGGGATGCTCTGCAGCTGGTTGCCGCCCAGGCTGAGGGTCTGCAGCGCTCGCAGCCCCAGGAGCGAGGCGGGCATCTCCTGGAAGCAGTTGCCGCTGAGGTTGAGCACCTGGAGACTGCGGCTTAGAGGCGACTGGGCCAGGCCCTTGGGCAGCGC